>NW_028186534.1:7026176-7122189 GCF_003343005.1 Rhea americana | reverse complement strand
TTTTTTTTTAACAGAAACAACAATTAGTGCTTAACTTTGCTGGAGTAAGTCATCTTGAAATGTCTATGAGACAAGATGGGAATGGAAGTAAGCATGTAGTGAAGTGTTTGTAGGATTAGCTACTTAATTTGGCAGTTACAAAAAGAAGAGACCTGATCTGCTTTTACTCTGGCAAATTATCCCCTTGATTTGTGGGACAACTTGCCTGACTGAAACGGCATATGACCAAGGGCTATAAAGGCCGTCGCCTGATCCGTCGGATCCTTCCCCGACACTCCGAATCGCACGCGTTTGTGGTCGCACTGGACGTCATCTCTGATCTCCCGTGTGCGCGCTTAAACTCAAGTCGGCTTCCTGCGTTTATGCTCTAGGTCCCTGTAAGACTTTCCCGTGTGCTCAGAATCTCCAAACCATATGCAATAAATGGATTATGCACAAACACGTGAAATCCCCCAAATATCAAGTTTTTAAAAGAAGAAATCTGTTCTGGTAGGGCGCAATAGTAGATGCATTTATTAAGTATTACTTTTGACCTAATTATATGTTACTTTTCAGCTACCACTAATAGATGATTACACATAGGAATTAAAACCCCAGGTCCTGACCAAGGAAAAAGAAACAATTTGTGTATATGTTTATAATATATATGATACGGTGTCTTAATCTGATCTCACTTGCAACAGCATAGTGAATGGGATCATTCTCTATTTATTTTGGCTCACACTAAATTGGAGTACTTGTCCTAGAAGCTCCCTGTAATTTCTGTAAATGGAACTGCCTTTGTCAGCATTCTTAGTATTTCTCCACAGAAATGGTATTAAAAGGCATCACATATGCCCTACAATCTGATGCCTTATCTTCAAGAAATGAGGAATTATAGTAAATATTTTGTTGTTCGCTCTTTTTTTCTTTTTCTTTTTCTGTAGAAAAACGGCTTAATAGCAATCCGAAATGGAGCCCAGGACAAGACAGTGCATCTTCAAAATGTTAATTCTATTGCAAACCATGCCTGGGTTAAAAACAGATATTGAAACAGGGGAATAAATATTGGACAATGCTGTTAAGGCAACTTTGCTAACGATTTTTGAACAACCTCCAACTGAGGTCTAAATGCCTGCAATATCCATAAACAACTCTATACTGTCCAATTAGGGAGACAAAGACATAGAGTCCTGTCAGGAAGATTTGCATGGCTAAGTGTCTGAGATCACAGAGACGATGAGGGATCGTTCGAGTGATGGGGGATGCACAGAACGGATGACTATCATTACGATATTACAGAGGCTTACACCTTCCCAATTACTGGCAGGATTCATTAATTACTGCTGCATTTCCCTAATAGAATCCTCTCTCTTTGGCTTATCGCTACCTTCCCTCTGTCTATATAAACCCACAACTCAGCAGTCGATCACCTATGAAAAATTAGATGGTGTAGCTTCTAGTGGCTTGTTTAAAATGAAAAGGCAACTGGGTAAGAAATAAAGAGCAAAAAAAAAAAAAAAAAAAAAAAGAATAGGGCTGTAATGCAGATAGGTGGGAGTGGGAGCTCGAGGAGTGGCATCGGATGGGTTCGGAATTCTCTTGTTACTGAACTGCTTGAGAAAAAAGCAGTGGCAGCTGCAGCGAGAAGCATCATGGTGGGTTTAAAAGCACAATGAAAGCATTTTACACAGACGTACGCACACGCACAAACTACAGGCAGATTGCAGTGACAATTACTTAAGGCCTGCTAGGCTGAAGTTTCACAACTAAGATTGGTGAATATTACAGGGGCTCGATGCTGTCGCAATCAGCTCAGCCCCATTAAAGATAATGGTGTGAGCATTTCCATGCTGTCATCATGTTACTATCAACAGCATTATCAGTATCAACTGCTTTTACAATTATGCACAATGGCTCTTCCTGCACAAAGACATAGCAACCACCAAACTCGTTTTCTTTTTAAATACACTGAAAAGAGCGTAGATTTCAATCCTTCATCTGTTCACAGATGAAACAACATTTCCAAATCATCACTGATAGCATTTTTTTTCCTCCCATTCTAAGGACGGCCAACTGTTCTGAGCGATTTCTATTACATTTCCTACCTATTATTTCATGTAATGGCATTCCTTAAATTTTAAATTAGCTTTGAAGAATAAAAATAATTGAATTCCTGCTGTTTTGTGTACATAGAGGGTGACAGGAGCTAATGTGATAATTTAAACTGTAAATGAGTCTTCACTTTGTGTTCATTAATTACAGCTAATTACTGAATTACAAACCTTCTTGGTTAGGCACTGTTATGTATTCATGTAGCATGTTGGATTTCCAGCTGGTAGAAAACTGTTTTATAGACTTACAAGCTGACACACCAAGCTACCACCGAAACAATTCAGTTTGAAAAATAAAGGAAGGATGGGGGGCGTGTAACTGCTCCAGCTCTTTGCATAAAACGAATGATGAGAAACAGTGCTTCAAACTTGAACCTCAGGCAAGTGAGGATCTTGTGTATATAATTATAAAATACATGTTGTGGTCAGTAGGGAGAAACACAAGGATTTGAGCTGCTACTCTGGCTGAAGAGCATGAGTCTGCTCTGCTGACATGTGCTTTACACCAGTGTTACTCCCCTGATTTAAGCTGAGTTACTTACTTTACAGAGGAATATCAGTGAGACGGAAATGAAGCTCTTTCAAATGGGGCCAGTGCTCCTAGCACAAAATCTTCAGCTACGCTCATGAACAGCAAGGCTGTAACATAAAACCGAAAATCCAAGCAAATGCGCATTGTATTCCATATGTAAGTGCTTATTGTTCCTTACTGAGGGATCGTATGTAATGCTGTAGGGCTGTCTTGAGCATTTACTCAATGTTTTCTGCTTTTAATGGTTCTGTCCAAACCCCTCATTGGGATATGTCTTTTGTCTGCTGATGTTTCGTATTAAAGCCGAACGCGCTAGTTGAATCTATCCCTCTGCAAAACGAGCGAGCAGCCAGAGCACCACAGCGACAACATCAGCCATGGTAAGAGTTTGCAAGCTACGAAGCTCAGCGCCCAGAGAGAGAACTATGACAAGTGGCAAAACAGCCAAGCAAACCAAAAAACGAACCTACGTTGCTGATTGATGCACGGAAGGAAGACAGAGGCATTTCCCTTTTATTARCACCATCATTTTTCTCTGGTTTCACAGGCTTCTTTTCTCTTCTAATAAAGCAGGCCAGCAGGCTCTCCAATCCGCATTTTCAATGCCAGTGATTATGCAGGCATGCTCTGGGCTAGGAAACAACCCTGTTGTAACCCGGCCCTTGCTCGTGCTCAGGTGAGCACGTCTGCCGACAAAGCCCTCCTCAGCAAGCAAAGCTCATGCTCAAAGTACCAGGGATTGCAGAAAACAATTGAACTTAAATAAATATTTTTAAACTATTTTGCTAATCTTTCTATGACCAACTTTGCCTTMGAGGTTCGGGACTGAGAAGACCCCGATCAAAGATACTTCCCCGGGGCCCTGTCCTGAGGGGACAAAGCTGGGTTTGGAGCACAGCGTCTTCTCAGAAGAGCACAGCATTTTGTACAGCCTATATTGGAATAATTTAACTGAAAAATATATAAATAGCTAAAAATGAAGGGCCAGATTCTCAGCTGATGCAAAACTGTGTAGCATCGTTAATTTTAGGAGAGTTATGTTGATTCACAGCAGCTGAGGATGTTGCTCAATAGGTTTGTAACAATAAAGACTTTGATGAGAGGCCCCTGAAAGCTGTAACACTGATGTGTGACTGCTCACATAAACACCAGTTCAATGACAAAGCTTTTCTGCCTAAGAACTAGTCTGTGCCTTCAGGTTTAATGATAAGTCCTAGTCTTTTGTCCTTAAATAATCGTTTTCATCTGGAGAAYAGCAAAGTGACTGGTCCTAACACCAACAGAAATTCAGCAGTAGACTTAGCAGTGGAATTCATGTCATGTCCTATTCCCTAATCACCTTCTTATGCAGCCTCTTCTCTTTTGGGGTACAAAAAGATATGGGGAAACCAGGGGAGATGGCAGATGCACAGACAGAAATTCCTTTCTTCCTGGGAATAGTAGCTCTCCACTATCATGTAATGATAATGACTTTCATTAATCTTCTACAGGTCTTTCATCCAAGTGTTCTTTTCATTCCACATATGCAGCATTTAAATGCTACTATATATTAAGCAAAAATGAAAATTCTTAATATTGCATTTTAAAAATGTCACGAGTAGTAACACCGTGCAGCACGGTACCTCCAGAGGCTCAACTTGACTAAAGACGTAGGACTGCTGTGCACTAAGTTATCAACCACCCTTTCTAGGCAGTCTCTCACCCAACTTGTTTTCATGTCTCACTCCTTTTTGATCTGACAGTCTCCAGCATGCAAATTTGAACTAAAACCAGATATTTCAAATGTGCCAGAGGGAAGCAGAGGCCTCACACCTATTAGTAGATCAGTGCGTCTCATGCCCTTTGGCTTTTTTTTAGCATAAAGGCTGATTACTCCATTAGTTGAACAACTTGGAAGAAATGACAAGGAACTAACAAGAGAGTAACACTGTATTTTCTATTTATTTTCTTCCGTTGCAGTAGTGCTAATTAGAATGAGTAGTTCTTGATACAGTGCTTTGGGGAATGCTGATGAGGAGCACACAAAAGACTGAAGTGCCTCTTCTGCATAGCCTCAGAGGTAGCAAAACACAGCACCCTCTCGATTGCCATTAGCCTGATCTCCCACGGTATCGCAGTATTTCGGACATTATAGTACTTACAGAGTAGAGSCTGTATATACTGCCCTTTCTGAGGTCTAACCTCTAACTTTGGGGGGATTGAAACCATATCAGTTTGCAGCTTGTCATTACAAAATATGCTTTCAAGCAGAAGTACAGAGCCTACTTGGGATTGGTGGGAGGGAGGCAGGAATTACGTGGGGAATATGACTTTTGCACTGATGTGAACTTTGTGCTACCTGTGCGCCCTTTGCCAGCGGGGGTATGGGCCAGTCTTGAGGGGGCTGTTCCTCATCATGCGGAATGCAAAAATCTTGTAACCTGCCCAATTTCAGCTCTTTGGACGTGCTGGCTTCACACTTGGGGAAAAAGGGAGAGTGAGAGACTGCTCTAACTTCCAAAATGCCACCAACAACTGCTTTTCCTTCAAAGATTTTCTCCCCCTTTGAGGCTTCRGAAGGGGTCATGGGGATGAAGGCTCTTCGGGTAGATCTGCACCTCTTTTCTATTCACCAGGGTTTGGTTCTCTTTATGAGCATGATCCGCCAATCCGTAATCAAGGGTTAATTTCACAGCTCACTGCTTCATCTAGCATAATATCCATTCAGACTAATTAAATCTGTCTAATAATGTGAGTGTCTTTGTCTTTGTTCTTTCCATTCTTTGTTTTACACCCTTCACATCTCATCTCCAGAACTACACGCCATCACAGTCTGCTTGACAAGCAGAATCCATCCCTAAAATTAAAACATTCCTGACCTATCTGCGATGACAAGGCAAGCAAGCTTCACAGCGCTGCGGCCCATGAAGGGAGCTGACACATTTGTTTTTAATTTCAAAAGAGTAGAAAGTGAAGATCTGACCCTGTCAATCAGGCCCTGTGACAAGTTTAATCATTGCTGCCCCACAAAAATCACGGCTAAATAGGAATGCAAATAATGTATCACAGGGCTCTTATAAATGCTAATCAAGGAGAAGTAATCAACTGACAATTTCACTGATCTCCTTTCTGAAGAAGTCAGTCAACGCACTGTCTCTGGACCACAAAGAGAAGAAAAGACAAAAGGCATAGATGCCGTTTCCCAAAAAAACCTATCCTTTTTCAGGGCTTTCTTTTTCCTTTTTTCTAGAGAAAAACAGAGAATTCACTCTTTTTGATCCTCTACTGAACTTTAAAGCAAAGCTGTTTCTCAGGAACTTGAACAGTTATATGTCAAGTGTACTTTATTAACAGTACCCTCCCAACCCAGAGACAGCACTTGGAAACTTCTGCTAAAATAAAAATCTTCATTTGTCTTTGTCATTCATCCATCTTCAAAATTCTTTTCCATCTTAACAGCTTCTATCCTCTACAGGCAATATATTTAGTGATATATGAAGTTTTACAAGTGGAAAGCTAATAGTTGAGATCACATTTTTTTATCCCAGTTGCTCCCCTCCCCCCAGAAATGAAAAAAAAATCCTGCTTGGAATTTATTTCAGTGTAAAGGCTCTCTTCAATACATGGGATTTTAACTGACTATCCTTTTATAACCTTTTTAATGTGGTAAAGAACAGACAGTGCAAGCTTAYTGCCAGTCTTTCACATATGAATTCKGCATGGCAAAAAGTCATGGCTTAACCTATGTACGGAAGAGAAAAGGACCCAGGACGGCCAGATGCACAAGATTTGTAATTTACCAGTTACTATGATAATTTTACTGTGGTTTACTGCAGTTCACTGTGGTGGGTCCTGATGGRGCCCATCAAGCATTGGCACAAAACAAAAGTATATGGTTTGGCCAATGAAATTCAATGCAGGGAGATGTAAGTAGTATAAAGATTGCTGGAAGAGGTAAAGTTCAAAGTATTTAGTTGTTTGAAGTTTTTTTTTTACTAAACTACTTCCCTGAACCAAGCCAATATATAAAATGCAGCAAATAATTTGAGGAGGGCTTCAGCAACAGAGAATTAGACTACCAGCAGGGTATAGTACACAGTAAAAAATTTCCACTGCAACAAAATCTGGTGCTTCACAGTCCGCGACAGTTACCTAYAGGATAGATAGAGCAGCAAGAGCAACTATGTCAAAACTTATTCTCTCAGGCTGAGTTACAAAGATCAGAGGCCAGCTGTGCTGTAGCCCATCTGGGCTGACAGCTTTGCTTTGCTGTGTATGAAGACTGCAGTAACTCTTATTATTGGGAAGATGCCACCAAATCCTTTTCATACTGGCCACTGAATCACCCACTGAATCATCCTGATTTACAGATGAGCAATGAAAGATGGGAACAATCTTTGGTAACTCCCAAGTTTCCAACTGAAAGAAGCTTTGAGGTAGCAACAGTAGCTTCTGTAAGATACCTGACCTTGAGACGGGGATGTTCGCAGCAGCGAACTCTCCATAAAGGACGTATGTGCAAGGTGGGAGCAAAAAAACKTAAAAGAAATTGAAAAGCACTTTGCAGTTGTCATGTCACTTAGCAACAACTTTTTCTACTTCATACCAACACTGGCACAGTAGAGAGACTGCACAAAGCACACTTACTGAAATCTGGGTAAGCAGAGAAATAAGAGGGCAAGAAGGAACTAAATAACCAGCTAATCACAGAGGGCTTTCATTTATGTATGTTATGTCTCATCAGAGATATGTTTTACATTGCAATCCCYGGGGCCATGCACTCTTTTAAATATTCTACAGGACCTAGCACTTACAGATCTCCTGAGTACTACTGCAGAGTGAATTCTACAAACACTTCAATGTGGAAACCAAAATTCATCTGTTTGTTTCCCAAATGGTCTCCATTTAAGTGATCACTCTTCTCTGTAGCTCTACTGCCAGACGAGTTCCTGCTTCAACTTTCCAACCTCTTATCTTTAGGATTCCCACTCTCATTCTTTTCTCTCTCTCTGGTTCCTGGATTTCCATAAGAAGATCCAGGCTTGCAAGTCCTCACCTCCTACTTCTTCTTCCAAATGTTAAATCTATGGCTTTTTACCAGATATTTCTATCAGATGGAGTATGTACCACCTGGATTCTGGTAAAAGGGATTAAGTGCCCTTCCTGAAAAGCTAAATGGCTAAAATTAAAAACTCTAGCAAATAAGAGAGGCCTATGCAGGCCACCCTGCAAGTTTAGGAGGAGGAGAAGTCAGGCACTTCTCCACTTTAATTATATTATTGCTCTCTTATGCTTAGCTTCAAAGGGTTAGGATTTAATTGTTATCTGTTCCCATACTATTAAAGGCCAACTGACTGGCTGAAGGGCTGACTGTCAAGCAAACATTAGGAAACCTATTCCGTGTGATTCAGGTATTCATTGAGCTACTCCTCCTTTGCTCAGGAGAAAAAGAAATTGCAGGAGCAGATCTGAATGTATGCCATTCCTACGGTTGCTCTCTGAATATAAAACTCTGCAAAGTGTATGAAATATTACACAAATAGAGCATTAGTATGTGCCATATTAATAACATGCATTATCTAGCAGCCATGCAGTGATACTTATTGTACAATTCTAAATCATCCTAATGGGAATAAAAAATCAGAATCCATCATCTTGTGCCTGATTTSCTCTCCTTGCAATTGCAAAAAGTGACTTTTGCATTTTATTTTAGAATTGTTTTAGATGCATTATGGAAAGCTGGGCATTGCAAAATGACCAGAGCACACCAGCAGCAACCAGGAGCTCCTGAGCTCTGCTCGTGTTGTAAGCTCAGAGATTGTTGATAAGCTGAAAACAACCGCACTTCTATTCTGGTATGCCTTACTATGGGGTTGTGGAGCGACAGCCTGGTTTTTACCAGTCTATTAAGCACAATCACACACACATACACATTATACCTTAATTTTAACCAAGCATTCAGCACTTGTGAATATATGAGAATATAAATGGCGGTGAGCACATGTTCGAACTAAACTGCTAGTCAAGTCTGCTTTAGTCCTGCCTAAATACACATGCACACACACACACACGCTTAAACTCTAAAGAAATCTCGCCAAATAGAGAAGAGACTTATTTTTTACAGATGGGTTTTGTTTTTGCAGCTGCTAAGTAGCAAAGAAAAGTAACCGTGGAGATTAGGCCAGAGGACACATCCTATGCTTTTAAGCAGGCTTCCCGCGAGGAGAGACGATAGCCGACTGCTGGAGCAGCCCAGCCTCCGCGCGGGGCCATCGCACCGGGCTGCTGCTGGCTAGCAGGAGTCGGCACAGAGTGGGTGCTAATAAAGTTTTGGCTGTTCACTATGCTTAGCCAAAAACCTAAAGAAATGTTGCAAAGGTGAACGAGACTTTGGAACAGTGAGGATCGTAAGAMCCTATTTTTGGCAGCACTCAGGGCCAAAAATGCTGCTGGGCCGAAGATGAGCTCCAAGGGGGTTTATGCTGCCCGCTCCCTTGACCGTGAAGCTCAGTTGGTAGCCCTGCACACTACACATGGYTGCCTTATTTTGCTTCACATCACCATCAAAATCAAGAAGGCAGAAATATTATTTAGCTTTGAGACGATCTTTCTTCTTAGTCAACGCTAATGAGAGAAAGGTTCACTTCTCCTTTCTGTGCTCCTGCAAATGCCAAAGGTAAACTGCTGGGGTTCCATCAGACTCAAAAAGATAGTCCCAAAGCTAAGGGGACGGCTGTTTTGTTGTCTGGTTCTGGTAGCCTTTCCTGGGGGCCCCACAGAGCTTATTCGCAGCGTTGACACCTTCTGGACATCAACAAGCTGGTGCACAGAAACATCCTTCGCTGTTTTCAGTCTCAAACTCAAACTCACCTGAGAGCTGGAATTAGGACCGGCACGACTCAGTGTAACACAGACTGCAGCATTATGTATTAACTCAAATGCTTTGTTATCCAGCTCAGAAAAGGAAATTCTTCACTAAAAAAACAAATGTAGATAGCAGCATAATATATAAACTCAAGTAAATGAATGCTATTTTCTTACATGAAGAAAACATTAATATAGATGACCGTTACATAATGTAAGTTAACAAAGCTTAATAATATATTTACTCAATGTAGGCATGTTTTGACATAATGCAAGCTGTGTAAAGTTTCTTAGGGAACTGGAAATTTTTATATTTTTATGAATATATGTTAAAACTTAATTTTGAAAAAAAGGTGGTCTTGGGGCTAAGGCATTCAACCTGTAACATAGAAGACTGGTGAAATTCTGACAGCTCTGAGTAAAATTCGAAGGAGCTCTGCTCCCATGTCTGGAATAATTGAGCTATCATATCTGTGTCTGTCAGGTGTCAGTCATGCCTCAGCTGTATGTGATGAATTGCACAACGAGCCAAAAACTATCACCTCGCAGTCTGCGTGTGTTTTATCTACGTAATCTCTATCAGACCAGGGAGTGTATCCTGCGATGTGTTTGCACAGCTACTAGTACCGCAAGGTCTAGATCTGGATTGTGGTCACTAAGCACAACCGTTCTTTTGTGTAATTTAGGGACTTGCACGCCTTATTCTTTAACTTTTTATTCCAAATCAAACAGGAGAACAAAACAATCACAGAAAATTTAAGACTATTCTATATTGTCCTATGGGAAGCTCATTTATTGTAAAAATCTACCACCAGAACAAAGTTTGATAGTGCCCATAGGAGATTTAAAGTGAGAGTAAAATGGAAGAATGTTACATTATGAAAGAAAAATAAAAGAGAGAGAAAAAAGAGACAAGAAAAAAGCAAACACAGTGAAAAATAATCTCTGCACTTCATAAAACCAGCAATGTTCATTATTGCTTTGCCATCATACTGAACTTTATGTTGCAAATTTATCTTCAAAGTCTGGAGTTACTTTTCACAAAAAGCCTGCCTAGTGTCATTCAATATCTGTTGCATTCCACYGAACATGACGGTGAGTGATTTTAGTGAGGACTTCAAGGATCATGCTTTTCAATAAGTAACAGGTTTTCCTTCTCCTGCAATCCAAAGTTAACTGACCAATCTAGTCTCCATAGTTTTAAATCAGAAATAGCCCATAATACTAGTGTGCCATAAACGRATGCTTCTTTATCAAAACAATAAACCAAAAGCAATCTTGTTCTTTTTTTCTTTTATTTAAGCTGATTAGAAAGTTAGTTCTGTAGTTGATTAAGTTCTGCAGAAATTGGGCTTGTGATGAATCATTAAACAAAGACATTTTTTTGTACAGCAATAAAGCCTCAAATGATTAATTAAGGGCACAATGCCAAAACAAGTGTCTTTGTTTAAAACGCACTGGACAAGACAGGCTTGGGAAAGTTGATGTCTTAAGTAGACGCCACAACATGTTTTTAATTATGTTCAGGAAGAAGAACAAGAATGGGAATTGCCAACTGTTTGGAAAGATAATTTTTTTTTTTTAGAAGAAAGATTAGAATAAAAAAAAAACAAACAGAGCATTATTGATTTAACACAAATGCCATTTGTTGGGCCTTTTGTAATTTCCTTATTAGTGTCATCATTCTGGAGTTCATATGCTCCCTTCTGTTATAGCATTTGGCACACATTCAGCTCCCAGCAATATGATACAGTAAACATTCAGTGACTGCTCATATTAAAATGTTTTATTTGTTGTAGCTGTACCAATGATCAGGCAATGCGAGCCCTAAATTATCCCAACTGTTTCACAAGCCAGTTTGAAGGGAGTGAGCTAGTGACCACTTCTGCAGTGCACACGCGGACACACGCACRCGCACACGCCGAGGAGTGCAGAGCTGTGCTGTCAGTCGGAAACACAACAAAAAGTTCATGCAACATCAGCTCTCCACAGCTTCTTGTCAAGCGCGTTCAGACTGTTCAAATAAAACAGACATAAGCTCAAATCAGTGCCTCTTCGCCGTGACAGATTTTGTTACATCACCAGCTTTRGAGTATTTGTGTTTATGATGCAGAGAAGACCCCAAATTTTTCTGCAGACTCAATTTGCTAAAGCCTTTTGGTAAGAGTTTCGTGCAAGAAGCTTTCTCAAACCTATCYCTGAATCACCAAACATTAGTCCTGCTTTCAAATGTGGAAAATCATTTCGGATGCTTCAGTAGACAGGAGAAAGTGCAAGGAGCTTGGAAGGATTTTTAGTGGGTGGGCAAGCAGCTTTGGCCAAATATCAAGTTTTTCCCAGCAAGAAAACAAACAAAAAATAGGAATCACTTCAGCAGAATATCAGCCACGAGGATTTACATGTATCAGGCCTGACACGAGGAGCACCGAAGTCGTTCTGGAAAACCTTGTGCTTGCAATCGCCTTCCTGCTTTGTGTGTGTCCAACTGCTGCCAGAGCGTWTGCAAACGAGGCAAGGCTAGCCGTAGTCCAGGGCATGCCATATATAAAGYCTTTTCCCCCACTGAGCAATGTCAAATACACTGAGAGCCTTTACTAATGGGGAGCTTCTTTGTTTCTTAAGAGGCTTGTTCTAGCCTTGATCTTTATGCAAACCTCCCAGTACCCTCAGCAGGAGGCTGCTGTGGATCAAGGGTAGTGCATGACCTTAATGTTGTAGCGCACGTCCCTGGATCATAATTAAAAARGTAATTTGGCCCTCTCCACAGAACGGGCTTTGACACCTCTGGAGTAGATGTGTGACCTTACCGACCTCTTCATTTCTCATTTGTCCCACTTGAAATGGCACATATGTAAGCATGTAATCAGTCTGTAATTACATGGCCAACATGTTGAAATGCAGGCTGTTCCCCATCCTTTCTATAAGCAGATTTACATATTAGTACTTACTATTAACACCTACTAGCCTTAATGAGACATACCCATGAAACTCTTCTAYACATGTAAATACAGAACTGACCTCAATTCTCTTTTAGTCCTCCTGCTTTGATAGTAATCCAAGAGGAAAAATTAACAATTAATTATTTCCAGTGAATCTGCTATGTATTTATGTATGGGTATATGATATAGGGAAGGKTTTTACATGGATATCTTCAAAAAACAGTTAGGGGATGGATGCTGAGGAATGGGAAAGGTTGGGCTGTGCATCTGTCATTTCTCCACCATGAGTCGCTGGCGAAAGTGATGGGCTATGAAGTGATTTATCTCAGGACAGAGGCCAAATACCAAATCTGTCACCAAATGTCTCTCTAAGGCCTGGGCCTGCCCTGGATATCCAGTCGATGCTCAGGGCATCAGAGTGAATGCAGTAACTAATCAGATGCAGCAAGTTGTCAAAGCTATATAGATGCTATAAAACTTATAAGGATCCCCTTAGGCAATAATAATAGCTGTGCGTGTAAATTCTGTACATAGCAAAGCAGAATAGATCCTAATGGGCTTCAATAAAAGCAAAGAAAACATATGTGACCCTTACAGCAAAAAGGAGAGYGTATGTACCAATTAAAATTTTGTCTCAATTCTCTGGTATCTATTAGGGACTACCTGGTGCAAAGGTGGCAAGCCCTAAAAGAGCTACCCAAAAAACTAGATGATCCAAAGCATAACCTTCTAAAGTGCTACTTTTATGAGAAAAAGTTGGATGAAGAAACAAGATAAAACAATCAGAACTTAACTGAATAATTTCATAATTTCTGTTAATTTTTTATTTTGCAATAACGATAAAATTAAACATTCTAAATGTGTATCATAAGAAAAATAATATTTTTACATGATTATTTGATTTATTTTTGCACAAAATGRTAATGCTAAATTCATGACACCTATATTTAAAGTTAAAAAAATATATAATTAAATTATATCAGAAATAGTGGGTTTTGATGAATTTGGAATATGACACTAAAYTAATCTCAGGGACTAATCCTTCCCACTTCACAACCATGTGAAGCAAATGTGTGACACCAATATCTGGCTCACATTGCTTGCAGGAGGGACAAAAGAGTTTCAGCAATCCCCAGCAGGCTTTAGAGCAGCTCATCTTGCTGCTGAGAACGCACCAACCTGGGTGAAAGCGACAGGTTAGATTGCAAGTGGAACTGAGAGGACGAAAGGCCTAATCTAAAGCCAAGWAAGAGCAAAGGAAGGATCCTGCTGGGTGCTGAGTCCCAGCAGCTCCTGCTGACCTCGGTTCTAGCAATCTCCATCGACTTCAGTGGGAGCGGCTAGGCTGCACCTCCAAGCTACGCCTCATAACATCCATGCCCTTCTTTGAAGGCCAAATATTCTTTCTGGCTGTTTCTTTCAATGAGATCTATGTTTATCCATCAAACACGTCTTTTAAGTTGATCGATGTTAGGCACATTCGCTCCACATCAGTCCCACCTGTGGTCAGAAGAGAGAACTGGGAACCGTTTGGTTCCCATGTAAAAAAGGTTGGACGCCTTGCAGGGTCAGCCTTGCTAAAGAATATACCCACCGGCAGGAAACTTTTACAGGTTTTCATGTATATCTGAGCAAGCCGTACTTACTCTTTCATTCAGTTCTTAAAAACAGAAAAGTTTCCACTGTGCTTTTTATAGAGTCAGTTAACCTAGCAGTATTAGTTTGCTGTGGCCTTGTATGAACTCCAACAAATGAACCACAGTAAACTCTCCTCATCCTCCCTGTTTCATTACGGAAACTATTTGCCTTTCTTAAATTGAAGCCTGAAAAATAAGTATGCCAGTGGGTTAGAAGCCTATTGTCACCTGAAAGTATTTACTGGGGTTGCTCTCTTTGAAGACAGGAATGTCCAATCTGAAGATTAAAATAGATGAGGGAATCTGCAACACGCGGAAAGGTGTTTTTCCCTCCTGGGAACATAATCATTAAGTTTAAATAAGTCCCCCTTAATCTTCTGAGCTGTGCAAACAAACAAACAGATAGAAAAAACAACTGAATGTTTTCCCTCTGCCTTTCAAAAACACAAACAAAGCCTCACTCGCCAGATGGACTCTTTCAGAGATACAGCTACGGTTTAGCAAAGGCTGATCACTCAGCAGTATTTTCTGATGGTCTACGGGGGAGTTTGCTCGGAAGCTTTACGGCAGTTTAAGAGTTGTCAGGACGCATTGGTATCACGTCTGCTTTTCAGTCCAGAGTTTTATATCTTTGATGACAAACTTTAGAACTATTTTCAGCACGTTGCAGTGCTAAGGCATGAATGGGAATGAAAGGGTCCATCAAAAAAGAAAAAAAAAGCATAATTTCTAGTATYTATATGCTGCAATAGAATATATATGCAAAATGTTAATACCTTTCCTGTATTTTTTCACTGGAGAGCAAACCTCTTTGGATTCACTTACATTAAGCTTTAGTCATTGTCAAGACTCTGCCAAGTTAGCAAAGTATGTTAATCTGAGCAACATACAGTGCAGGAGTGGCCTATGCACACGTAAAACTTTTAATAACAATTTTGCAAGCACATGTGAAGTCATTGGCAGCACTTGGTTCTCATCTAATCCCAGGTAGATGCAAATTGGCATTCATAATTTAAACAAGTCCTTTTTCTGCACCCCAGCAACATGAGCCGGATGCGAAAGGAAAACGGAACACTTTCTCCGGATACAGTGAGGATCAAGCAGAATCTCATTAAGGACCACTTCAAAGATCAGTTCTTCATTTCCATACAAACAAGTTTAAATTATCTTGTGTGAATCTGCTGTTAGCTGTTGCACTGTTCCATTATGCATGATTCTTGACTGCTTGTATCATGAAAATCTGCACAGTGCTCCATTAGTGATCTTCAGTGTTATGCTAAAGCTTGCAAGTGGTCATGTTATTAGGTTAAAGTACTATATTTTGCATATTTATTCTGCTTTACCACATTTATTGCTTCTGATACTGGCTGAACAGAATTTCACATGAATTTGACCGCCTACTTTGCATGACTTGTATGTGATTGCAAGTGCAAACACACCAGAAAGCTAAACACAAATAAACAGCTGGAGAGATGACTGGCTTTTTGCTCACATTTGCACCATGATTTTGATCCAGTTCTGGAAAATGCATGTGCAATTCCTGCAGAGAGGCACTCTCGATCAATCAGAGGTATCTATAAAACTAATCCTTAACTCAATAACTCAAAATAAACTATGTGACAAATTTCATTATGGCATAAGTTATTGGCTTTATTACAAAGGATTTATTTTCACACTTAGATAATGTAAAGAAGCTTTTCTCAGTATTTTCATCGATGGAAATAAAAACTATATCATCTGGTTTGTATGTCTTTATATTCATCTTACTTCTGGGATGCACCATATTATTAACTTTCATGGAATATGTTCTGATTATTGAAATCATCTTGCTTGCTTCAGGGATATTTATATTAAGAAAGAATTTTGTTACAAATATCAGGGATATAGCTGATGTGTTACAAAGACAAATATATCATTCATTATATTTATAAGAGAAAATAATAATTCTCTTTTTATATGTTGATTAATTTGCAGATCTTTGGGTCATGGTTGAGTGATCATGGGAGGCAAAGTTAGAATATATATAGCATAAATCAAAGCTGCCTAGACCCAGCTCTCTTTAATGAAAAGTGAAAAGGTATTTTTTTTTAATCAAATGTGAGTGTAYGAAAAACAACAATAGAATTTCCTTCTCCTTCCCAAAGAAGAGACATTTCTTTAAAAGATAATGGGGAAGAGGCCATCCAGTTGTATCTAAGTGACAGCATCTGGTCTTGTGTGAAACTAAAACAGAAAGAAGTGATTCTGAAAATCCTTCCAAGAAACTCTTGGGGCTTTGCAACCATGGCAAAACACACTGGGATCATTGGCAGAAACTCCTGACTGTCGCTACCAGTGGGATACTTTCAGAATCAGGCAGAAGCTGGAAACAGTCAGAAGGAAATACTTTCAGATGACTGAACTGTGGGATTCATTGCCACAGGATGTCACTGTAAAAAAGCATGTAAAGTGTACAAGAGTGTGTGTAAAAGTGTAAACTATGCAAAAGTGTAAATGTGCTCAAGAAGTGATGAGACACACTGCTGGAAGAGTGGCCCATGGAGAGCTCCTGAGGTGCAGAGAGGTGCAACCGTGGTGTGGACACTGTGCCAGGAGAGATGGGCCCTCTGGACCTTTCTTAGGTTGTCCTGAAAACACAGCAGGAAATCTGCGCTGGATATGAATGTGCCACAGTTGTGTGAGGGCTGTGAGTACACATAGCCTTTCTCTAGACTCATCTGTGCAGATACAGATGATGCAGGACAGCGTAGAAATAGCAGGAATAATAGTCACTGTCTGAACAGACACTTCTGAAAGGCTCATTATGTTGAGATGCAGCTGAACCAAAATACTTTCTCCAAACAGTCTTGAAGATTTGAAGTGATTGACATCTGAAACCAAATCAAGAGCCATGTTTTGAAAGGAATCTTTTTTTTTCCACAAGGGGCCAAGCAAAATCCCTGAATACCAGCCTACCAATCCATCTGCTGCCTCTCTTTGGGGCTATTCAAATCTATATCCAAAATTTTAGGCTTCATCTGATCTCTGATAATAGATTGTCAGCTCTAATGCTTTATCCTCATAAATTGCAGGCTGACACACATTCCTTCTCAGGTAGTTCATTCATCTTAAAGCATTTTGTGCTTGTAATTTATTATTTTTCTTCCCACATCCCTGCTGACCACAAATTACAGACGGTGTCTCATCATGGGGCATCGTAACAACAATAAAAGCCTCAACAAAATAGTGAGGATCAGATCCTGAGTGATACCRAATACCTTTGATTTCCACTGACACACATGGGAAGAGAGAACATCTCTGATGGTGCCTAGGGATCCACTGCTGTGGGTCCAGATTTTGTTTTATCTGTGAGAATTGATGCCTGCATGATCTACTGTTCATCATTATCACCAGCTCACCAACTTTGCTACCTTAACACCTTGCAATGAAACACCAGACAGTGAGAAAGATCCCACTATGCTAGGTGCTACATAAAATGGAAAGATGGGATCAGCTGCAAAAGAACTTACTACAAAAGTAAATAACAGGAGACAATAAATGGACACATTAAGAATTCAAGGAATCCAAAATATTCTAGAATACTGTTATCAAAAAAAAATAAGAAATTACTGTCAGGTTTTCTTACGTGCATCGGCAGTTCCTGCAGAATTACTATCATCCTACTTGCAGATGCAATTAATTAGCTACATTTACAATTCCTGCAGCTGTGTGTATACAGTCACAATAGGAAAGAAAAAGCTTTTTTACACCCGTTGTCTCCCAGTTTTCAGGTGTCTGCAGGCACCTGCCCCTCCAGTCTCACCTTCTGTGACACTCTAATGCACAGCAGCTGAAATATTAAAGTGTCTGCATTATATTTTTAAGGCATCAGGAGCCTTTTCTTTCATCTCTCACCAGATTTTTAACATTAAATGAGAGTATAAAACTATCGGCAAATCTTTTCATGGTGTTAAATCTATGACACGTGACAGGGGGTCGCCTGGAGAGGCCATCTACTAACCCCAGCCGCCTCCCTCCACCCAAGAACCCAACACTCCCAAGGAGTTAAACCCGCCGCCTCCCTCCACTGCCCCGAAGAAAATAGATGTGATTTTCTTTACAAAAGAGCATTTCATTTAGGGAGAGAAAGAAAAAGGAAAGGCAGAGTTAACATAGCCATTATTCTCCATCTCAGGGAAAGCAAATCCTATTTTGCCTGTCATTACAGTAGGTAGAAAAATCCTTTCATCCAGTCATTAGTTGTAAACATTCYCCCGCCGCCTGGGACCAGGCCTCTGTTTCCCATCCCGTGCCGAAGCCATTTTCTAATACTAATGTTTTATACACACATCTCAGATACAATGCGAACTCCCCCAACCCCAAAGGCAACAGGGCATTCGTTTATACTAAATCAGAAGTGTCACCCTTGGCAACCTGCAGCACTGAAACATTTATTCGGCTTCACATTGCTGGCACTTAGAATTATTTCTTTCATGCCTGATAGCCGAATTACAATATGGCAGGTTTCCCCGGAGCCACTGGATCATTAGTGCCAGCTCACAACATACTTTCAACTGATATGGCATTTCATGTACAGCTGCCAATCAAGAGATGGGGAATGCAAATGCGGGTGGGCCCATTGGTGTTCAATTACTGTACAGTGAGCTCCTCGCGGCTCCGCTTAATGACTGGCAGTCATTCTGCTGAGCGGAGGAAGAGGAGAGAACACAGAAAAGAATTCCCTCCGGGAAGCCGGCTGCAAGTGCAAGAAGTTTTTACATTTGATTTCCATATTTATTCATTTTTTCCCCCCTCTGTGTGTTTCTAAACACTAGGCCCGAAAAAATACTTAGCGCAGCTTGTTTTACAAATACACAGCCTTGTCGGTTCAGTCGATTGCCAAGGCCACATCAGCAGAAGATCAGGCTTTTTTTTTTTTCCCTCCCCCTCCCAGTTTGAAATACATGCCTTTTTTCAGAAAGGCCCAAGACGCTTCAGCCTTGAGGGAGTTTTAAGCTCTGTGGAATCAGTTATTATAGTCCATTTTAGTGATTTTTGCTGTCCTTTTCACACAGAAGAAATATGATGCCAGCCTTTCCATGACACATCTTACACCATTCGTGAGCTCCTTCTCTCACAAAATACCTTTTTTTAGGCCCAGATCTGCAAGGGTCAATCTTTGAGAAGAATGCAAAACAATAGAAACCATATAAAATCAGAACTTTTACTTAATGTGTCTGTACTTTATTGTATGTGTTATGATAGTCTGTTGAATCACTGCCTAAAATTACTGTGATGGGTTCTGCAAAAATGTATCAGAGTAGTCAAACTGAATTGAAGAAGTGACAAAGAATGGAAGAAGGGAAGATTTTTCTGTCCTCTCCCCCCAGTATCCAAGTTCAAGGAACAGAAGATGATACTCAGCAATTCCAGAAGYTTCATTTTGCATTTTAACATCAGTCACACCAAAAGCCTGATGTGAAATTTATAATACATGGGAACAAAAAACTCACAAGCTATGTTTGCATGACACTTTAAGAATCAGCTTGTTTTGCTTCCATCATCTGCTTATACGCATTTTGCTAAGGGTTGAGCCTCAAAGGACCTGCTCGTGGGCAACACCCTCTATTAGACATCACACATGGGYCTCTTCCACGAGAAGCAGCCCCTGAATGGCCAACTGCTGTCTGTGTGCAGTGGCTGCCACTAAGCATGGTAGGACATGACAGAGGGACACGGGGAAAGGAGGCAGGCAGAAATGGTTCCTGAGTCCACCCCCCTCCGCAGAGCCATTTCCAGGTAGCTCAGATCCTTATGCTACAAGAGTTTATTACTTGCTTTGCTCTGAAAGCTCCCGGTTCCCTTTTCCTAGTGCCTAACTGTGCCTGGCAGCAGGTCTCCTCTCCACAGGCAGCTGCCAGCTGTCCAAGGATGGACTGCCAGTTGTCCCCACTCTTCCTGTTTGCTGCCCCTGGTTTCTTGGGAGCCCCTGGGGCTCTGCAAGTCTTTCCTCTGTCAATAGCTCTGCATTTTCAAACCATTTTAAATAGGACRCAGGATTGAAAGCAGATCATCGTCATCTTTGAACCTTAGGGAAATTGGGGGTGGGTTTTTACTTTGTATTTAGTCTTTGAGGCTCTGGTCAAGCCTCGTAAGATAGGAACTGAAACATGATAAATCCAGCTTCCTGGTTCATGGCAATCTCCAGCTAGGGTTGTGAAGGTTTTACATACATGTCAATCATAGACACAAASACAGAGGCTTGTTATTACGGGTTTGGGGGTTCATAAAATATCAGTTAATCAAACCTAAAAGGTTTATACAAGAATGTGTAGCTCTGGTGAGACTTTCACTGAGGAAGGAGTTCTCAAGTCCACAGTAGATTCCTGGTTAAAACTAAAGACTAAACACAGAACAGGAAAGTCAACTTCAATGTTAATTTTTTGTGTGTGAGAGAAAGGAGAAACATTTCCCTTTGATTCTATTTATGATGAATACCACTCCTTAGACTAGGCTAGGATAAAATTATGGGCAACACCAGTCTATTCATGGTCTTCCACAGTTACTGTGGAAATGCATACAAAGATGATGAAGCCATGAAACTGGGTATTTCATTATGTTACTTTCCAGGAAATGAAGGACCCCTCATGAATGTCAACACCGTTGAACCTATACCTGTTAAAATATAATTTAAAAAATGATGTAGTTCTTACGACTGTATCGTACCTATTTTKTAATGTTAATCACTGAGTCACATTTAAAATCCTTTAAAAAACAGGAAATGATATGAATGACTAAATGCCTTTGTTGTTCTTTAGTTATTAAAGCACAGCAGAAGCCAATTAGACTTGTTTTTCTCAATGCTAAGTGGAATGCTCTTATATTCTGTATCCAGACAGTAATCCTCTACAGCATGGCATGATATGAAAACGTCCAGAAATCACTGTGATGGGGAGCCTGATTCTACGTTAATGAAAATTGTTTGCATGACTGCCTCCAACTTACAGTGGCCAAATGACAAGAACAAGTCTGAAGTGGAAGGTGGTAGAGAGTTAGATTTCATGTGTGCAGTATCTGAGATACTCTCCTGCTCTGCTGGAGCTCCTCCCTCTATTTAATTGTCTGCCCTTGAGACACCCAACCCAACATGTTATTCCTCCTGCAAATGCCTAATCGTGTGCACACTTAGCCACAGTTCTCTCTAGAACTGCAGTGGAAACATGTCTTGCTGCTTGCAGTGCATCTCAGGAGGACTTGAGATTTGAATCTCAGTAAGAAAATGCCATTTCTGCTTGGCCCTGAAATGGTATTCTTACTTTTGGTCTCCTAAGGTCAGCTTACAGAATCATAGTAGGAGACAGGTTTAGTATTGTACGAACACTGTGAACTCTCACGTGCCTTTCGCAGTCCAAACTGCAAGTTATGTTACAAGAATTACACTTGCACAGAACGGACCAAAGGTTTCTACAGAATATTTCCTTCCATTTTTCTGCTGTTCCATGGACTTACATAACACGTCTGCACATCTCCTCTTAGCACAATGATTAGCATAGTGGTACCATAAGTGACTGTTTGGGGAGAAGGAAAGGAAAGCAAAGGCCAGCATGGTAAATTTAATCAAAAACATCTTAAACGATTCTTAGATGAATTCTTGAAAATGAATTGCCCAGGTTATCTCCAAATAAAACCACAGTTGGTCTATTAATATATTCTTCTGTGCTTTTTTTTTTCTAATATGTTGTAGGAGAGTTTTAAAATTAAATTATCAGTTGTCTTAGTACTTGTTTAATACCACAGGCCTAATTAACTTTAGTACTTTAGGGGTTACCTTGGAAATGATATTCCATGATGCTGTCCACTCCTAATTGACATATCCTACATGAACTGATTTCTCTGCCTTTGGAGAAGTAAATGCTTTTCCCTTAAGGAATGAAGTGAGAGATTTTTTCTGTTGCTTCTAGTTCAAGTAAGATGATAATCAATGCCTAAATCTTCACAGAATAATTCCAAAAGACAAACTTGGTCATACCTGACTGGTAAGAAGAAGGATGCTTTACCAAATATATTTGTGTGTGGTATAACAATCTGACACACACACACACACACACAAAAGTGAAAAAAAATCCAGAAATACAGAAATACAGTTGTCTAGACACAGCTGAATGCCTGACAATTCCTGTCAGTAGCTACAGCCATTGCACGTTCTCCAGACCGAGACATACTCAGCTGAGTGGAGCATAGAGGCTAGTGTCAAATAACTGCCCTGAGATCAGTATCTAATCTTAGTGGCATAATGAAACCATGACGCAATTCTTAAATAAGTCACACACACACACACAAAAGGTAATAGAGACTATAAATGTGATTCTTTAGGTCTAAGGCCTGAATTTCCGTGCACATAGAAGAATGTGCTGGCTAGCAGTAGAAACAGCCTGCAAGTTTACCTTTGCTGTGGAGCACTCATTAGAGGCCAAGAACTCAAGCTTGTTCATATTTATCCAGCCTATATTTTACAATAGGTCCCTGAACTAGGTTGAAGTATYCAACACTCAGTTTCACAAAGCCTTTCAAGTAATATTTTTTTAACTGAGACTTATKTAATGATTCCTGTGCATCAAGCTCCAGATGTCTCACAGACATGTTACTGAATCTGCCCTTAAATATTTGTTACAAATATGACAAGCCTTTCTCCAAATTATTTTGGTCAGGAACCTAATTTCTGATAGCAGTGAACTGGGTTCACTGCTACCATATTTCTCTGTAAGAAAAAAAATGTTTGTTGGAGATGTGCCTGTTGCCCCTTGATGACATTTTCATTGGTTAACAAATCTCAGGTCAAACAAAAGAACTGYCCAGCGAGTGTGAGTGTGACTCTCCTGAATTTAACTACTAGGCTGTTTCCTGCTCTTACTCTTCCTGTGCCAATGCCAAGGTTTTTTTTTACTGGTGTTGGTTTCACACAGAGGAGAAGCAAAGTGAGTGTGTGTAAAATCTTGGTATTTTTCACAAAGCATTCACATCGTTTTCCAGACAGTCACGATGTTAATCACTGCAGTTTGGCCTTTTCTTTTAGTGTCAGTACAGTGAAAATGGGTATCCAAAATTCAAGGCTGAACATCAGCTGAGACATTCATTTGACTGACATAGGCCTTGTCAAGGAATAGCATCCAGACTTGAAATTTAAAACTTAGTTAGAAGTACCTCACGCTTAACCTTATAAGTTTTAACTTTTATCATGAGACTCCCAGTTGAATGGGTTGAACATGCAAGTTAAATCTTCCAAGGCCTGCTAGACCTTTGGGACTGGTGTTCACTCCTATCACCCAGTAGTGGCTCTTCTTCTAGAAATCTCTCTGTTTCTAATTTTTGTGAAATAAGTATGTGAAATTTATGTGAATTTACATTTATGTGAAATAAGTATGACTCATCAGGAATATCTGTGGGCCAACTCTAGATAGTCCGAAACTTTCTAGACCTCATCACAACCATCTTTATATGCTCATGGCTTGCATTTTGCTGCAAGGCATTGGGCTGCTAATCACCCCATTTGTTATTTTTTTCGATGAACTAGGAAATGGCAATAGCAGGCAAGAAAATGAAAAGCAGCAGGATTCATTCCTTCAGTATAAACACCACTCAGTTGCAAACGATTTCCATCAGAGTATAAATGTAAAAAGTGGGACTGCTGAATGTCTATAATTTGGGAGATACAATAAATGACATCTCTTGTATTGAGAGACTGGTGGTAAGTCAGATGAGGTTAAAACCTGGGGAACAAAACTTTAAATATCCTCCCACTGTGAAAGAAAGGCGTGAGGAATTGTAAGTTGTCTTAGCAATGAAAACAGTGAAGAATTTAACTGAGAGAAGATTTACTCCAAAAAATATATGGGAATATTAGAGCTTTCTGCTTGAGTAGGCTAAAGCACGTAGTAAGTTGGACTGGATTGTCCTCAAACATAAGAATTTTTCAGAGACAGAGTTATAGGAGGGGAAGATGGGAGAGAAAAAGGGAGAATCTTTATGTTAAATTTACTGTTGCATAGAAACTATTACAGAACCTGCTTAACCTCAGTTTGGGCACATAGCTACACTCCAATTGCCATTCAGTGGCAATGAAAATTTTGCAAAATTAATGCCTAAATCAATGGCCATTGTGTTGGTCATTTGACTGCTTTTTTATTGCCTTTGTGTACGCATTATCCTGGAAGCTGTGCAAACAAATCAGGTGTGCAAATGAGACTGTAGTCAGGAAGAAGTGGGTTTTTCTCTGTTACTTTATACTTTAATTTTTTTATGAGTCTCTTGTGTCTAGTTTTGTTTATAATGCCTAGTGGCAGATCCTATTTGTGACTTATCATTTTAAAGCAGTTTTTGTATTTCATCTCTGTAGAATTCCCTCTGGAGGATGCTACCAAGGAGGCTAATCATGCCAACAAAGCCTGCAGTTGTAGAGGAACTCAGGAAAAGAAACAGATTATGTTATTGCACATCTGCAGAAATGTCAGATTCACCTGGGCTGATACAATACATGTCCCTCTTTTTTCCTATTTTTTTTTTAAGAATGAGTGGAAATGATTCACAGTCACTCATGATGTACATCACTACATTCCCTGACATGTGGGTTGAGAGAATCAGTGAGCAGACTTCAGGCAGGAAACCAAAACAGTGCTTTATGTGTTTTCTTTCCTGCAAAATATATTTTAAAATTTGTTCAACTGTCCAGTACATTGACCGGATATAATGTGCCCATCCTGAAGCATTACACCCCAAAATAGTCAAGTGATCAAGCTTGAACATAGAAAAATACCTAGCAGGATTCAAATATTCTTGGAATAAAGGATATGAACGATTTTCTTGTAATATGACAAAAATTCTCCATTTATTGTATAAAAGCAGAGGGGACAAAACATGACTTGGAATTTGGATCTACTTTGCAAATAGTTATGGGACAAAATTTAGATGTGTGCCTTCTGCACTTAATCTCTAAAAAGAAATCGTAGTTGAAGTCTTGCAGCAATCTTCAAAACAAAGAGCACCAGCTGCTAAAGAAGCCTTGTGGTATGGGGAGCAAGTATCCACCCACGACCGMGAAGTTTCAGGTCCTCTTCTTCATCCCACGACCAATTTCTAGTGTGCCCYTGGCAAATCACTTGAGCTCCTGGTCCTCTGCCCACTCTCTGTCTGCTTTGTCTATTTGGGCTTAAAGCTCTTTAGGGCAAGGACTAGTTCATTTTTAAGCTTTCTAGGCAGCTGTTGTAATACTAATAGCAGTAGCTTGGTTCAAGAATGTATGCAAACAGTTTAGGATGTATGAGTCAGAAATATTTAAGTGTGACTGGGAAATAGCAATGAGTTGGGGGTGATGATAYGAAGAAATCTTAGGGTACTTGATAAATATGTAACTGTTCTATATTAAAAATACCCTATAGTTCCCTTTTCATGTCTGCACTGAGAAAAAATAAGAAAATAAAATCATTTCCCCTGAAGGACAGCCTACTGGAAAAGTGTCATTCGTTTTTGACCCAGCCTCTAAACTCCAGCTTACTGGCAAAATGGTAGAGGAGTTAGCATATCATCTTGGGGTGTGCAGCAGTGCAGAAGAATTTGACAGCCTCCTGGATGAGTTCTCTATTTACCAACTCCTCGATACTGACAGTGTTATGAAAGGGCCAGTAAACACAGCAGTGCTCTACTTCTAGGGCACTGTTCTTGGCAAGAAGCAGGCACGAGGGCTGATTTTTTTTTTTTTTTGTTTTTTTTGTTTAGCTAGACTCATGTCGATTCTTTCGTGCTTGCCTAACTCGAAGAGGCAGAGCCTGAAAGACTTTTTTTTTACAAAATTGTGAAAGACCAACTTATAATAGTGTCTAAAGAGCCAGTTCTGCCAAAAATATGTATATTCAATGAGATTCTTAGGTGGTTAAAAAAGAAAAGCTTTCTGCTGACTTATAGCAGCTGAATATCTGATCTGTCAACTTTTCTTTACTACAAAAGTATATTATTGTAGTATCAATTAGCTTATGCCTTAAAGAATGCAGATACAGTTAAAACAGGCCATTCAGGTCTTGGTTTGGCTCGATTCATCAAGCAGTTGTATTTAAAAAACAAACAGCTCAATCTGAGTATGTGCATGCCTCTTTTTTTCAAGAGAAGAACCTAAATTTGAACTGCTATTGAAGTCCACCTRCACCTCTTATCATCCTACAGAATAAGGTACAAAGGAAGAAAYGATTTACAGATCAACTATTCTGTAATAATAATAATAATAAATAATAATATTAATAATAAAAACATAAGATAAGTAGCCGAATGCTCACATCTTAACTACAATTTTTCTACAGATTGGCTCTAAATACTAATGTTACTCTAAGTATTAAGCGATCTAGGTTCCCTCAACAGCCAATGGAAAAAAAGTGGTTCTTACTAGGAGTGCTCTGAATAGCCTTGAGAAGGTTTGTATGTTGCTCTCCTGGTTGCATCAAGAGCCTAGGCACCTAATTCAAGAACCTAGATTAGATTCCTAGAAGTTAAAAGGCACGGATAACTCCCATTTGGCCCCCAAATGATCACTTATTATTTTTTACCCCACTTGGCTACATTTCAGTAGCACATCCCATCATATGAGTAGGTGAAGTGCTGTTTGCCCAGCTATAGAATGACCGATTGTATGCTTAGGTTAATCAGATATGCAAGTGTTTGCGAGACTAAACCCTATGCTTGAAAATGACTTTAAAATCTGTCAGTAGGAGGGGTAGCATACAAGCAGTATTATTATTTTACTTATTATTGCAAAATAACTGATCTAATAACTCACAGCATAATAATTCTTGATCTAGTTAGTCTAGGATGAGATCAAAAGCCATCAAAAGCATATGGAGCATAGCTTTTAATTACTCTAAGACATAGCCCCCCCCAGTCTTTCAGAGCTGTGAACTGTCTATTAACAAGTGGCCACGAAGCAGATATCAGGACTGAATTAGAAGACATTTCTAGCAATGTTTAGACCTCAACACGATGGCGATCTTAGATTTGCCAAATGAAGCCTCTAAATGAAATATTTCTGGTTTAGAATCTTCACAAATATGCAGATGTTTGTGAAGATGAATACAAGTTTCTTACACTTCTGACATACTATCAATTTGTCAGCCTATCCTTTTGCACTTTGCAGCAGCAAATATGGCTTTGTGTAGCAACAGAAGGACCATCTTTCATTTCAGCTGAAGGCCACACTCTGCAGCTCAGTCAAATGCTTTAGACAAATGCTCTTCATAAAATAAGGCAAATGTGTCTTTTTTGTTTTATAGGGGGTCAGCTGTTATTCTCTGTCAATGGTTTATTATCAAAGATAAAACCCTAACAAGCATTTTCTTTTTCTACTCATTTTTAGGGTCATATTACAACCCATTGAAGTTTTGTGAATCTGAAGAAAAAAAATCAGCGACAGGACTCACCATCTGTTGCATAATGAAAGAGACATGTGAATAATAGAACGTCAGTTGAAAGGGTTGCGAGTGATCAAATGTTGTTCAGCACCTCAATAATATTTCCTTGGAAAAAAAGACTTGTTTCAGAGATTTTAGTGTTGCAAGTTTTTTTTTTGTTGTTTGTTTGTTTGCTTTGTTTTTGATTCCACAGTTGGGAGTGGAATCTAATATATATATTTTATACATATATATATATATATATATAGTTGTGGGTTTCTAGAAATTCTTGGGGACAGTGACAACACTCACAGATACAGACAGCTGCTTCCATTGCTTTTGAAGTTTAGGGGCTATGGAGAATGTAGAAATACAGCTCATTTTTATAGGTGTGGGGTTGAATTCTTAATTTAAGTCCAAATGCATAGATCACACAATCTCATCTCACTAGTGTTACTCTTTCTCTGACATGAACAAAGAACTGTCAGTTAATCCTTCAAATTACTCAAAATAAAAGGCAGATTTGAATAGATTCAAGGCCAAAATGATTTTTTTTCCAAATGTTTTTCAGTTTTGGAAAAAAGAAGAASAACCCTGTCACCTGATAGGAAACCACTGTCCTGTAAAGAATATACAAATTCTGCTTTACAATATATCCCTTAAGGCTACTGTGTAGAAATATTTCTCTATGATCTTCTCTTAAAGCAAGAATTGAGGTTATATGAGTCATAACTATCATTCCTAAGATGTCAGAGAGCCAACTGAAAACCAGACAATACCTAAATACTAACACAAATAGCACCATGGTCCCACTGTTTCTATTTTAACCAGCATTTAATCTAGCTACAAGGGTGTCTTTCCAAACTCTTTCTCTCATAAGCCATGACATTATGCAAGGCCTATACGCTGATATCAAATAGCTTTTCCACATATGTAAATCAAAGTTCTTATAGTTCTATCAGATACAAATCTGAACAACAGAGATACCAAAATATGGATGCAGTTATGACAGATTGACTCAATGCATCTATTTATAGCTACATCTTAAATTTTTCCTTTCCACTTTCYAAACCTTTCTATCAGCCATTTTGCAATAAGACGCGCCCATCTGCAAAGCATTCAGAGCTCAAAACTTCCCTTACAGTAGTCAAGTTCTATTTATACTGAACACAATTTACTAATTTTCACTTTCCTTCTGTAGAAACCTTGATAAGGAAAACCTTCTTCTTGAATATTCAATCATTCAAATGAATGGGCATTTTCTTGGAATGTTGTTGTTTTTTTCTCCCATGAGTACTGGCAGATCAAAAGTTCACAGAAGTATTCTGGTGCAATTTGTAGATCAACTGCAAAGAACAATGTGCCTGGCTACATTTCTAATGGGTTACAATTGAAATGCTACGTTTTCATTTTCGAGTGACAATGAAAAACACCAAGTAATATTCTAAGGCCAAAAATTATTTCTGAAACTTATGAGCAAGTCATTTCCTAACAGCTTTGTTCCTTGAATACTGTCTTATCAAAAGTGCCCAGGATTTTATTGAAGTGAACTATTCTAATGAAAAAGAGCATTTGATGAACAGGCAGGGCTGCAAACTCAATTCCACTCCCCTTCTTTCCAATTGGTTTCATCAGTAAAATAACCAGAAGGACCCAGGTGACCACAGATGAAAACTTGCAAGTACGATTTTTTCAGGATGACATGCTTTGTTTTTTTAGAAAATTGCTCTTTAATTAGTCTCCTAAATATGGATGAAGGCACCTGATTTATTTTCAGAAATACTGAGAATCCACAAAAGCCCCATATGTCCTCAAACTATCTGTTCCAATTTTTTAAAAGTTCTTAAGAAATAACATTTTAATACCAAATTCTGATGTTCCATATGTTGGAAGTGGAGCTTACCAATTATTACTGTTTTATTAGATTTAGTTGCCTCTTTGATCTCTTGTAACTCTGTGCACTCAATATCTTTTTCTCCAATCCAGATGCTCAGAGTTTTGCCCTACTAATACAGTTGTAGTCCTATTACTTGGAATTTCAGTACTTTTGATCTCACTGGTAGAGACAGAAACATAATTACTCTAACAGATCAGGCTGCCTGCCAGTATCAATGGTAAATAACAGTGAATGACTCATAGTTTCACAGTTATAACGTGGTTTACACATTTTGGTAAGCAGCTGCCCAACAGACTTAGCCAGAATGTATACACAAGTGCCAAATTTTTCAGGGCTTTTTTTTTTTTTTTCCTTTCTCCTTCAGAACAGCGGATCTGCAAGTTAATCAGCATTGGCCCTTCCTCTGGCAAAGATGAACTGAAATGGGGTTTGCATAATCCTCTTCCAAGGCAAGAAGGGCTCTGAGTCTTGGGCTGGCGGCTCAGCTCTGTTCCTGAGTCCTCTCTGCTCGCAGGGATGCAGACTGCCCAGCAGACGTGGCTGAAGCCCCTCTAGCTGCAGTCAGAGCTCCACCTGCGCATCGCCACTATCCCACCCCAGCCTCCGAGGCGTACAACAGGACACCACCGATTCTGTCCTTCTCCGAGCCTCTAGGGAGTAGCCGGGGGGCTGCTGCTACCATCTGGTGTTGTGGTAGCTTTACGTCTTTTTGCAGAAGTTCACTGAACATGAACCATTCTTGAACCAGAAGTCAGTCCAATTCTCAGATCACTGGCTACATAAAAATCTATACGGTTGCATGTTGACATGAAATTGCAATGAACATAAGCTTCATAGTCCTAGAATCACCAGTTCCCTTTGGCTTCTGGTTTTGCTTTCCTCTGCTCTTTAAGCGTCTATTGTTTGCTCAGTGCAGCTCAAACATTGGTAAGAAACAATCTGCGATTTTTATCAACAAGTCCTTTTTTAGACTAAACTATTCCATCAGCTCCTAAAGACAGTGAATATGCATGTCTTAACTCCGTAAAAGAAATATGCAGCAAAACAAAACATTAAAACAAAAAATTAAGAATTTATGTGACTAGCGTTTATAATAATCATTTCAACAATGTTGCCAATTAAAGTTTATTATGAACTCTCTTTAAAATGAGATGATATCTCTACTTTTTCCAAAGCAGTAAAAATACACATGCTAATGCAAGGACCTCAGTAAGCTGACCAGCAACAGCTGTAGCGTAACATGCAAAGATAACTCAAATCTCTTGCTTCAGGGTATAAAAGAGATCACTGCGAGGGGCAGGAAGGATTTTTTTTTTCCTGACAGACAACCCTGTATAATAAGTTAGGTATACTGTGAAGAGTCGGAAGAAGCTGTCACGCTATGAAGCAATAGATCCAGGCCACCTGATACAGACAAGGAGTTTTGTGGAGCAACAGAAAAAGCCAGTATTTCCACATCAGATTTACTGCACACCTGTTTACATACAGCCATGAGCTCACTTTCTGCACTGTGAGCTATATAGGAAATATTTCACAATGTTAGGAAAATAATTAAACATTCACTCTCAATGTCTGCATGAGGATATAATCAYATATATAATAATTAAAATATTGATACATGTCCATGCATATAATGTGTATATAGTCATGCACATATGTTATAAAATGGACATACTGGATATTAAGTACACATACACACCCCCAGGAGCAAAAATCAGAAGTTTGATGAAGAAACCTAGTAAGCTGTTTCCATTTCACAATATATTTTACATCCCCATTTCACTGCACTTTTCATTTAGTTCATAGCCAGTAATAACCTGCTTCATTAAAAGAGGTCCAAAAAGCTGAGCACCAGCCGTAGAGAGGACGCTCACCGACAGCCTGCCCTTGCTCACGTTGTTTAGCGACTCAGTGGCCTACGATGTTTCCTACAGAACAACAGAGGGAACCGAAGTTTTCCTTTCAAGGGATTCACCAGCACAATAAGATATTTACTGTATTTATCACAGAGATCAAACCCACACACAGATGTCACATTTCTTGAATTCCATCAGTAGATCAGACAAGCAGTCTCTGGAAAGAGGACATTGCAGCCAGAAAGTTCAGAGCGTGCAGGCGTTGGAGGGCCATTCCTCTTCCATTTTCTGTCGTGCACCCTGAGCCTTTGTTGTCTCCGCAGTGCTGATAAATCAATCCATCAAAAAATTTCCTCAGTGAAACTCAATCAAGAAAGGTCATGTCAGCGGGAGAGGAACAGATTAAATTAGCATCAAATTAGACATGGAAAGTGAGTTCTGTCAAAATCATCACAGCGCTCAGCACAATTAGAATATGTTAATTATGCATTTCATTAAGGTAGTGCTCTTTGAATGCGAGATGAAATGTCAGTGGTGTAGGCATCCGAAAAAAGGAAGATTGCCAGGCACAACTTTCTCTAGACAATGTGTGACACCTTCATTAACATCAAGAATCACAAGTCTGTCTTGACTTTTTTGTAAAGTATTAAACCGTTAACTGTTTGCTGGCACTTGAAGGAGGGAGAGCCATTCGCATTCCCCTCTTGCTCTGTGCCACGACTGGCTTTCTTGCCCTGTCACAAGCCCTGGGGACTGCCGTGAGTGTCCGGCGTGTGCTGCAAAGGTAGCTGCAATTTAATGAAGCCTTTGCCGGACGYGCTAAGGATAACACGACTGCCCTGCGGGTACGGCTCTGATGGGGGTGCTGAGGGAGCTGAGCTACTGTCGGGCAGAGGGGTAAGATAACGAAAGGAGGAGGGAGGGACAGAAGGAGGGGAAAGGGCGGAACAATTTTATTTTGCCTCTGGTTGCAAGATATCATCAACCTAAAGGGGAGAGGAAAAAAAAAAAAAAAAAAAAAAGGAGAGGAAAAAAAAAAAAAAAGGCAGAGAGATTTGCAAACCTAAATTTGACAAACCCTAATTTGGGAAATTATTTTGTATATCAAACATCTTTGATTCCTAATGATGAGCTGTTTTTCAAAGACAAAAATGATCCCAGGCGAGTTTGGRAGGGAACTATAGCTTCATAAAATACTACCTATAGGCTTTATTAGATGCATCATCAGATATTAGGTTCAGGGCGGATTAGAAAAAAAAATATGTATTTTCTAGATATCTGAGAAAAACTGCTGACCTCTGTTTTTCTTGGTTAGAGCCTCCTATATCCTCTTGGGACCTATGGACAATGGCCAGCAGAAGTTACAGATAGTCAGACTTCCTGACGCTCACCTCATTTCTATTTACCTGCCTAAAGAGGGGATATCAAAGCCAGTAGCTTTGAAATTGTGCCCATTTGCTGTGAAAGGAAGAGGCAGCGGCTTGCACAGCTCTTCAGTCAGGGGGGCAGCTAAGATCAGCCGCTGAGTGGTGAGAACTTGCTGTCCTCCAAGGCCGCTCAGCCCCACCACACAGCTCCCTGCGGTTGTATTACCACCAGAGACAGCAACCAGGACAAAAATGGACTGCCCCGCACAAATGAAGTCATCGAGCTGCATGTGAAGAGGTAAGGCTTTAGTTTGGAGCAACTCTGGAAACTGGAAACTCACATTGAAAATGCACATTCATTTTCTGGCACGCCTCACCTTTYTCTCTGTTATTTACCAGAAGGAGGTGAAAGTCAGTTTTCTAGTTCCAGAACAATACTCTTGGTCTAACAATATCTGCATCCTCAAGTACTGCTCAACAGAAAAGTGTGTTGCATAAAATAAATTTCTTCCATATAAAGATGTTGTGCACATGACGTGGCACACGTGAAAAACGTGCAACAGTACATTTTATAAACATGAACATTTATTGAGTTATATGCAAAACAGGTAGTTGTGTGTGCACTTGAATACTTGTAGAAACACAATCACACACTGTATGTGATCGTTTCCATGTCTAACCTGTCCCTTGGCTATTTGTTTCTCTCCCTGGCTACAAAATTCACTTTGCTGATGGTATTTAAAACATCAGCAGACTGAGAAAAGCGTTACTGTGAACAAGAAAAGTTCAGCATGTTTTTAATGAGCTTTCCTTTGGTTTATTGTAGCTTTTGTAAATCCTGCCTGAGAATTCAAAGTTGCCAAATCTCCTCCCCAAAGATACATACTGTAGCTTCCAATGCCCTCAGGACTCCATTTTAATATAACAGGTTCCAATATAGTCGAAAAATGCCAGTAAGTGAGTAGGAGCCAGAGTCTACTTCAGCACACTTGGCTGGCCTTACAACTTTCTGAAATCTCTGTTTTCACTGGAGCTAGAAAAAAGAGATTTTTATCACTTGAAAGAAAAACTTAAGTCCCAGAGCAAACAAGCTTTAAGATTACGTTAGTTCTGCTCACTAGCTCAGAGACAAGAGGACTAAAGATAAAGTGACAAAGTTTTAGTCCTTGGAAATGCAGCAGCGCGTGCGTGTGTGTGTGTGTGTGTGTGGATCACGCTTTCGAAAGCCCTGCCTTAGCCCTCGCGATGCCTGCGAGTGCGTGTGCTTCCCCAGCAGCAGCACAGATGCCCAGGCAGGATTTTGCAGGGGGAAATGAATCCAGCATAATAAATGTGTTACAGCATAGGTGACCTAAGCCGCGCATCGCTACAAGATACCCAGGCGACGGCTCTGCTCGCCGGGCTCTCCGGACCACGAGCCACTTCAGCTGTTTCCTCTTGACCYCTCCACACCCCGGCTTGCCCACAAACACTTTTATATTCATGAAGAACCTAAAGAAAAATCACGGCACCAAGACAGAAAATTGGCTCTGTCCTAAAGACAGCTCCCTTGTTACAGCATCTGTTATCTCCTTTATATGACTGGGATTAACAGTTTGATAATTCCAGGCCAAATCTAGTCATGATGCAGCTTCACTGAAGCCAGTGATAGGAGTTATGAATATGATCTCAGTAGAGTTACGCACATTTTTCATTCAGTGTCAAAATTATCATCATCATCATCCATTTTGGATGCTATTATGCTCACAAAAATGGAAAAACAGTATCCACTTTGGTCTGCATCAATTGTTCTGTTGACCTGAAGTTAAATGTATAGATTAGGGTTATTTTGCCCTTTTCTTTCTTTTTTTTTCTTTTTTTTTTTTTTAATAGCAACAAACAATGTCAAAGCTTTTTCCAAAATGAAAATTCAGTGTTAAATCCAGAAAAAGTCACAATGAATTATTTTGACCTAATACATTTTGGGTATATGGAAAAACTGAATATCTCAATAAATGCACAGTTTGTCTCCAAAATTTTCACTCACCCTTGGCTTAACATTTTTTTTTGTTGTAATAGGGATCTGATCACATGCTCTGCTTCATCATTTATATGTCAGTATAGCTGCTGGGGCTACAGAGCTATAAATTAACATAATTGAATGGTGAGTCAAGCTCATTTGTTTCTACCACTCTTCATGATAGGAAGAAAAATATAAAGCTAAAATAAGTTTCAATCATGATCCCTCAAAAATTAGCTTTGCAGCTTCAGTGCATATAGGAATCAGAGTGTCTTTCTGATGAAAACGCACAACTAAAACCAAACCTGCCAGTATCCTGATTAAGCACAGTATGTTAATTGATTGTTCTTGCAAGCAAGAGATGGGTCATTTGTGTCTTATGGGGCAGGGGCCACAGAAATACTATTTATAAAGCCAGCAGCGTTATGAAAGAGTGGRAGCAGTAATTTGTCCATTCTTCAGATGTTTCTGCATGGTTAGGGCAGCAGCTCTTTGCAACCCGAGTCAGCAGGTACAAGCCAGCTTGGAYGCTTATCTCCTCAACTTTCTCGTTGAGAAGGACATGTTTCAACCTCCAGACTTACGTCTTCTCTCTCAATACATTTAATAATTTCCATGAAAGGCAAAAAGCTAAATATATATTCACAGAAACTTAGAGGTTTTAAATAGGCAGATTTAAATAGGTAAGCTGCATATATAGCATTTGCTTTGTACAGCTGATTCTTAATTTACTTTACTTGCAATCTGGAAAAATAAATTTAAAAGACAGACAATGCAAGGTACAATTTTCATATACTAAAAGTAGATAAGTGAAGGGTACAAATATTAGCTGTTCTTACTAGCTGTTTTCCTAGTTGTTTGGTTTGCATGAACAATTTAGTACTTTACAGTTACAAGTGTTCCTACCTCTTTCACTTAATTTAGACGTCAACTTAGAAGAAGATTTGATAGTTGCTACTAGACATGAGTTTAATTTTTTTTTCATTTGTGATCTCTGAAAAAAATCAATGAAAAGATTTATTCATTTAAAAGTGCAGCAAATGCCAAGTGAACTTACTATTTTGTGTTGCAAATTTTCATTGGAACACTGTAATTCACCCCCAAATCTACACTGAACTCATACTGCAAAGCAGAAATTGAAAAACAGAAATTTCCAGCAATATTATCACACAATAATATTTGTTTGGGATGAAACTGTACTTTCAATCAAAAAAGAATTTCATTTTCTAAAAGCTAACTTAGCTTTTTCAAAATAAACAAGGTATCTCAAATTTATTTTCTGTTAGGGAGAAGCCTTTCTAATTTACTATGTCCATGGCAGAAAAATCCTTTTTCTTCCTTATCCTTCCAGTCACTACSTGGAATTGCACACAAGGAAAAGAGACATGCCCTCTGCTCTTTGGATTTTACAGCCTGGTTATAAGTGACATGCATGACAGAGAGAGATGCCATTGCATGAGTTAGAAGGAGAAATGCGAAGTGTTTAGAAGATCCAGAGAGATTTACATGTATAAATAGTTATTTTAAGAAAACATCTCATTCATTTACACAACTGTCTTCTTTAAATTCAGCAAACTACTCTATCCTACAGTGATATACGTGACAGAAGAATTTAAATCATAACGAACATCATTGGTTAATCATAGTTGAAGGAAAATCCACTCCTTAATAAGAACAGGATTGCCGATTACCAGTGTCTAAGCACTGTAGTGGCAGAAGTAGCAGAAATACAGCTGGAGAAATGGTTAAAAAAGCCCATAAAAACTAAAAAATACAACTGCTGCAAGACTCCACAGAAAAAACTTAGAAGTTGAGGAAGAAAATTGTAATTGGTATTCAATATAGCTAGAATCAGAGCCTCTATCCTAGCCACAGGGTGAGTAAACTGAAGACAGTTCTTATCTCAAAGYTAGCGATTTGACAAACCGCAGTGGTGGACAAACACGCAAAGGGGGCAGTGGGTAACAGTCAGAGTGGGTGCTGGCATGAACTTTCTTTAGGCAAGGATCAGGGTCGTCTGAGATGACTAATAAATGCTATAGATTCACTGTCACTCTCACATTAGCATGGGAAGCCAATAAAAAAAAATGAATCAGCATTGACTGGCAGGGTTCAATATGGCAGGTTCAGGCACTATGATCAAAAATGTGCCTGAAATGTAGAGCGATACTAACAACAAGTCTTGACATTACAGTGCAGCTGGGAAACGGAGCCGTGGACTAACTACCTTTACCAGTCATACCAGCCGGCTTCGCTGAAGTCATTATTTTAAAACTTGTAGAATAGGCATCTGCGCAAAGCTGGCCTCTCCTCTCTGCTGCATACGCTTTCCCAATACAAAAACCAAAGGCTTCAATGTAATTGCAGKTACTGTGGATACAGGCAGAGGATGTGTTTTCTGGGAGAGAAGTCTCTTTAAGTTGCTTTGCAAAATGCTAGACTTCTAGCAGAGCTCCTAGTTTTAGACCTTGACCAGGCAGAGTCGGAGCAGAGCACAGCTGAGTTCAGGAGAACAATTACTTTTGCAAAGCTTTCATGCTGCACTTATCACATGTCTTTCTACTCACAAAAGCATCTTCTTTTCACAACAACATTGGAGCAAATTGCTACGTCTTTGTTGCCAGGCAAACTCTCCTCACTATTTTCTCCCTTGCCCGTCTCCCCAGTCCTCTGGTATATTAGGATGTACTCCTAAATCAAGAGCAACTTCTCTCAAAGCCAATCCACAAATAGCCTGGAGTTCACAGGACTCAGACACGCTGTAGATGCTTGTTTCTTTGAGCCATGTTTCTGTTTGGATACACAAAGGAGGCTTTAAAGTTTCTCATGCAGCTATTCAATTCCCCCAGCAAGGGGAACATTGCTGTTAATGAACTATTTTGTCAATTCCCTTCCCTTGCCGGACTGCTGGCAAGGCTCAGCTACCGATGCAGGACACTAGAGCTGCCTGATTTTTTCTTTTTCCTGTTTGATTTTTTTTTCTTTTTGCAGTGGAAAGAAGTTGCACTAGCAACTTAGCTGAGATGACTGCCTATCTGTATATCTATTTCAAGACACAGTAGAAATAACCCATATCTATAACCTATATTCTTTTTTCCCCACATGATTTTCTTCATATTTGATTKTATTAAAATGAATTCTGTTGGACTGAAACCTGTTAACCTGCAGATTCATTTTGCTCTTACTTAGCAAGTTGTTCTTCTCATTATTCACTGCTCCATCAAATTTTGTGTCTTTATCAGATATATTTTACATCATTATTTGGATCATTSGTAAATTTATTATATAAACTACATAATTTTGAAAGACCAAGTATTTAATTGATATCTCCTATTAACAACGCCTAATACATGTTTAAATACCTAACAAGAGTCAAAATATCATGTGGACTAAGTCAAGTGTCGTGGAGAAATCTAAGTATATTTTATCAGCCCAGTTATTTTTTTCAAGCAGACCTGTAATCCTGTCAAAAAAGAAAGCGTGTTTACTTGACAAGACTTATATTCCTTGAAACCTTGCTGAGTGTCATTAAYTACATTTTACCCTCTAATTCTTTGTTAATAGTGTTCTGAGTTAACCATTATATTGTTTCACTCGGACTCAACATCAAAGCGGTCTRTTGTTCCCCGAGCCCTCCCTTTAACCTTTCCAAAATACAGGTTACAGGTTGATAGCCTGTAAGGGACATTTACGATTCTTAAATGAATGATTCCATGTAGTAGAACATTAAAAGTGAATTCTTGGCTCTACTAAAGTTGATGATGAAACTGTGATAGGCTTCAGTAGTGAAGGAAAGTTCTCACTGAATAGTGAAAACTGGAAAACTAAAAAATTAACTAAAAATATGMATACTAAATTTAGCTAAGCACTAAAATGAATACTAAATAGCAAGTATTATTTGGTGTAAGATATTTCCAGCTGTGGTAGAAAACRTCTAATTTGTTGTGGAAAGCAGAAAAAAATAATTTTAGCTGAAAATCCAGGYTCTAATTGAAAAATGGTTTATATGGGAAATTTTCAATCAGCAAAAATTACAATACTATTTGTGACCACTATCAGATGTGATACTTATTTGAATAGTCCTGGAGTTATGTAAATGCACCCCATACAGCACCAGCAATCTGCAGAGACAAGGTTCTCAGCAGATAAGGGTCACGATTACCAAATGAATCAATTCCTCCTTCAACTTCCCAACAGCATCTTGGGGATTTTTAAAGCAAATTATGTGATTGATACAGGAATGTTACCTGATTAGGAGTGCAAGGAGAGGCAGTTTGTCYGACTCAGAGGTGACTTGTTTCAAAATGATCTAAATTTTGTAGAAGTCCACATTTCTGTCCTATTTCGGATGCTTAATGCTTGGACTCCTCAACCAGTTTCTTCATAAATCTACGTAGCATACACAGTCCCCAGTCAGCCCTCAAACTCCCGACCGCAAGGAGGTCACGGAGGCTGTCCTCGCACAGAAGCCCGCGACGCCTCGCAGCTCTGGGGTTATGGTGGCACCATGAAACCACATTCCCAAGAGCTGAGTGACACGTGGGAAGTGTTTACCATCAGGWAAAACTCAAGCATAACAGCCACTAAATACTCARAACAGAAGATATTTTGAAGCACAGTACAGAAAGGTAGTGTTTATTTTTAATCCTAGTCTACGTGGAARAAAAGCAGGAGGCTGAAATGATTACTTGAGAGAAATTAAAATAGTTGGAGTGATAAACATCCAATGAGCTTGAGTATTTGGCTTGCTTAATTTCACGCTGCAAATTTTTAAACTGCAGCCACAGCATACTGGAGGAACACATAYGCAACTCAGAGTTAAAATGTAATTTCTTATATATCCTTCTCTACACACACACACAYATATATATACACATACACACTATATACCTATGCATATAAAAGTATAYTGTTATCTATATTTTTTTGTTGAAGATTTTTGTGAGATATCACTAGGTTCACCTTCAAAACATTTCTGTAGAAAAACATCTGCACTTACTATTCCAGATACAGTCAGATAGCTAAGAGAGCATAAATCCCCCTGAATAGATGTATTGTTTTAACATTTCTTTCTTCACCTTCTCAAAATGCCTACTCATCTGAATTTACAATATATTAGCAGCCGTGCCGTATTTTGTGTGTGTGTGCGTGGTTCTCCTTCGCTACGCTATCGCAGATTAGTGCTCATTCGCCTCTTTTCCTTGCTTCTCTTCAGATCGTTACACATGACAAAACAACTGTCCTAATTACAGCAAGTGTTCCCAGCTCTGTCACCGTGACAATTACTGCAATGAGGGCTCAATATCTGCAGCCGACAGTAAAGTATTACTGCAGTTGTGTTTGATAGTGCTCAATTGTCCCCTCGAGAATTCTTCAGATCGGGTTTTTTTCTTTCTTTCTTTTTTTTTTTTTTTTTCCACGGGGGTAAGGACCCCCGCCTTACTCTGCCCACTGCGCCTCTGCTAACAGGGTTCAAAAGTTTAAGGCAGGGGGATGACTGAGGATGTACTGCCTATAGCACAGAAGTTGGTGTTTTTAAAGGAGAGGACCATTTGTAGATGTGCGGTGGSTACTTCCTTAGCCAAGCTGGTCAGGACAGCTTTATCCCTAGTAAAGCAGAAAACGGATATTGGCCAGGGGGGTTACAGTTTGTAACCCTCCCGTTCTGTGACAGTCTCTGCAAAAGCAGGAGAGATATTTTGGGATAGTTCCCTCTCTCCTCTACTTTTTATCTGTAGTCCCTTAAGTGGATACTGCTTCAGTTGRGGGGAAGGACTCAGATCCAATAATAAAACATCCCACTCCAAAATAATGTCCTTGCAGGCCATGTCTGTCCCTGTCTGTTGGGAAGCTCAGCAGCTGGCTATTGTGTCTGCMGCAGCAATTCTATTGTTCCTCTAGGATTTTTTGTTTGTTTGTTTGCTCAAGTAAGCTGACATATTCAGACTCCCCAGCAGGTCTTAAGGGACGGCCCCACTTGCGAGAATTCACTCTCCACTTATGTTGAACACCTTTACCCCCACTGGCTTCCCTTGTCAGCCTCTGCAATCTCAGCTAACCAGACAGGGGATTTTAGGCGTTTCCAAAGGCAATATCTTGACTTACACACCATTCACTTTATCCTGAGTGATGAAGGTGATGTTCTCTGCATTTACAGTTCATTATACTCCCAAAGTTGATTCATTCAGATGTTCTCCCTGTAAAGCCTATAACAATACAGAACTAGGAATTGTGCATCTAACTCATTTGACCAGAAACAGCAACACAAGACCCTAATCCTGAATATTGATCATGGAAGACTAATGCTGCCACACTTAACACTTGGCATGAACTGACCAGTGTACTTACRATTTGGATTTCTAATTTTCCTTTTCCTGGGTTAGGAATAAAGCAATATCTTATTTATTAGATAACATCTTTATTATAAGCATCTCACACAGCCTTTCCACTTCAGCTCACATGGGTTTCTTCTGCTCTTGGCAGAGATCAATGAAGTCAATATTTCTGACTGCAACGCTTTCTATGACTTACACATATTTAAAAGGATAAATCCCAATCAACAAATCCTCTGCTTGAACATAACCATTATAATCCTTATCTTTGATCCTTTGGGCTACAGCAGACAGTGGAAGGATGGAGTACATCTTTCCAGCTCTCTAGAAATAGTTTTTATGATAACAGAAGCTAGACAACATTGTTTTGGTTTGCTGGATGGGATTTCTCCAGCAAAACCAGTAAGTGGTGCTACAGTTTCAGAAGTACAAAATGGCCAGACAGGCCTTTTAATCTGATATTAACAATACTGTTCATACCTTTTATGTAGCAAGACGTCAAAATAGCCTGTACTCAAGCTCCTGGACCTCTATAGGACTGAGACATATAGTATGATACTTACTATACATACGGGGAAATTGAGGCATATTAAAATAATCATTTCATGAAAACATTATCATGAAAGAGATGGTAGCAGAGCCGGAGCCAGAGCCCTGGGTTTTTCATCTAGTATAGCTATATTTTTAACAGATGAGATTAAGTTACACAACTCAAGCTGGGGAGTTGCCTAAGTTATGTTTAGGGAGTTGAATTTAATCATTATAAGGCTTGTTTTAGTCTTGTGAATTTAGTGTGCTACAACCATCCTTTCTTCAGCATATGGAGGCCAAATAAGTTCAAAGTGAGCGCATTTCAACAGGGCTACTTTGGAGAGTGAAATTGTTGGCCAACCCTACATTTTACAGCTACAGCTACACTGGCAAATCCCACTGATACAGATACAGCTTGTCATGCCAAAAGAATGTTTTTAGCAGTTAGGGTTTTACTAGCTTCCTGAATGAAAGAAGCTGTATCAGCAAAATCATTTCTTTTTTTTTCAGTACAGCTGAATCTATGCCGAATGTTGTGCCTATACAGAAATGTTGTAAAAAAACAACACYCCTAACCAAAATTACTATGCTGTACTGTAAAAGCTTGTACTGTAGACCTGTCTTTAAAGGTTCCTTAGGCAAAATTTTAACAAAAGAAAAGTCAAATGGGGAAAAGAGGAAGAGGATGGAAGGGCAGGGAGAAGAGTGAAAAAGGAATTCTTTTCTGCCCAGTAATCAGTGTTCTCTCTGAAGTTTTTTGCTTTGCTCTAGAAATAGCTAAACAACTTCAAAAGATGCGTTTGTTTTATTGAGAGATCTAATAGAGCTTTTGATATTGTGCCATACGTCCTGATTCTGCTCTCCTCTCACTTCTAGTCAGGAGTAAATTGTCTGAGTTCAGAGAAGTTACTTTGTGGGAAAATAGCATAAGAAAAGAATCAGGCCCTTCATCCTTAGCAAATATTTAATCAGAGCTTAAAACGAAGTTTAATGTTTGCCAAAAGGGCTAGTAGTCAGAGCCCAGAAAAATCTTGACACAGGCCTACCTTTTTTCAGTTTGCAGAATGCAGAGTTGATATAAAAGCACTTTAGTTCAATTTCTTTGTTCAACTAAAAAACCTTGAGCAAAAAAGCTTTGAAGCAATAAAAGTAGGTACCTGTAATTRTGATTACTGTGATTAATTTTGCTTTTTTTTCCCTCTCTTTCTCTCTYTTTCACATGTCTCGATTTTGCTTACAATTTACACGTTTGTACTTGGCAAAATTTTCCTTTCTGTGAAGAGCTTACAAAATGGCTTGTGAAAAAGTGATTTCACACATATTACACTGACATTTTCTGTATTATACAAATATCAGCATCTTAACATTGAGGCATCTCTTTTCACTATTTGCATTTACAGCGAGCTTTGAAAGATTGAGTTATAAAAAAGAGGCTGTCTTTGACTCATGCTTAGTCTAAAATGCTTGACTAGCTAACAGTTTTCAAAACTGCAACCATAAAACAAATACTCTATTAAAAAAAGAAACAGAGAGAGACTAATAAAATCCTATGGGCATTTTGTGTAGAGATTATCTTTTAATGTGCGTACGTAAAAAATCAGCAATATGGATGTTTCTGTTGCCTTTGACCACTCCTTAAATACCAGCTATTATAATAATATATTATTCACTGTACACAGAGTCAGAAAACTTCAAACATGAAAGCAGTGAGTGAAAACAGTCCATAGTGAATAAGGTCCTGTTAGTGAAAAGCTTTTTTAAACTAGTCACTGTTCTTATCCCCAGTAATGAATTCCACTGCTGAAGCTACAGAGAGCAATTTTATAGAAGTATTAAAAGAAAGAAGTTCTGGCTGATTCTTAACTCTAATGCTCATGCCTTTCTCCTTCCTTTCGTTAGGAACTGGCAGATCACACATCCAATCAAACAGACTTTGTCGCCAACCCTATTTTGCCCTAATAGGATGTTATGGTCTCAGAAACATTCCTTATGACATAGAAAAATGTTTCCTCTTTTGTTTAAATACCAAAATGATTGTTGATCGTGGCTACATAACCCGATAATGCTCACAGGCTGCACAGACCAAATCTCTTTGCAAAGCAGTTTGGTCAGATTTTTTTCAGAAATATAACCTGAATTGAATTTCAACTTTTACATTTGTTTCAGAGTCTATAGAAAAAGTGATGGGGAGAGAAAGGAAGAGAATAAAGCCAGAAACACTGGCTTAGCAAAGCTGCTTGGTTCGATTCCCAGCCCTGGCACTAGTTCACTCTGTGGTCATAAGCAGGGACTGTCACTTCTTTATCTCTATTAGGGGATGTGACTTATTCAGAAGCACTGTGGCCTTTGCTATTTCTTTCGCAAATGCATTTTGATCACACAATAAGGATCACACAGCAAGTTATGTCACTCCAGTTAGGTAACCAGAAGTTCCTCTTGTATTTAAAAAAAAGCAAGTGATTTTTGATACAGAAAAGGTAAAAGAAAGGCAAGGATTCACCAAAGCAATTGAGAATGTGTTTAAATTTAAGTAAATGAACATTTTCTGTGAACTTGACAGACCTTAGTCATATGTGGAAAGTTAGGCAGGGCCCTAGTTTTCTATAAAACATCTTTTCATGGAAAACTGTTGTAGATAATGCATCCGCTTGGCAATGTGAGCATTAATTTCTTTTTCTACCCACACATGGAGTTTACAGTGTCTTTGTGTATGTGCAGATGCACTTTTCCCCACTTCTCATTTATTTGCCTTGATAGGGTGGGTAGAAACTGCATCTAGATATTTTGGTATCTTTGATTCTTCTTCTAAATGCTCTTATCTTGATTTTGAACCTTTATTGCAAGGAACTATGATGCACAGCTGCAGAATCTCAGGTCTTGTCCATGACCTAATTCTTACTGTGGCTTTGAGTAGGATTCAGGTAAAAATGAGAAACTCTGAAACAGAGGAATAAATCTGAACCTCATGAAGCACTTCACTCTGAGAGTTACTTGGTTTGTACCTCTACAATCGCAGGGTATATTTTCAAAGAGGCTCTGAAACTCCAGCCAAGCAATGTTATTTGTATCAAACTATTAACAGAGAACAATGGCTTGACCCAAAACATTAAAATAAACATCATGAATAATATATGCAAAGTGAAATGTATAAGTGAAATAGTGGATGTTGATGCAATAAAAAAGCCTTTGAAAATGCCCTAAAGTAAAATACATATTTTCAAAACTGCAAGTTTTATCCATTTTTTCTAAAAGTCACATCCGTTTATGACCTAAGGCTACTACATGTATATTAGATATAGATCATTTCTAAGTTTTTTTGGCCTTTTGCGAGTACAACATCAATTTTTGCCATTTGCAAGTAGTTTTTCTGGCCACACACACAACTCCCTCCACCAAATAAATGTACTCTTGAGTTTTCACCCCGTATTTACAAAGTGACACAAGCTTTCCAAAAAAAAAAAGCAAGTTACACAGGTATTATTAGGTTAGGTGAGTTTTGCAAATCAGCAAGATCGGGATTGCATATATTCCCCTATTACCTTAGGCATGTATAGCAAGGAGTATGTCTGATCCAATGGGATGCTAGGCAGGTCTTATCCAAAACTCTCAAAATTCTGGGATCACAGTGCCAAGCTAATAAACCCTGCTTCCCATCAGATTTATTACGTAGGGCTCAGCACCATGCCAATGCAGCCACCTGGCTTTTTGCTGGCTTGAAGCTTGAGCGGAGAAAGCCTGCCCAAAATACCATGCAGAAATATCCAAGGAGAAGCCATACCACCTTTTTCAATTACCTCCTGCCAGGATCTGAGTCATATTACCAAGCAGAAGAAAAAAATCTTCTGAAATCTAAGCAGAATGACTGAGGTACTGAAAAGCAGCTAGGCTAAAATGAATGTTCCCAAATACCTTCAGAGTCCTGAAAACAACATCTACTTAGCTCCTCTTGTGGTCTCTGGTATCAGAGAAGGACACTGCTTAGTGCATGTACTTCCTGCGAACCGTATTTCACCAAATGGTTATGGGCTTCCTTTTGCTCATCAGGTTTGACTGCTCAATATGGGCACTAATTTTTCTTTCTCTTTGCACGCATTAGGGGAGGATAACAGCTCTTCCTTTCTCCCTTCCACATATTTACATGGGCCGCAAGTTTTGAGTGCGGAGGAATGTTTCCCATTGCTTGCCTGTGCTGTGCTAAAAGCAATGGAGACACAACATCAAGGCATTATGCTACCCAAACAGTAACGAAAAGGGAAGGGGCGGTCAAGCTGCCTTTGAAATTCTTCCTACATCCCAAAACACTGAAAATGAACTCAAGGTCCTTTTATGAACAGAGCTCAAACTTTCTTACTTTACCAACAGAAGTGGTACAAGTGATTTAATTGCTAATTTTGCCAGCAGTGGCTTCCAATCCATTTTCTCCCATCTTAGTCATTTATCATTCACTCTCCTTTTCTCTTTTTTCTTTTTATGGTGCTGCTCTCTATTTTCAGTGASGTATTATTTTAAAGAGAGCTCAGCAAGAAGAGCTCATCTGTTTCTGGGAGAAGTACCAGAGAAATACCAAGGCTGGGAGGGTCTCAAATGCTTCTTTCATGCAGCTGCTTGCAGCACTTGCAAGGTTTCTCTTGCTCTCTTGGCTACAGYGGAGTCTTTTGCACGAACACAGCTGCTCCAGCTCCAACCTAACTTTAGAAATGATGTTTTGGTGTAACTTATCTCTGTAATCAGCATCAGTACAAACCACCATTGTAACATTTTGCTTTCAGTTCAGTGCATTAGTATAGTAACACCATCCAAAAAAATCCAACCCAAGGCAAAGCCTGCATAGCTTTTCAGAAAAAAAAGAGTCAGTCGACTTTCTTTAAAACTATCAACAAGTATGCAGTCAGAAGCAACCCTACAGTAATAAATTGATTTGATAGACCTTAAAGAAACCTCTATACAAATAAGCTAATACTGCTCAGAAGTTCCATATAAAACTGAAAGCAAAACTGAATTTGCTGCAAAAAGCCAGCTCAAGGAGTATGTGCCCAACAAAGGTCACTCGGTGTAAGGCTATCTGAGCTTTCAGGTTTGGCATAAACTTCCTTCTCCACATGTGAAGGGCAGGAGTACATCCTGCTCAGCATTACTCAGCCCCCAAGAACTAGCCCGTGATAAATAAACCCACAAGCACATCCAGAACCAATAACCAGCTGTTCAGTGAAAACCATCATGAGCCATTTTCTGCAAAGTGCTGTGCAAGTTGGTAGTGAAAGGCAGAGAAATTTAGGAATCTTAGGGAGGGATTCCTGCTGTAAATGCCACTCAGGAAGAGAGAGAAAAACAAAATGTTCAAACAGTAAATAAATAAATAAATAAACTAACAAAATAAAACCACTTGAAAGTGTCCTTTTAAAGCTCTTAAAATATTGCTGATGAGCTTAAAATGAAAGAAAACARCATACTTACAACAAAAAACACAGCTTTTTAGAAAATGTTTGTCTAATAAAAAACCTGCTCTTCTAATTAAGCAATTAAGGCTCGGCAAGGAAGACATTATCATCATATAAAGGTCATTTTAAATGAAGAGGGGATGAAAAACACTGTTGTTGGAGGGTTTTATGAATGGCTGGTGGCTGCTGGTTTGAAATGAGCTGAGAATTACTAGATAGTATGTTTGGATTTTCTTCTGCTTAAATTCAGATCTGTGAGTCTTAGGGCCTAGTCCCTGTGCAAGCAGAGCTCCCAGTGAAGTCAGTAATGTTGAATCTTTCATTCTCTTCCCTATGTAAATCATAATGAACTTGAACTATGCTAAATCCAGCTCTCAYTGAGACGGTTTTGGATTCATACCAGTGGAAATGACAAGGGAATGAGGGCAGTTATACTCCCTCAGTACTGGAAAACATGCATCAGCACCCCAGAGTTTGTGCCTTGCACGAGATTTCCTGCCACCACCAGCACTGTGCTCCCACAGCGCTGGTTAACGCTGGTCTGGGGTGGCTAGTTAGCACTGGTCTGCTACTTAACACATGAGGCATCCAGACGGCCAAACTCTTTCCACTGCAAACACGGCCTCATCTCTATTCTGCCTCTTGAGAGCGGWCCCCAACATTGCCTTGGAGAAGACCAGGAGCATGCTATGAGCACAACCAACCTCAGGACACTGCCTGCACCCCTGGCCTCCTCCTGTTTAATGCATCRCTAATGTAGGCATCAATAAGTCACGCACAGCTATACGCACACGTTCGGCACGTGTAATCTTAAATCCATTGCTCCGTGTTGCACTGTCTCTTTCTCAGCGGTTTCCTCTCCTCACTGGAKGTGGGAAAGGGGCTAAGCGTAAGCCAGGTCAGCTCTGGGAGAGCCCTTGGCTGGCCCTGTGTTGTCTGATTTTCTGTCTGCTTAGAGCAGTATGCAGCAAGATGAGTGGATCAGGGATCCTGCTCTCAGCCTTTAGTTACAGCTCATCGAAACCGAGCATCAGCTCTATGATGCAGCAATAAACATTTATTCTATAGGCACATCAGATGAGAAAGGAACCACAGGCAAAGTCTGGGGGATCTGAACAGGTTTAAATAGATCTGATGTGATAATTAATGTCCGTTGAGGGATTTGGAGAGGAGGGGGGGAACGCAACATAAAAACAATTTCCACCTTTATTTTAAGTTCTTTTGACAGATGGGAATATTTTCTGTTATGCTACTTGTGGTTTGGGTAATGAGATTAGGCCTTGCATAGCGGGAAGCAGAATTAACTTTGTTTACTTAAAGTGACACTGTCAGCTTAGAAAATCACATTTCCATCTGAAATGCAGCGCCTACTATCATTACAAATAATCCTTGAGATCATGGTAACTAAAGGAGATTAGAGGCGAAAAAAAAGTGTTCCTCCCCCCCCCCCCTTTTTTATATATATATAGTTTGTTCACACTGCACAGTTGATGACACTCTCTATAGCCAGTTTCCTGGCTTGGCTGATGGCACTTCCCTGTGCCTGGATGTATCTGACCTCCAATGTCCTCCTGGACCTGAAATGGAGGAGAAACGGGCAGAAGTAACAGGCTGGGGATGCAAGAAAGGGGATGAAAATCCAGTTGTGTCTAGCTGATCTCAGGCATACTGCAAAAATACTTCCCTAAAGGCAAATTGGGTGGCAGAAAAATCCCAGCAACATTTTAAAATGCACTAACATTGGGAGCATACAGGATGGGGCACTTTCTCAAAAAACCTAAAAAAATAATTTGTAGAAGCTGGTTAATTAAAAAACCCCTTAACTTAACAATGACCCTTAAACATATTTCCACTGGAGTGGCTATAAAAAGGCCTGATGTTTACAGTAGCTATAACACACGGGGAGGGGGGGGGAGAGGGAAGGGGGGGAAGGACTTTACAATATGATATTTACTAAATTACCTGTTTATGCACTGGAACACGCATGTATTAAATGACTAGGTTTGCATATACATGAGGGAAAATTGAAAGGGGAAAAGGCATTCTGCATCCTCTCCACTGTACCTACAAAACTAGTCATAATTATAATGGCAATAAGGGTTTGCATGGAAGAGAGCTCGTGATGAAGCGAAGGAGCAACTGAGCGTGTGTTTGTGATGATTCTCTCTTCTCCTTCGCCAGCCAAAGCCAAGCACAGTGACTTGTCCACGTGTTATTTTATGTACTCATGACCTTGTTAATATTTACAAATTGAGGAAATGCCTGATATCTGGCACAGTTATTACTGCTTCATGTCAAAACGAATGACAGGTAAAGAGTAAAATCTGGACCTGGCACAAAGATGGATCCAAAGTGCATAAATAACTAATTAAGAAAAAGTATTAATAAAAATATTGTAACAGATCTCAATCTGCCGTTGAGTACCAATTGCCAGTAATAATCTCTATGGTAACTGAACTCTCTTTGGCCTCTCTCTGTATTCAACTAGTGTTTTATGCTTTTTTCCCCCTTCCTCTTTTTTTCATGGAAAGTTTTCAAAACTGGTTTAAATATTGTGATATTTTCTTCTTCAAGTGCTGACTGGGAGAAGTATTCACTTTGGCTGTGTCGCTTGCTTAAGTGGATTTTTCCTTCCTTATATATCTGCCTTAGTGGTGACTTTTGTGGGGGCCACTTAATAGAACTTCTATTCAAATAGGAAATAGGTGAGGGAGGTTTTCAAAATCTAGCAGGTTAGCATGTTGCCTGACAACTAAATAAAACAATAAAGAAGAGGAAAAAATATATTAAATAAAGACGTTGCTTTCAGAAACCACTTATGTACCTGGGGAAACTTAGATTTTTTTTTTTTAATGGTTATTATCTGGTTACACATGTCTCCTCTTGCCAGCTGCTCTCATGCAATCTAAGAGATTTGTCTCTGTGTGCTATGGCTTATGTCCATGGGTGTTCCTCTTTCCCAGGCTGCTCTTACACATTGTTTGGCTAGTTGATCCAAAAGAAGGCACTATCTGCTGAAACAATGTCATACAGTAAATATTCTTATGTCACCTCAACAGACAAAAAGAAAAATTTGAAAGCAGACATGCAGAGATCATGTGAATGCTGTCTTCCTACATGTACGTGTAACACCCCAGACACTTCATTAAACTTTTCCATTACAGAACTAGAATTAGATACCATAACAATTACAGTAGAAGTATCATACCTTTAAACTTTTCATTCGGGCTTTTTTTTTTTTTTTTTTTTCCTGGAACTCTATTTTGGGGAAGGTCCAAAACAAGTAAACTTGGCTTCAACTTCAATCTATGAGTGAAGAGGTGCTCTTCTTCTCTATTAGCCTTCTTTCATACCTAGATAGCACTGATTAGCATTCCCAATTGCCCCCAGCTAATGGATCTACTCACCTAATTCAGGCCCAAAGAAGATACATCTGCTAAATTGCCCATCAGTTTGTAATTATTCCCAGCCCAGGGATTTTCTGTTGATAAAAAGCACAGACTTGTTCTCTCTCAGCTCTGAGGAACGATGTAGGTGTTGCTTTGCTAAGTTTTGGGGAAACTGCATGCTTCAGGCACACAGGATTTAGGATTAGAGAAGTTCAATGCCTCAGATGGAAGCCTGTCACATTCAGCAAGCTCTGAGGGGTGCTTGGCTAGGGCTAGAGCTAGAAAACAGGAATGTGCTGAGAGCAGGCTGATGCCTTGTTGTAGGATATTTCTCTCTGGAGGTTTGGGGGATGTRTTCAGGACTTAAGGAAAATGGTTATTTCTTTCAGCGTTCGTACTCTTAGGAGTTCTCTAAGAAGGTGGATCTCCAGGCTTTCCTTCAAAATCCTATTAGAAGTTGCTCTTCTAAAACTCACTGCTTTAACTTATGGGATTTCTTAGGGCTTAGAGGACTTGGCCAGGGTTTAAGAGATTCAAAACTATGCTTTCCAACTTCTATTTGGCCTTTGGAAGTGAATATCAAGTTGAGAGAGAAGAAATAAGTATGATTCCTCTGTCTAGTGGGAGTCACTTACCTGGGAGAGGTAGAACTTGAGGTTTTACTCCCAGGGACTGTTACCACATTTTTGCTTCATGACTTCTGTCCAAACAAAACAGTCCTTGGAGCATGGACTGACATTTACCCTTTCCAGCTGAGTGTTGTTACCACTTAGGCCAAAAAGTTATGCYTATATTTTTTTTCCCTGCAGCTCTCTGGCCCAATAAATCTTAAATTCCTTTTTTGGAAAACTGTAGAAAAGGCAATATGAAAAGTGTTCTATCTTTGTGCTTTAAAACACAGGTCCCTTTCAAGAGAATACGGAATGACATTTTGTTGTTGCAGGATCAGGTCAAACCCTTACTGATGGTTTGTGTTTGCAGATGTTATACAAATTAGACTCACTTTCTGCAGCTCTCGCTCCTTTATACAACAGCCCAAACCAAAACTTTGAATCTGAAAACTCAGAACTGTTTGAAAACGTGGAGCCGGATTTAGAGCCAGATCTAAATTTCTCAGTGGTTGCCTGTCTTCCATCTGTTTGTATTTGTATGTCTCATAGGATATAAGCAGCAGTTCTGTAGTGTCACACATGAATAAAGTGGGTAATTATAAAATTAAAAGCTATAACATGCTTCTACAGGAGATAAGACTACAATTAAATTAAACAGTATAAACAAAACTGAGTTTGATGTACAGACTGATATATTTATTCATTAAATATAATAACATAAACAAGACTATTAACTGTCATATTTTAATGATACCATACCCTGCAAAACAAACTCAGGAAAAAGTCCGATTGACTTCAATAGCAATGTCACATAAATTTAAATCATGACTGCAGTAAAATAACGTATTATCATTCGTATTCATGATTATTTATTATGCATACCCTAAAACCTGTAACTCACTGAATGAATCTCAGCTAGAATATTTTATCTGCAAATTTAAAGAATCTAGTGGAGAGTGCAAAAACCTTCTCCACAGGTATCAGGAATATAGTATTTCCAAAAGGTGAAAAGAATGCAGGCAAGTTTGCTGTCTACCCCATCTCCCTTCAGAAAACACTGGACATACATTTTGCTCAGGAAAGAGCAAAATTCAGGTAAATGCTAACTTTTTACAGATTTTTTAAGATCAGATTCTGATCTTTTTTTAAAGGTRGTTAACAGTCAGCAACAGTAGAAGCCTTAAAGAAAAGAATTATATCAGAAAAGAATGCATTGCATAGCTTGGGATAGATAAAAAATGAGTTTGTGAGGGAAAAAATTTTCAAGAGTTCTCCCCTGTTGTACATGGTATCTGTGCCAATAAGATGTTAAACAGGACCATTCTGAGTCAGTAACAATTTATCCACACTTTGCACAGCATCTTTGCTAAGGTACCCAGCAGTGGAGAAACAGCTCATACGGGAGCTCAAGAGTGAACAGCACAAATGATTGAAATCTGAAACAGGGACTCACCCCACATTTGGGAACTCGCTGAATTGTGAATTATTATGTCAAATGTTTCATTGTAAAATTCCTCGTTAAATTCTTTGGCGTTCACCACACACTCAGCATAACTTGAAGTGCTGAGAAAATGAACACTTACTGTGCCATGACAAAGGCCAATGGTTGCCTCTTTACTGAGCTTGATACATATGGTGAAAACATATTGACTAATTACTTGCCATTTTCAAAAACTGAAAACACTCCAAAAGTAGGCCTAAGATAATAGAACAAGATAGAGCAAGAAGAATAAAGCCTGGGAGAATAGACAGGAAGAACAGCATAACTCTTGTTACTGCTAATCCCTCGTTCAGTATTTCCTTTGATATTTGAATACTTAGGAATAACATAGCCTCTCACTGTTTCAAACCACTTAATGAAAATTAGCAAATTAACCCACCTGATAAATGTATCTATTCAAAGTAGAGACTGTCTGAAGCAGCAAGGATAAAATCCAGGTCCATACCTCTCCTGAACAGTACTGTGATTTAGCCAAGGTTTTGGATCTGGATTCAGTTTTGAGATGCTCCATTTTCTACATCTTTACACCTTGTTTTGTCATTTTCCAAGTGCAAAAAAGAGAGAGAATTAGGCTCTGATAATGAAATACTCTCCGGAAGATATATTAAAGGGATAAGAATAAATGTGGACAATGAGACTATCAGGCACAGTTCTTGCTTTAGTTTTCCAAATGCCATTTTTGATATGAACAGGTGACTATAAGACTCAAGCCCACGCTGCCTTACAGGAGTCCTCTGCACACAGCCTTCTCAGCTAGCCTTTTTAATGCCATCTGATTTCCAACACCTCCTCCAAGTCACGACAAATTGGTCCACTCGCCCGATTAGGAACCTTCCCTAAGCACTGGGATGCATGTTTGACAAGCTAATTTCAAGTTAGCTTATGCAGCAGGAGCAATGTAAAGCTATACCAAAAAAAAAAAAAAAAAAAAGTTAGTTGCTGGATAAATTCTACATGTAATGGATGTATAATAGAAAATAAACCTAAAATTCAAGCATTTCTTATTAGAAGACAGGCTCTTTGGTTCAGAAGTAGAAAACACAAGGACTACCTGAAGCTAGGGTTAACAGTAATGCAGTTAGTGCTATTAAAGTTTCATAAATATGAAACCTGTGCTGATCCACAATTTTGAACTAAGTGGAAATGTAATGGATTACTTTTAAAAAATCAAGAAAATTTTGTAAAAACCCAGTAATTATTCCCTTTTTTTTCCCTTTAAATCATCCAGATAGTAAAAATCAGAGTCCTGGATAGGATGCCTAAAGCTAACATTATTATTAGATAGAGAAAAGGAAAGAGTGATCAAAAGTTTGACCCATTTATTAAAAAGTTCATAGATTGTAGAAGCTCACTATTCTATTATTTCTAATGTTTTAAAAATCAAGATAAATCTCAATCCATATAATTAAAACTGGAGGAGCATTATTTTTATAAGCTTTTCACAGGTCTAGTCCCATGTAAGAAATAGTAGAAATTTTGAGAAAGTTTGCTGAATGCAAAATAAAATTGGACTGACATCCAAATATAGTTACAGCTAAATAATAATATAAGTGAGTGTGCATGCATAAGCTGTAGTCACAGAGACTAAGAGTAATTTATAAACATTTCTATTGTATGAGAGAAAGTTGCTATTTTAGAAACACTTAAAGAATATGATGTCTTTTATAAAAATTTCAGGAGAAAATTTATCTTCCAGCTCATAAACTAAAAATAAACATTTTAAGTGATTGACTTTTCTTTAAGGAAACTCTTGAGCCTGCTTTGATAATACTACTGGTAAAGTCCTAGTAAAACTCTTGGAAGAATTCCCAGTGATTTGAACGGGACCAGATTTTACCAGCATTGTTTTTCATTCTGTTCCTATTTCATTGTAGAAACCTGGGTAAATTATAACAATTATGCCCTAACTGCATGAATAGGAATGGGTTTAAAACATCTGCTGTTCTCCAGGAGGTGGGAAGAACCTTGCTTCACTCACTTTTTCAAAAGAGTTGGACAACCTTAAAGTCCTGTAAATGCAGAAGATCAGTAGATTCTTTTCCTGCTCCCATATAAATCAAGTACACAAAACACGKTAACTTCAAAGGAGCCCAGTCCTGTGAGGTCCTCTGTGCCCCCACTCTCACTGCCTCTACCCAAGCAAGAGCACCCTGGCTCCATAGGTGAGGCCTCAAGCTTCTGTTGAGTTCTAGTTAAGCTTTTCCAGAGGCATTAATTAGGTCCAGATAAAAACCTCAATTCTAAATAAAAGCAGTTTTAAAAATGTTCATTATTTGTTTTTGGGCAGACGGAGCCTTCTCTAGGCAGCTAGTGGGCTGCACCAGAGACACTGAGCTGTCACTGCAAGGTGGGTGCTGCTGAGGCAGAAGATATGAGGAAAGCAGGCAGTTGGTTTATAGTGGGTTACCACCAGGCTCTTTCTATGATTTTACGCCTTCAGTCACTTCTTGTTCTTTCCAGTAAGGATTTTTTTTTATTATTTTCCTGGAAGCTCCCTGGCAGCATGTGCTGTAAATGGTACTCTGACTCCATAGAGCCACTCAGGAGGGGATAACACAGTCACGCAATCACCCGGGAAGTTCTTCAGAAATTCGATTCCCTCCCAGAACAGTAACACCCTTCTGCGTCTATTTGTTTAATCTCTAGGTACAGCCTTTCCCGACGCGTATGCATAACGGCTAAATGAAGCCAGCTCGAGGCCTGCTCGGCACGTCTGCGTGCGGCACCACGCAATGGGCTGGGAAGGCCTGAGATCGTTCCCCTCCCTGCCTTTCATATCACTGAACTGAAACCATCACTCGTGTCAAACGCGGGGACAGCAGATGAAAGGCCAGTGCATTAAGACAGCACATAATTGTCAGTCTCTGAGTTTCTGACATTAATCGTTTTACTTAAAGAAGGCAGTGGTATGTTTTTTCTGTTTCCACCTCTCCCCACCCCCTGAACTGACAACACACAGGAGATAGTCTGGGTAAAAATTAAAAAAAAAGTAATGACTCAAAATTTTTGCTAATTAAAAGTAATGTGTTTTCCCATTTTTTGGCAATTTGATAACACAAAACACTTACTTGGGGGCCACAGGGGGAAACAAACTGAGACGGATAAAAAATGTTTTGTGTTCATCCAAGCAAGACTATGTTAATGCACATTATCCCATTAATGCACATCAACATCGGGAATAAGCGCGCCAATGCAAGCAAGAAGCATACACTTATCATCATTTGATAACATGTTTAATGACAGATTGACGGTTGATTTGCAAATGTGAACTGGCATCAATGTTGCTAACTTCAGCTTCTGCCGCCTCCTCTGCTATGCCAGCATATTTATGTGCATAATTTGATTTCGCAGCCACACTGTTAGTACATTTTTAATATTAACTATGCAAGAACAGACAGCCGAACTTAAGTTGCACTGATGGTTTGAGTTCATTAGATTGAAAAAGATGGGCAATGATGACAAAGATGGAGATGGCAGCGCAACATCAAAGAGGCAACACTTAACAAACACACTCCATTTTGAACAAACCGAACTAACACATTTCATGTTGTCGGCTGCAGCAGAGCCCTTATGTACAACAGTAAGAAAAAAAATATGCTTCTGCCCTGGGCATACTGACAGCAACTCTACAAGAAGCTTAGCAGGCTCCTGGACACACAGTTGTAAGATATTTCACTCATCTATTGCAGGTAAAGGAGCTGATTCTGGTCTCATGTCAGAGTGACAACAACGTAATTCAGCTGCCTTGCACTGGAGTTACTCCTGATTTACATGGGTACAAGTGAGAGTGCCTGCCTGTCCCCACTCTCCTTCCCTAGTTTGCTTTTCACAGCTGGGATTCTTTATGACGAATAATAAAAAGATTTTGTTGAGAGCTCAGCTCTTGCATGCCTGATGCACAGAGCAGTACTGCAAGCTCACAAACCCTGGGGCCTAGTGCTGCAAGGGGTGTGATGGCCTTCCTGCGTTGACAGAGTCAGGGAGCCCAGCACCACACAGGATCGTACTGTTAGTGACTTTTTCTATTTTGGTGTTTCTGGGCATTTCAGTTCTGCTCTGAAGGGAACATGTACCAATGAGCTGGGAGGAGAATATTTCATCCTCTGTTCACATTAATGTCTGAGCATATTCTGCATCTAGTATTAATTTGCTTGTTGTGCTGCAATACATAATAAATTTGAGGCAGTAGCTTTATGGTGCAAATTGTAATTTTAAATTTTATGATACAAACTGACCATCTGCAGGAATCTGACCATATAACCTAAGCCATTTTGTGTAGACTGTAATGTTAGTACCTTTGAATCACAGTGCAAACATGATTTAGACACACAATTAGATAGACCAGGTCCTCAACAATTCTCAGCTGTCTAAATTACTGCTGAACACTCTTATAAATATATAGCACATAGGCCTCCCTTCAGCAAAGCTTTTAAGAATGTTCTTAAGTTTGCCTCTAATCAGCAAAGCACCTATTACAATTACTATCATTCAGAGGCTAGTCCTGGATCAGAAACTCATTGTGCTTCACACTGCACAAACAGAACAAAAGCCTAGTGCTCAGGGACTACTGCTTATGCTCCTGCTACTTGGGGATGGGCTGCTGAAATGAGGCCAGAGTTTGTTAGGAAGCTCTGCGGGAGAAAGGAGCAGAGAGAGAGATTCATGTCTCTGCTGAGAAGTTGTTCAATAGAATAAACTAGTAACTCCCTTAAGAGGAGGACAGCAAAACACATAAATTATCAGCTACTCCTGAGCTGAATCATGTAAAGACTGCACCTACTTGTCAGAATGGCAAACTGGGTAACAGAGCAGAAAAGGATCTTGCATCAGCAAATGATCTTCATCCCATCCTAGGAAGGACCAGGGCTTAGGATTCCTGCCGCCTTGCACTTGGCAGGAACTCTTGAGTAAAATGAGTAAAATGCCTCCTGCAGGATGCTTTCCTTGCCTAGCTATAAAGAAAGCTTTCACTATTGTTATGTAAGAATCCTAAAGGTTTAAACTCAATAAAATCTCTTTGGGGAGGTTTATGCTCTTTTTAAGAGACCTACATTGCAAGGGGAACTAATCAGTCACAGTCAGGCTATATTTGTTTCAGGTATTTTATTAAACATCTACTGTGGCTGGCCCTGTGCAACTGAAGGTATCTGACCCACAAAATGAGGAATCTCTGAACAGACAGGCAGCAGCAAACATACTGGGAGACTCCTGGGATCTTAGACTGAAATATGTGAGCAGTTGGCTTTTTTTTTTTTTTTTTAGCTATTAGGGTCCAAAACACATGGCAAACACAGGGCTGCACTGTGCAAGGTGCCATGCAGAGTAAATATAGTCCCTTCCTTCAAAGGGAAGGGAATAATTTCCAGTGACACATGGTAGCATGTAGATCTTGTTAACCCTCATCAGGACACAAGAGATCTTCGAAGCTTTCTCAAAAGTGAGGGAACTAAAAAAGGAAAAAAGGGAGGAGAAAGGCCAGGAGACACAAATGCAAGAAGCAGGCTAGATTCAGCTAGAAGTTTAGGCTTATTTTGTTGTCTTTTAAGATGACATAGTATTGTCAACAAGCCATTCCCAATATGGGTCAGAATGGTACAGGAGCAGCTGCATTTCTTGCTCTGTGAGCTGAACAGCCCATCTGTGGTCAGCCCATCTCCAGCAGCCTCAGTGATTGTTCTCTTAACAGCCTGGTGCTGTCTCCTCCTTAGCCTGACTTTAGCTACAATTAGAAATAAAAACATACCACAGGGAGAGGCAATTGTGGTTACTGCTCAGTCATGCCTGCCGAGGGAGGATAGAGGATAGAGATGGGGGCAGCAAGAGATGTGTACTACTTCCAATCTGGAAAAGCTCACTGCTACCCTAAGCATAGTCCAGGACAACCAGTAGTGTACTAGGTGGCATTTGCTGGGGTGTGTGAAATAGCTTCCAGCTGGGTGTTTCTCATCCAGAAAGGCTGAGCTTCTACCGTGGCTGTGCACTTACAAAGCTGATCGTGGAGAACGCTGGAAAACAGGAGTCCAAAGCATCACACCATGAGAGTAATCATTACTTTCCCCAAGTCTCAATTATCCTCGTGACTGTGTTTGTGTCCTCTTTTCTGCCTCATTTTAAGTAAGTTACAATTCTTCCACTGAGTAGATGAGTAGATGCAGATACCATTTTGTTCCATGTGATTTATAGGCAGTAGCTAATGTTCAGTTATAATTCCCCAATTTAGACATGAAAAATAGCCTGTAATGCTCAACACAAGGGCCTCTCAACAATGATATATAATTTAAAAATTAACATGAGGACAGAGGAGACATTGGATTTTGAACTAGGGACTCTCTCATTCAAAGGTTAAATCTCTACAAGGTGAGCTAAAGGAATTAGTTGAGTTATTAAGTAAATGCCTCTGTTATATTTTCCCAGTACATTAGCTGTTGCAGTTTTTTCCAGTTCAGCTGTGTTCAGCCCCAGCATGTTCAAAGTGCAAACGCTCACGGCACTGTATTCATACATTTGCTTTTTTTCAATGTCAAACAAACTAGAGCTTTCAGAGCCAAAGGTTAAAGTGGAGGGCCCTTAAGAAAATCTCTTGGGAAATTATGTGATTGTTCTTATGTCTTTATCGTATATAAAACCATGCTTCATTCATGGTTCACCCTTTCTAAGCATCTTAAAAGTATAAAGGAGACATGACTCATTCCTGCAACACCTAAGTTACATAAGTGGTCCCGTTAATTTACTGGAATATCTTGCATAACTAATCATTTGTAGGATCAAATTATGGAGCCTCCTAACCCTCAGAATTGTTAAAGAGCTCCTTTTGAAACACAGAGAAGTTAAAACATCAAACTCATACCATGGAACATCACCAGGCTCCTTCCACAAAATGCTAGCCATAAACCTCCTCTTTTGTGAAAATCCAGCAATTCAGGAAACATGCAAGGAGAATAGGTGGTAAAGAGTAAAGAAATAGCTTGTCTAAGGAGAGTACTTGGAAGTGGCATTCTTTTCCTGCGTATTTTTTGTTCACAATAATCAGATCTAGCTCATATCTAAGGTGTCTGTTGCTGCACTCTGTTTAACCTTGTCTCTCTCTGGCACCAAGTATTACATTTATGGATTACAAATTTATTGACATTTGACATTTGCATCAGCTTTCACCTGATCAACAGGAGCTTTGGCTGCCAAAGGGAATTATTATGGAAGATTTCAACAGCCATGGGAATGCCAAAAAGGTCATTAAATCATATTGGAAAAACAATGTGTTCATAGAGTTCATACATTTAGTCTTGCCAGTAAATCTTCTGGTTGATGCTTGGACCACCTACTGATGATACTCAAAGAGAAGGAGAAACAGAGAATCGAAGAGATGAATTAAATTAAAACCAAATGACAGGAAGCCTGGCATAGTGGGATATTTAATTTTCTACTCTATGAGTCCAGAATAAGCAAAAAACAAAACAAATCAAAGCACAGTGGCTTGACTTTACCTAAGTTCAGTCCTTCCATACAGGCAGGGCTTAACTGAATAATCCTGAGTAATGTGTGCACCTCATATTATTCCATACAATTTGTATGTGGGAGGTGCAGGATTCAGAAAACATATGGCACATGGAAACAAATGACAGGTTGTACTTTTACGTGTATTTTGGTTATGCTTATCACTCTTGTTGATATTTTTTTCCACCAGGCATGAAATATGAATGTAGCTACTTTCACCCTAATCTCTTTGGAAAATATTGAGAGCTATTTGTGATTTATAGAAGAAGGCCACCACATAATTCCTGGGAGTATAGTGTTTTAAAATAACACTAATCAAATAAACAGAATTACCTCCCCCATGATCTTCTCCCTGGAAGACAGATCTGGATCTTGCACCATAGAGAACCAAGACCAATAGATTAGGGCTCCATAGGATTACAGAAGAAAGTGAATTACTGAACTGGGAAGCCCACCCACAGCCTATCAGTCTGTGGATGTCTATTCTAGTCTAGTGGCTAGCTACATTGAAGGCTCAATCATATGCAGCTGTTTGCCTCTGAGCTAAGTGAGTATAAAAGAGATATTAAGTACGTTCACTTCTTGTGAATGCAGGTAGGGGAGAAACAGGCAACAATATTGTCGTATCTCAAATGGATTCCTCTGTGATATCCCTTGGGATGTCATTCAATATCCACCAAAGGCAGTATCTGTCTTTTTAATGGCCCTAAAAAGAAAACAGGCAGCCACAAGGACTCAGTCCATTTAAGGATCAGTGCCAGTGTCTTGACTTGCCCTGGAAATACGTCACTGTTGCAGAGCCACTGTTGTGTCTGCAGTACTGGTATAGCATGTGGCTACCGGCTGACTGTACAAGTATCACACGAAGAACTGCAGAGGGCAGAGACAGGACTTCTGGACAGAGATTTGCTTCTAATTATTGACTTGAAATAGGAAAGACAAGTAGAGTGGTGAAACTATGTAACAGAGATAGCTACTGGCAGCTGGGTACTCAGGATACTGGTTACGTACAGTGGGAAGGATAATTTCAGGTGGTCTGTGACTCATGGTATAAGTTTGAGGGGCATTTAAAATATGAAGTGTTTGGGACTTTTCATTAAATGACTGTGTGAGAACAGCAATTTCACACTGAGATTTCAAGATTTCTCCAACATGAGAGGGGAAGAAAGCTTTTATCTGTACACAGAGTGTTTTAGGGGTTTATAAAAGCTAAAAGCAAACTCAGAAGTGATCAAATAGTTATATTCCTGTGCAACAGAGGAAGTAGTTTTGCCTCTTCTGAATCACTGGTCAGTGCTAATATATACTCTGCAGTAGGGTGGCAAGTCCTGCTCCACATATAGTTGAGAGAAATCTAAATCCCAACCTGCTGATTCTAAAACTAAACTATGGTTTTGTGGGTCGCACTAATGGGAATGATTCCTTTATGGTCTGGGCTTAGCAAGTTGCAAAGAACAARTGCAAGAACAAGGCTCAGTGCCTTTCTGACTACCAAGAGCTGATTTGTATGTCCTCTGCTTACTGCCTTAGTATGGAGTGTCTCCAGAGCTCACCCCAACTGGCATCACAGATGTGTCTGAGCTTCTGCAGCTATAAGCAAGGCCTACTGCATGTTCTCTGCAACCCTGTGAGCACAGGAACACAATCTCCTCTGGCTGAAGAAGTCCCTGAAATGTAAACATGGATGCTAATAGAATGCTCTGGTATTACAGTTCTGCCCTGTTCTTAACCTTTTACATTAGTCATGGTCAGAGATAAGATGGGCACAAATRGACTTTTGACTCAAACCTCGTATGGCTAGTGTTATATTCTTACCTCACTACTACCCAGCTTTAACAGAAGAGCAGAAAAATGTCACAAAGAAAGTCTTAGCAGTGTACAGCTGTCGGGCACATCTCCTGCTACAAAGGATTCTGCATACTTAGRGCTAGGGAATAGAATATGAACACAAAACATGGCAATCGTTCACTTACAGCTGGAGGCTACAGGCTTACCAGCACAGAGAAAGCTCAGCTCTGTGCTGGTAGTGATGCAGAGAGAGAATAACCCAACAGGAAACCAGGGAATCTCCCACARGCACAGAAGTCTTGCAGCTCAAGGGACTACGAGGCGGAGGAGCACTATAATGCCTTGACCTTGACCAGAAGGTGCACAGCATTACTGGGAAAAGGCAGGAGAGAGAGGAACAAAAGATCAAATGGAGGTCATGGCCTTACTGATCTCTCGATTTTGGGTGAGCTTGAAAGCTGACCTTGTTTGGTTCTCCAGAGCAGCTTGAACCCACTGTTTTTTATCCCCTTCCAGAGCTCTTGAGAGGTTGTGATAATCATGGATGAGTCTGGAAGTAGAAAGGGAAACTGAAGGATGCTGAGAACACCCTGGTAAACCATATCACCATCCCTTTRCCTTTCTCTTCCTGGCTTTGATGCCTTGCAGCTGCTGCTGTGTGCATAGGGTTTCTGGGTCCAGTTACTCAGTAATAAATCAAAAAGAAACTGCTGGGGTAAGGAGGCATGGAGACTCTGAACATCTCAGTCACTCTGAGACTTGTGATCTTCTGCAGTACGAGAYACCCAAATTTCCTTTCTCTGTTCTCCTACCACTGTAGCAAAGAACCGACCAAGTAGTCCTTGTTGGCTTGAGAAAAGAGGGGACAAGGAGAAGTAGCAGTTGCCACCATACAGGCTGCTCTGTTGCTTGATCTGACACAGCTGCTAGGGGAGGGTGGAGTGGAAAGGAACAACCACATCAAAACCACTCCAGCCACCTCTCCTTTCCCTTCAAAAATGTCACTGCTGCACCCTCTACTTTCTATAAAATGTTTATCACTGTTCTTCAATTGTCTGGGACAATAAATGGTTAGAAATGAGCATACATCACCAGGAAATCTCTGCCTGCCCCTTCCCCCAAGCAGTGTCATAAAGATGTACAAATTCACATTAATAATGAAGTGCATTTCCCYGAGAAGCCACTGTGTATCTCAGGGAGAGCAGGCAAGGTGGCAGTTGCTGCAGAGTTTCCTATTAAAGAGCAGAGCAAATACTCATAAATCTGATGAGGGGCCAAAGCACATGTTAGGGCTGTCTCCCTCTTAATGGAACCTTTTCTGAAATGAAAAAAATATATATCTTGATACATTCAGGGTATTCATTAGACATGACAACCTCCTCCACTCCCCCATCCTTCCCTCCCCCACTTCTGCATGTACTGACCCCTGGATGAAGAGCTAGTGTTGAGTGCTGGAAGGGAGGGATTTTGGAGGGGAGGAGGAATCGTTTTGTTTTAATAAAGGGAATGTGGAAATTTCCTAGCATGAACAAGCACTCTCCTGTCCTCATCTCTTTCCACCTTCCTCTGCTCTAGTGAGCTTCTGCCTTTCCCTCTGGCTCTTGGTGGACCCTGGAAGAGGGCCTGTCTCCCAGACAAGCCCTTCCTCTTGGTTGCCCTGGCTGCTCTATGCTCCCTGCTTTGGGTCATATGTGTCCAGCTGCTGGGACTGTTGGGGGAAAGAGAGACAGCAGAGGCAATTCTGCACCTCAGAGTAGGGTCTCTATTGCAAAAGCAAATACAGGAAACCTTTCCTCTTACCTCACACCTTCAAGAGCCTGGTCAACTGATGCTCTCAGAAAACAAGAACCTCCAGGCATAGGAAGGTGGAGGGTGGAGTATTAACTTGCTCAGCTCTCTCARGGATCTGTAGCTTTGCTACCTGGTGCTGTGTTTTAATGTTATTGTCCTTACTCAAAGTCTGCCCATTTCCTGAGCAAGACATGGACTTGGAAAAGAAACACCACCACATTTATTAGTTCGTTTCTCCAGAATAGGCTCTGTGCTGCATGTTGCTTGTTCTACCTCATTCTTCTTCTTCCTAGCAGGGTTCTGAGTCAGATATGTWCTGGTGTTAAGACATGTGTGACTACACAGATGTGTGAAAATGAGCATAAAGGCCTGATCCTTCTCCAGCCAATGAACTGTGCCTAGATGCACAAASAAGTCAAATTCTGAACTGAGAAGATGGGAAGAGAGGACAGAACACAGCCTGAAGACTACAGCTTAATAATCATGAATTATCTGTTCATTATCCCAATAAATAGTGAAAAATCTCTTCCTCCTTTCCTCCTCCCATAAAGTCATATCTATAATTTTCCTCATTTTCCATCTGTGCTCCACGATAGTTTCAGAGAGTGATCACCTGGCTAAATTATTTTTACTGAAAGGTGCTTTTGAGGGCTGGATGCTGCTCATGTCTTTTCCTTTTGTTATTGATCTTTGCTATTTAATTGCTGAGGTATAAAATAAATAAGACTCAGGTACCCTTCCTTTGAAATTTCACTGGATAAAAATGTTCTGCTATAGATTATGAAGGCTGTACCATTTAATAATATCAGACATAGTAAAGAGAAGGCAAGATTTTGATATCCTTATGAATACTGAATGCTTGAGGAGGTAGGTGCYACTCAAGGTCAGTCAAAATCCAGTTAAAATACTTAAAAGTTGCTGTTTCTTTGTAAGCATAAGAGTTTTTGCCTTTGGGGGGCAAGAACTGTCTTTTACAGTTACAGTATGATTATAGTACATTACAGTATGGTTATACACAGCCTAGGAACAATATGGGTTGRCCTAGCAGGCTAGATGCACTAATGCAATTTGAAATAACACCAATCTTAATGCAATTTGTAGTATTCATAAAAAGCAAGGAAATCTGTACTGATATATCAGTGCTGACACCCACTGATGACACCTGGTCTGACCCTCCTCTCAGGGAAGCCAAGAACATACCATTTACTGGTTTTACCAGAACAAGATCTGGACTGAAAACACTTTCCCTAGGAAAAATTTGAAGATTTAAAAATGCCAAAATTAAAAAAGTCCTGATCTATTGCTTTATGGAAATAGTGAGAAATTTCAAAGGATTGGGGGACTGAGACTTGACTAGAACAGAAGGGTAACTTTTCATGGCTAGAGCTAGTCCCTGGCTGAGCATAGACTTTGCTGCCCTCCAGCACAGCTGAGAGGCCAAGTTAATTGCTCTTCCTCTGTTTCATCTTCTCTCCTTCTTGGTGCTCAGCAATTTTACCCAGTTTATTCCAACAAAAATCATTTTGAAAATGGGGCACTCCTACAGATTTTTTTTTTTACTACGGACAAGCCAGCAGTTTCCAACAAGACGTTGCCAGAAAACTCGTATTTAAATTCAATTACGGACTTCATTGCAATGAACCCTCTCTTTCTGGCTGATAACTTGGCAAGCAGAAGTCTCTGATAGTTCTTTTGGTAAAATCTGCTTACAGAATCACGCCTGATTCTTCAGAAAGGGTCTCGGTCTGTCATGTTGTTGCAAAGAAGAAGTGAAAGATGAAGACCAACCTAAATTCTTTAACCTCTGGTTTTGGACAAGTAGTTCACGCAACTGGGCTTGCCCATGTAACACCAATATTGGTTAATAGTTCAACATGATGTTCAGAATAGCTCCTACTGTTTTGGAGGGGATGAGAAAATAAAATTCACAGAAAAAAATATCTTCTATTTTGGTATACTTAACACATACAGTTATCTACGTGTCCTATATATCATTTAACAAATTGCTTTGCAATTCTTACAGGGTGTGGTATAATGACTGATTTAAAATCACTGCATTGCTTAAACTGCATTGTTCTTCATCAAGTTGAGTCATTTTTATGTGAAGTGTCAAGCTCTCTAACAAATAACTGCTGCCAGACAAATCAAGTTCCTCATCTTAAAGCTACGGCTAAATAGTTTATAGCTTTAATCTGCTCACTGAGGTGTGCAGTCTATGACAGTAATTATAAATGCAAGGAGAAATTATAGCTGAATGCTTTAACTGCATTAGGAGCCATTTGATGAACAATCATGATTGCCTGCTCATTTTCAACAATAGAGGGCAAGTTAGTGTCAGTGCATTAGAGGATTTTCAGTTCTGCTCTGCTCTTTCTTCCATTTACCACAGAATGTCAGTTGTCTCCTATAAAGTAGAAAAAAAGCACTGTAGAAGCTTTAAACTTGATGGTTAAAAAAAGACAAAGGAGGAAACAGAGAGAAAAACTGTTTATCATTATGACTCATTTTTTTTGTTTTGCAGCAGCCTTACTTTCAAATTAGTTCATTTCAGGTAGTTGCTTGTTTACTTATCAGGGTCTTTTGAAAAAGARATCTCCCCAACCAAGTTGGTAAATTTAACTCTATAAAAACTTATTTTATTAAAAAGTTGTAGATAAGACCATAGAGAGCCTCAGTGACTGATCAGTTTACAGCCCATCTTATCACTTGTCTTTAAAATAGAAATATAATTCTGTTTTTTTTTTTTTTAGGATAACAAAATTTTCTAATTTAGTTGAAACACTGAACAAATGGTTTTCAAAGGTATAAGTTGACATACAAATTAGCTCTAATTAAATCCATGTTCCCTAATGTTCATGGGTTTTCTTTGAAGAATAGCAATAAAAACAAATTTGAAATGGGTTAAATGAAAGCGAACAGAGACATCTGATCATGGTATATTACACATAATTTTACATTATATTACCAAGCCCATATCAGTTGGAAAAATTCAAGAAAACAGCAAAGATGAATATAAAACACATATGTATGTCTTTACATTTAACAAGAATTCATAGCAAATTCTTATAAACAGCCTCACAAAGGTCTTAAAAAATCCATATACATAACACATTTTTCCTATAGTACTAATCCAGATCATTCATTTATATTTTTAATGATTTTTACCATTTTCCAAATATGACTTCTTAACAGGAGCTTTCATTGCAATAAAGAATGTATTTTATGTATGTTATACTTCAAATCTTTTTTCCACTATGTTATTTCTGTTTATTTTCATATATTTTTCTATTTTTATTTTTGTTTTGCTACAATATTGCATAGAATAAGTAAATGCAGATCTATTTGTGTATTTTAAGAGTCTCGGTATACTTTATATTTCCTGTTTCTAAATACTTTGCTCTCCTCTATGTGATTATTCAAATGTATACTGAATCTTAAAAATAACATGATAAGAATAAGTAAATTCTGAAAATCCCTGTTATTTGATTTAGTCTCCTTCGAGATCTCAGGAAGAAACCCATATGAAYAAACTCTGGCCTCCACACTTCTAACAGTCAGAACTCAGGTAAGCTTACAGCTCCAAAACTGTAATAAAATCTTTACAATGCTATCCAAAATACCCCATCATTTCATACAATTTGTGCTATCATGCATACCAACTGAAATTACAGTTCCAGATAACAGTGCTATCACTCTGTCATTGCAATTTAAATATATTTTTCAAAGGTAAGACACAACCTGCATCCTGATATAAATTAGAAATGGATGAGTATTAAGGGAAGAGCAATTTCTGGGTACCCAAAGGCAGGTAGGACAGTACCTTATTTATGTAGTTACATATCACCTGAATAGTATCAGGAATGTGTCTGTGTAGGTTATTACAACATAGAAACCACTCTGTTCCTCGGGGATTTTTTCTTTGTATTTGTTCTGAAATCCCAAGGAACTGTATCATGTTTATAAAGGTGGGTGTTTGGTTTGCATCTTAATAATAACACAGTGCTTTTCATACCAAATCTGAAACATTTGTCAGGTATTAAGCCACAAATATGCCAAAATAACTGTTACATTAATATATTTGGCAGATAGCTTTTGTTTGATACTACCCAAATTATTGGTTTGCTCTCGTATCTCTTGTGTGAAAACTATGAATGTCAGAGTTTTAATAATCATTAACTGGTGTAGAAGAAAGGCAGTATAGTATACTTTTTCCTCAACCAATCACTTGTAATTTTCTGACATTTTGGCAGGTATATTGATTCTGAACGGCTATAAAATAGGTAGGTGGCAAATTAGTTATATTAGACACAACAAAGAACATTTTTTCATCCTTTTTATAGTGAGTTCTAAAACTGGGTTAAAAATGCCAAAATAAAACTTTAAGGGTATTAGCACTATTTAAAATAAACTCCCTTTGAGTTATACCRAATTTTGCTGCATAACATATACAGAAAGGGTAAATCCAGTCAAATACAGACAACTTGTACAAGATGTATTCAAAACTTAAATCTTACTGAACTTGAATACTGATGTTATACTCTACAGAAAGAGCTTCTATTGTCCATCCTAAAGTAACCCTTTGATTAGTCATTTAAATTGCTCAAAAGTAGTCTTTTTAATGGGGCTTAAGWGATGCATAGTCCATGTGCGGCCTTGTAAACAGAAAGTGTTTCTTAAAGCTTCATGAATATTTGCAGCAAACAAATGTGAAATTTTCAYACAAACGGGTATTCAACTCAAAGTGCTTGCAGCCTCAATTAGCYAGAGAATAGCCACAATAGCAGGTGGCCTAAGTAACAACTCACAACACATCTTTAATTTTGACTATGTCTGATGAATTCATTTGCCAAATGTTATTCAAGTAATGAAACACTGGAGAAAAGCTGAATCTGCCCATGGTTATTCAGTGAGCAGAAACGGAGCCTGAATTTGCTGCAGAAATTGCTGGGGACGATTAACAGAACCTTGATGGTAATAAACATGTTAGAATAGGCAAGTTCTCTTTGGACTTTTAGTTGATGTAACACGGGTTTATTTAAAGCAAGACAGTTCAAGTTTGTGAGTTAAATAAAATTAAAAATGCAAAAACTGTGCATCATCTGAAGAATACATTACATGTCATTAACATTGGTTGTGGCATTACTTCATTTGGTGTCTCYTTCAGCAAAAACATAGCAACATTAATGTAGAACTATCCTATTACCAGGTCATTGAAATATTAAGCGTGTAAAAAAATCTAGCTGCTCCCTTAATTAAGCCTAAAAAAATCCAGGTTATAGTGAAACTTTCACTGAAGTTAGTCATGTTTATATGTTGATGGGAGTGCCAGTCAATCTCAAACAAAATATAATCAAACATTGTCAAGAATAAAAAAGCATTGAGCAGAGATAAAGGTTAGGATAAAATGATGCAACCAAAAAGGCCACTCACGTCAGAACTAAGGGGAGCTATTAAAGTATGTCACAAAATTGAGTATCCAAACAGCACCAAAAGAATAGCAGAACTGCTAGGCAAAAGCTTTTCAGAGTTATTAGTAGATTTTTCAGGCTTGGTTTTAAATTATGGATTAATTAAGATTTTGCTAATTTCTATCTGAATTGTCTTTTTTTTCCCACCAAAATCAGATTTTCTGGGAGAGAGGTAAGCAGTTCTTTGGTGCTCAGTACTTTTTCCTGATTTTTGTATTCGCATTGCAAAGAGTAGCATTTAGTTGCACTCCACATTGAACTGCCTAGGATGTGAATCAATTAGCTCTTAGAAACAGAGAAGAGAGTGAGAACTGGGAAAACAGCTATGTTGAAATGAGTAATAAGAAGCAACTTTTCTATATAGGGCAATGGAGCTAAGCATTTATCGAGCTCTCTTCTTGAAAACATTATAAAATGGATATGTACATGTAATTAGATTAATAAAGCAGCAGTACATTATACATTTTATAGCGTTTTCCTACATTTAAAAAAAATACAAAAGTCTTAAGAGTCCTCCTTAAAATGATGAAATTAAAACTCACTATAGAGCATGCATACCTTAAGAGTTATTCTTCATCCACTTCTGCTACAAATTGTGAATGGTGTTCTGGTGACTTGCTGTGTGTTTTGCTTAGATGAAGTTTTACTGCGTGTTTGCTCGCAAATGTCCGACAGCACAACTTACATTTGAACTTAGAGTCTGTGTCCTCTTCTCCAGCTATTGTTTCAGGAGATCTTTGAACTGAAACTCTGGAGATTTCTTGCTCTACCTTGGTTTGCTGCTCCACAGCCAGCCTGTTCATGTCTTTCATTTGGAAACCTAGGTGAGATTCTAAGTGGCTAATGTAAGTAGATGGTGTTCGAAACTGAGATGCACAGTCACTGCAATAAAAGATTGGATGCCCTTTGTCCATGTTTTTCAAAAACTTTGTTCCTCCAGTTTTCCTAAGTTGGTACTTGACATTTGCCAACCAATGGCTGATGGTGGTCATCGACAGTCCAGTAAATTTTGAAATCTGCATGCGCTCTTGTGGGCCTAGATCTGATAATAAATATTTACCTTCAGAAGTCTGGAAGAGACTGGAAGCAAACTGAGCCTGCAAAATGAGAAGATGCTGAGGGTTCCAGTTTGACTGTCTGCCCTTCCTTTTATGCAGTGTAGAGACCTCTGTTGAGACATCCTCAAAGCGTCGGACATCTATTTCTAATTTCATAGATTGGATCCTTGAAGATGAAGCAGGTTTTGGCGTGGTAGCTTTGGGAAGAACTTTTACCATGTCAGCAATGTCAGAAAGAGCATGTTTCTGAGGTGGAGAAGTACAAGATTGTGCTTGAGCTGACTCAGCTTTCTTGCCTTTAGATTTGGTCAGGTCAATAGGCTGATCATTGTTTTCAAACAAATAGTGCCTGGATACACTTGCAGGCTTTGGTGGGGTTGGAGCAGGAGATAAGACTGGCTTCTCCATCATATTTAAATTAGGTTTGTGGAACACAGAAATTGTGCTAGAGCTGGGGCTGGAGTTGGATTGGGGCCGTAAAGGTTCAGTGGCTTTGCCCAAGTGATTATTCAGTACTGACTGGAGGGCACTAAGTGGGTTGACACAAGGCAGTTCAGAAGAATGGTTGGCAGCAGCACAACCATTACTAAGAGAAGTTGCTGTTGGTTCCTTGAGGACTGGTTTTTCTTTTCCACTGTCTTCTTTTATTTTGTCTTCTTCTTTCAAGGGACATGGTTCTGTCTTTTTTGGCTCTACAGAAGCTTCACATTTGAGGAGAGGTTCTCTTTCATTCTGACACAGTGGGGCAGGTTCTGCTTGGATGCCCTCTTTAGCATAGTCCTTTTGTACATCTTCCTTGTCATCAGTTTCCTTCTTCACTTGAGTGCACTGGGTCACATTTGCTGTTATAGGGACAAGAGGCATGACCTTCCACTTTGGAGCTATGGGCCTCAATTTGTTGGTGATTGTTGGCCTGATTTGCAGCACTTGGGAACCCACAGGCAAAGACGGCTTAGCTCCTTCTGAAAGCTGATAAGCTGCATGGATACTAGGATATGCACTCCAGCTAGGAGCTCCATTTTGAGCTTTATTGATGGCTGTTGTGACAGTGTTCTCTAATGACTTTAAAATATCCCCTCCACCCTTTGAACCATCTTCTAAATCTTCTTCTCTGAGGTACTGGTATTTCATYGTAGGATCTAGTGGTTTTTGAAGTGTATCTTCATACTCTTCAGTTTTCACCACTTTCTCATCTTTGTTTGTATCGTCAGTCTTATCTTTTTTAGTTTCTTTTTTTAGTTCAGAGGTGGGAGCTATGCATTCTGAAGATGATTTACTGGTTGTCTTTGAAACCGGGCTGTCATTGGCTGGTGCTTCAGACAGTGATTGCATCTTTTCCACAGCTAAAGGATCCAGAACGAGTTGCTTTCCTTTTTTTGAAGCTGAACTTGTGACTTTCAAGAAATGGCCAGTGACCATCATATGAGTAGTAAGCTGCTGCAAGGTGTCATGTGAGCTTCCACATTCCATACACTTCAAAATCTGGGATTTACAGGCCTCAAATTGCCATGTATAGCTGGCGCCATTTTGATAGCCATAGCGGTTGTTAGATGATAACTGCATGTTTGCATTCTTCTGAGGAGAAAAAGTATCCGAGAAAGACCCCGTTGTGGAATCGGGGGAACAAGGCCTGTTAACATCAAACACACGTTTCTTTGCTGGAGTGACCATTTTTGAAGAAATGGTTGGTAYCGGCTCCTTCAAAGGCACTTTTTGGTAATGTTTTGTTTTTATCATATGAACACTCAGATCTTGAAGGGAATCAAAAGAGTCACCACAGAACATACATTTCAGAACTTTTTGTGCATCTTCCTTGTCCATGTCCTGGAAAGCCCTTTTTCGGGGCTTTGAGTAGCTGGTAGGTCTGTGCTTGTCCTTTTTATGGTTGTCATCTTGGTAATGACCTGTTTCATTCATATGAACCGTTAGTTCCACCAAAGTGTCATAGGCAGCACTGCACTGCCTGCACCTAAACCTGCTAGCACCAGTGAATACAGCTCCACACATTTTGCTGCTCTGCCTGTAGAGCTGGACTGAACTGAACAGGTTAGGTTTTGAGACAGGTCTGGAAGGTAAATTCTGTTGTAAGCTTTTTGACAATGCATCTTGGTGCCAATCAAAATCAGCTTTGTTACCTCCATTTCTGTTGTCACAACTCCTCTTTTCCGAGTTAGACAACTTGAAACCAAGCCCTAAGCCTGTCCAATAAGAGTCTGACAGTATATTGGCATAGACTGCTGTCATTTTATCCATGCAATCATGTGCTTCATTCTGGCCTTTGGGATGGGCACCAGTTTTTGGATCCTGTRGTTCTCTAGAGCAAATGCTTTTAATATCTGTCACATGGTCACTACCATCACTCAGTAGTGATTCATTTTCTGCATCCTGATTAGATATATGACTGACTGGAGAATTCTGGTAACTAAAGTTCCCTTTTTGCTCAGGTCCCAGTTCATGCTCCTCATCTGTACCAGTGTCATTGCTGCCCTGAAGTTGAGCACTTGAATTGTTGTCATCATCATCATCTTCCTCCTCCTTTATATCTTCCTCTTCCTTTAAATCTTCCTCTTGGACATAACCTGAAATGTAATGTCAATATATGAAATAACATGTTAAGGGAGAATACTACAGTTTGACATTTCTAATTTCACTATGTGCTTTCCATACTGGACTTCGCTTTAATCTACAACTTTATTGTCTGTTAGTACTAGAAGTGAAAAAAAGCCAAATGATGTCTCTTTTTGTGGCAGTTGCTGCATTTTATTGGCAGATGATCATAATTCTTTATAACTGCCAGAGATTCTGAGTTAATAATTTTCCTGTCATAGGAGTATAATTCTAACTGTCCTGGATTGGGACAGTTGGMAAATTTGTATACAAGAATTTTTAAGTTTATACTAAAAGCTTCAATTCTATCAAATTGTTTTGAGCCTCAGTGAAAGAAAGGGTAGAATTGGCAAGGAACAGAAGAAAAATAACTGCCATAATCTTTCTGGTTCATAGAATCATCTAGGTACAGCAATCTTTTGCCATTTGATCACCTAAAAAAGCGCTTCAGAATCTACACAAATAATTTATATGTCAAAATACAACATCTGAAAGAGCTAATAGGCTTAAGTGGAACTCTTTTGTTTGTAAAAGTAATATACTGTATATCATAAAGCAAATAGTGCTTTGATAAAAAAAAAATACATATATTTCATGGCAAGAACCCTGGAAATTACAGAAGAGTATTGGGATGTAACAGAGGGACACCAAAGTTAACTGTAAAACCAAAAAAGTAGAACAAGTCCAGAGTAATTTTCTTTGACGAATGAACTATTTAATTAATAAGATGAACTTGATACTGGAAGAGTTGTAAATTTTAAAATTAATTAAGGAATTCAGTTATTTTTTCTTCTGGCTCTAGATCAGCAGTAATTCTACTCAAATTACAGGAGATAATCTGGTTAAAAACAGATTGAAGGGTGGGAGAAAAGGATTCTTAAGGTGAACTAGTACTGTTACAGTCAGTGGCTAAATTTCCATCGATTCACCAGAGTCAAGAATTCACTCTCAGACTYCCACAAGAAGTGACAGAATAGAACAAGTAATTCAGATATGTTTTCACAAAACTCCAGTGTAATTTTTTAACAGCTATTGCAAAGCTATTATGTACCATGCAAGTAGACACTGAAACAATTCACTTTTATTGACAGCCGCTCATCAAAACTGAATGTTGATTTCAGAAATGCAGGTCTTCATATGAGATACATTTACATGCCCTGTCAGTCAGGAGCAAACCAAGTACTGCTAACCCTTGTGACTGCACAGCAGTCGCAGAAATACTTTGCTGTATTTTCTAAGACCTCACTTCCTGTGTCAGATAATTATGTCAAACAAAAAAAAACCCACCTCAAAATCAAAGCTGTCACTAAAAGTAACCGTGTGAAAATAAAATAGAACTCTTCTACTCGTAACTGTGAAGTAGAGCTTGAAAACACAGCAATAAAAGCTTGGAAAGCACAAGGTAAATAAGCCTAAAAGTGTTATTTATTTAAAATCCAGTTCCTTTCCATCTTCTGATAAAAGCTCATTTTTCTGAGGACCTGGCTCATTTTGCCCTCTTGAATTTGGTATTCCTGCACAAATGATACCCTTTTAACTAATGAAAAGAGATGGAGAGGAAGGCAGAAGCATTTTGATTAACATATGGACAAAGCCTTCTCTGATTTTTTCAGATACATGTTTCAATTTTTCAATCCATTTCAATCCATTTCCACGTAAGAAGAAATGATCAGAGGAGAGTACCTCACCTCTCACAACAAGTATTTACCATCAGGCCAAAGAAATGAACCAGAACTTGAGAAACAGTTTCCTTGAATGAACTTGAAGTGTAAACACAGGGAAATGAGGACTGTCTGCAACTGTACTACAAAATSCATGCGAGTCTCCTTGCCATTCCCATGGCTGTGGGACAACCATGGACTGCACTGGCCTCAGAGCTTGATGTACTGCAGGGATGATACCTGGCTTCACAACCAGAGGTAAAGTTAACAGTAATGTTGAGTGAATGGCCTGGGCACTATTTTAGCAGGATAAAATAATGATCATGYAGTGCTAGGAACATCATGCACTTCAGCAAAAGCTTTCAGCGAAGAAGGACAAAGTTCTTGTTAAATATTGAACAAATGAGGCTTAACAGTGTGTTAGGGTACAGCAAGTAAGTAGCCCCCTTTACAGATGATCAGACTGAGGCAGGCAGCAAAAACAACACTGAGAATGAAACATATGTATTTCACCTCCCCAACCCTCTTCCCTAACGACCAGATAACGGTGTCCACGCACCCCCTTTCTGAGTTCATAATATTTAAGGGGGACRTGGAGAATGAGAAAGGAGGCAAAAAGCTCCTACACGTCATGAACAGTAACCYTGTTAAACAACCAGCACGAACTGATGAGCAGGACTGACATTATTCTTGCGGTGTTAGAGATACTGTATAGCGTAGGTAGCAACGTTGGCCCCTTGCCAAGATGTATCACAGTGCCAAGCAGATTACACAGAGCAAAACAAAAATAAGGAGGGAATTCAGTGAAGGAAGCAGACAAAACAGACAACAAATAGCACTCACATAGTTTTGGATCATTGCAAATTTGATTCTCTATTTCTGTATGAACTCTGTGAATACTATTAACCCATTTTTCACAAGAAGGTCATTTTTTCCTTTGGAAGCTACATACTGTAGTTTCTTCCTTACAATGTTCTTTGTCCTTCTAAAAGGATTTACTAGAAGAAGCAGAAGTACCAGACAGCTGCACATCCCCCACAATACAGATAAAATTTTCTGCTTAATTAGGCATTGACATGTTTACTATAACCTTTACAGAAGAGTAACTCGTGCTGAGAAATCCTCTTTTTTCTCTTTCTTTTTTGGCTGCATTACATGCAGACACAATGTATTAAAGCGGTAAAGTAACTTATTAGAAATTTCACAAAACCATCATCAGTCAGGTCCATTATTAATAATGGCTAAGGGTTCTGGGCAGCTTTGAAAATGCAATACAACATCATATGGGGAAAACTATTTCTGTTTATTTAAATGATTTAAATTGCTGTGGGCATTTTAAGGACAATGAAGAGTTCTGTTTAGGCAACCTAGGGGTACAGGAAATGCATGTGTCCTTCCAACAGTGCTGGAGTAAGATTTCACTATATGTAAAGCCTGATACGAACTGATGTAGCTATTTAACAGAAATAACATTAATTTGAGTGGACTTTGCATTATGTATGTTTTATGTCTGAAGCCCAAACACTCACGTTTTAAATGTAGTAATAAGAAGTACGAATTTTGCACATCACAGTGATGTTCACATAATAAATTGTTGAGTGACCTGTTCTCTTCTCACCAGTTCTCCCTCAGGCTTATTCTGATATTCCAAACCTCTGAGCTGCTCATATATAGCTATCTAATAGAAAAAGAATTAAAAAAAATCCAAACTCACTGACCAGGTAAATGCTTTCTCCTTTTCTCAGCTGAGAATTTTTCCCACCAAAATTAAAAAGATCTAAACAGAGATTTAAGTTTTCAGTCCTGCAAACTGACAAACTGAAACTTTACTATCTTCAAGAACAGACAAAACCCAGGAACTTAAGAGCATTGAATGGAGGCAATTTTTGGCTTCCTCAATGGAAATATAGTATTTGGTTTTAATTCTGATTGATCCCAATATAGTGTATCTTGAAATCATGACATAACTGTGGAGRATATTATCATATGAATAGTAACCATTAGATAAAGTTCTAAAATGTTTTAACTTATTTATTTTCCTCCATAACTTTGTGGTCAGATTCATGATAACTTAAGCAAATTTGCTTCTCTAGGACAAGGGATGCAGTAAACAGCTGATATTGCATTTCAAAGTAGAACATTTTCTTAGATACTTCTAGTATTTTTCTGCAAAGTAATTAAAAGATAAAAAGGTCTAGCTCATGCATCTGCAAATATTCTTTTTTGAAATTATGGATCTAAAACTCCATCTACATTTATCTTGAAACCTTGACCCTACTGCGCAGGCAACACTAAGCCAGGCTCCCGGTGATGYTGAACACAGATGGACTTTCAGTCCCTCATCCTCCCACACTAACGTGTAACTTACACCACATTATACATCACTTCTGAACTTGGACTGCAGAGTGTGAATACATTTTTTTGTTTTTTGAAGTGTGCATTTTTACTGTTAACTTTTCCACCAGTGGATGCTATTTTCACTCAAACTTGCTCTCTTTTTCCACATAAAGAMACATTTCTTTATATATATATATATGCTTCTTTCCAAGACTGGAAAATTTATTTTCTGCCAAGAAAAGGGACAGTGAATCATTGTCCAGAACACCACTGCTAATCCGTGTAAAACCCATGGACCATCTGCACTTTTTCATACATATATTCCAATTTTACTTGAAATAACATCATTAGCAGAGCAATCTCACAGTACTATAAGGTGATCTTGTTTCCTTCTTGTCTGGCTTCAACTCAAGCATCTTTTCGTGTTTGGAAAAAGCTGTTCCTTTCTCTGAAATATTTCATGTAGATAATGGATAATGACCACTTCTCATTCCTTTCTCTAAAAATGTCTAAGTACGTTAGCTACCCAAAGACRAATTTTAACTTAGCTCTTTGTAGAAAGTTCATGGCTGCAGATTCAGCCCAGTCTGAAAATCAGCTGAAGAGATAAATTGGCAATTGAGAAAAAAACCCAGTCCCTACTCTACTGCATAACTGTCATATCAAAGACACTCTGGAATTCAACAGGATTAAAACCAATGGAGCACTCTGGAAATGCAATAGAGTTTTATGTAAAGAACACACAAAACAAATGAATAAGAGTGAATTACATGATTTCAGAGCTTTTTAGACTATAGTAAAAATTTCTGTATCAGGGAAGTAACTTTCTGTTAAGTTCTACAACATGGAAAGAAAAGCCACAGGAAGGTTACCATTCTTACCATTAAGGGAATAGAGAATTTTTGAATCATAGGCATTGAAAAAAAGAGAACATCTATGTCATCTAGTCTGAATGTCCTGATAGCATGAGATTCACCCTAAAGTCATGGGTTTCAGGGTACTGAGAAATGGTATAGATATTCTCAAAATCTCAGAAAACGCTGAATATGCTACACTGTCTCTTTTCTCACAGGCCAGTTAATTATTTTGGATAATGGGAAATTATTTCCACTTTTTGATTCTATCACTATTTACCATTGCATCCCAATTCACTTTGCAGTTCAGTGGTGAAGTTTCAGTCATCATCCTAGTGATGCAATTTTACACCCAAGAGAACCTATAAACTCAAAGAGACTATTTTTCTTATTTTTTTTTTCTTCTTAACTAGTTAGAGCAGGTGGTACAACGCCACAAATGTATATTTCTTGAAGACTAGGAAAAGAGAGACCCAGTACCCTACTACAGAAAACACAACCTCTATGGTGATGAACTTGCAAACCACTGCTGATCAGGAGAAAGGAAAGGCAGCTACAAGCTCCAACCGCTCCTGGAGTGGCTTCTGCCACCTCCAAATTTAAACACACAAAAACAATTCCAGGGATCCATAAACATTTATTTATATATGAAGCTGAAAAAAAGCAATTTTGGGATTCCATTTTTCTGTATTCCAATTAGTTCTTCTATTATAAAATTTTCCATTAAATGTCCAATTTCCTACTGGTTAGGAAGACAAAACACTCTCTAGCTTCAGTGGGACTTTCAGCAGCAGAAAGACAAAAGATGCATCTTGTATGTTATGTCCTCCACAGCTACGAGTCAAGGTAAGATGACACATGCAGTGTACTGGTTTGTGAGCAACACTCAAACTCTAAGCAAATCCCATAGCAAAACAGAAAAGAAAAAAAAAGACAAAAGAAGAAGAAGAAACAAACAAAAGGAGTACTGAAGAAAGAGAGGAAAGCTGATGTAAGCCACTGGACTGGGAGTCCCAACCATAGAGGAATTACCATGGAGTTTCTTCCTGARTAACTTTCCTTAAGGACAGGCTCATTTACACAGCTGGTTATCAGACTAATAGAAAAAAGCAGCTCCAGTCAGGTGCTAGCTGTTGCAGACGAGGATTTAACTGTGTTCAGGGCCAGCGTTTGAGGTTCCTCATGGCAGGCTGCACCGCCTCAGTGAGCAATCTGCCTTCAGGTAGAAACACCGGTGTCTGCTATTTCCTACAAAGCCCTGGAACTCACCACTGCATTGTTTCAACCAGCTGAAGGCGCTTGATACTACACCAGGCAGTATTTTTGCCCAGTACGCTTCCTAGGAAAGCTGGAGCTAGTGTGCTCACCAGGACCCGCGCGACCCACCCGCACCGCCATTTTGTGAGCGCGCCCGCCCTGCCGCCTGGCCCGGATTGGCCCCTGGCGCGGCCCTTACCTCGCGCCGGCCGCCATTACTGCCCCTCTGCCGCTGCCCGGGCGGCCGYGGGGCCTCGACGATGGAGGGAACACAGGAGGAGCGAATACGTTTTCTCGTTTAGCCGTTTTAATTGCGTCAGCGTGAACTGCTTTACGGAACAGAAGCCCGAAACTTTTGTCTCTCTTAGCCTTGGTTCAGTTTCCTCCTGCCCCGTCTACTRTTAGGGATAGCAGCACAGTGCTATCTCACCTTCTAAATCCCAGTTTCAAATTATGTTTTCCTTCTTTCATCATTTGGGGTTCCYCTAAATGCCCATCTAAATTTCCTTAAATGATACAAGCTACCAGTCGGAATTACAAAGAAAAAAAATATATATATCTATATAATTGAAATTGTAATGAGTCTTACTAGTGTATCACTAGCACTTTGGTTCATTTGATATGAACTTTGTTTTTTTTAAAGTACCACATGGTAAGGCTTTGAAACTTCAGTTTGTTAAAAAAAACTGTAACAGCCTTTACAGCCTTTGAAGTCACTACTGATATAACTCTGAACAGATCCATTCAAGTTCAACTAACATCAGACAAATGTTTAGTGTATCAGAGGAAGCCACAAAAGCAAGGATTTCATCAATATTTCACAACAGCCTCAGGGAAACTGTAGATTGCAATGCTGTAGGGCAGCTAATGGAATTACACACAAGGGTTTTGTACATTTAAAATAAGCAGCTACTAAAAAAATTACCCTTCAGTTTGATAGAAACTGTATAAAACTGCAGATGGGAAACAATTAAATAGCTACCAACATTTATCCATGTCAGTCTGATAGGTCATTTAATAACAGGTATTTCTTTCTTTCTCTCTTTTTTTTCCTGGTAGGGCAGTAATAAAGATTAACATTTATGAAAAGTAGCATAAAATATAGTACAGCCAAATGAATAATTAAAGATGGTTCTGAAGAATTTGTTTGCTATTGTATGGCCGTGAAGACTGCTCTCCAGTAATGAAATACATTTATATTAAATACAATTATAAATAGAAAGAAGCACAGGATTATGTTTATGGACACTTGCTTTTTATCCCAAAAAAGAGAAAATGTTGAATCGTTTCTATTTACTCCATGGCTTATCTCATGGACAGCATTTCTTTACAACGTATTCCTGTTGAAATGAGTTGGGCCCCGGCTCTGCATATATACAGSGGTAAACCCAAGGATAGACAAATTTAATGTAATAAACTCGTGTAAGATCAGCACTTCTGAAAGACTCTTGATCAGAGTGAAGAATTCTGCATAGGAAAGCATGATATTTATTCTAAAAATAGCTCCATATAATCATATTCCTTTTCATTACTATATTCAACATGCAAAAATCTTTTAAGTACTGGCCCTTCACACAGTTGGTTTTGAGTGTTTAGGTATGATCAACTACTGTGGGAAATTATTATTTCTGTTAATAAATAATGCTTGCTCAGTGCACTGAATAGCATTATGTGAGAAGTAAATTATTTGATTATTAGATTATTATTTTAAAAAGCTTCTTATTTCTTGGCATCTGCAATTCCAAACAGACCAGCTTGGCTAGGTATGATGGAGAACCCAGTTTAATGCAGAAGACTTTAGGCTGCAATTCAAGAAAGCTCTTAAACATGTGTTAAGCTTGTCCCARCAGGGTAGGAGTTGATAGGCATCCTGCCATAGAGAGAAGTTATGGAACAATGTTGCTTCATTACCATAATTAATTAATAATTGTTTTTAATATGTAAAAAATTGCAGCCTGATTTCAGTAATATAACTAGAGATTAAATAAGCCAGCCTTGCTAGAAAATCTGACAAGAGCAGAAAATCTGACAAGAGGGCAAGGGATAGGCAATTGTCGAATGTTACAACTCCAGAAGCCACCACTGATTTCCAAGGTGGCCTCTGGCAAGTCACTTAGGGTCAGTTCAAAGCGCGGATGTTTTCACTGATAACAAGCAGTCCTTTTCATTTCAAAAGCTTAGTTTCTTTGCTTCCTACCTGCTGAACTGCAGACTGCTACGTACTGTATGTGTTTGGGAAGAGCACACTGGGAAGTCCACAACACTTACACAGTAAGCTGAAAATCTGAGGAGCTCCTTGGGYACTAAGCTTTACAATTTGACTGTAGATACAGGCAAAATTAACAGTGTTTCTAAGATGTATTTATTAAAGCATAGAATTCATGCACAGCTGAGGATGCTGAATAAAATGTAAGTTCCTTACAATAACTTGTTGACTAGACCCTGATATTATAGCTTATTTTAAAAAATATTAATATGGCTTTAAAAGTACACTATTACTATAAGATTTGTCTAAAGAGCAGTGGGCCCTTTGATTTTCCCTTTGGATACACAGCCATACTACAGTGAAATCTGCTTTAAGCCACCCTTGCCAGTAATATTCATAAATCTGTGCTGGTTACTCACAGCTGGTTAAACCATGCTTGCAACATCATTTATCTCTTAAAATCTCTTTAGATAAGGCACATAAGTAGAAAGGGGGGGATAACGAAATATAGCTTCCTTGTCTTTTTGTTTTGTTTGGTGTTGCATTCCAGGCAATAAAAAACTGCGAATGATTTTCAAGTGTGGATTTTTACTTGCTGGGATTTCAGTGTAAAAGGGATACTAGTGAAGAATACACAGATCATCAAGTGTTTTATTTCCCTCTTTATTTTCCTTTTAGGAACACACTGTTGCAAATGCTCGTCCAAATGAATAGTCTGTTTCTTTTGTGACAAATATTATGGCCAACAAATACTGACTTTTGACCATTAGACATCCCTGCACTTATAGCCGTATAACCATCAAAGCACTAAGCCAGCATGAAGGTCATTACCCCAGCCAGCATCTTACTTTGACTAACTTCTCAGATATGTAAGCAATAAGCAGTTGCAAGAGATTGATATGATACTTTGTGAGTAATTTGGATGAACTATAACACTAACCCAGTAAAGTATTATAATTTTAAATGTGTCCAGAAAATAATTGAAATTCTGGTTTAGCTTCATCATAATGCACAGTGCTGGGTATATTTAACAGCTGACTAGTTTAGCATGAATATTGCTTTACAAATGAGGTCATACTGTTTTTAAGAAACAATATTGCTATCAAACATGTTTAGGAGGAAAAGCAAGAGATTATGAGTACACTTTTAACCTTTCTGTCTCTTTCTATATCTGTTTACTATGGTGATTTAGGTACTCAGTGTTGTTTGAAGGCAAACACAGAAGGTTCTGGCATTTAAAAGAGATCCAATAATGAGCAACTGGCAGTCAGATTCTTTCTTATTATTACTCTGTCACAAAATCTCTGTTCTACATCACTCCATCTTTGCAACACCAGTCAGAGATGAGAAAGGTCAAAACATCTCCTTCAGACATGCCGTCTACTCATGCACAGTGCCATTTCCAGTCACATACAGCAGCCAGAATTCAGCCCGCGCTGGGGAAAAGAGCAGAGTCCGTAGGTAACAGTTCATCAGAGGGATAACTTTCCTCCCTCGAGAACTGACAYGACCAGGTTAAACTGGCAACACTACTCATTTTAGTCCACATCTCTTTTTTATCCCTTGCCCTTGTGCCAGAAAAAGGGATACCTACACAAGTATCCCAACAGAATATATGCAAGTCATGGTATATATGGATCCACATAMATAATATTGAGACAGCTCTGCCAGAGGAAGGTGATGCACAGAGTGCCTGATGCTGCTTTTCATGTTTCACTGAGGACAACAGGGAGATGGAAGCACCAGCCATGATAAGCGCCAGCCTGTGCCCCACTAAAATGCATTTTAAAGCTGCAGTTACCTTCTTGTAAGGTCCAGCCTGAGACTGTCCCTCCTTCTCTGGGAGAGGCATGATCACAAGAGTGTTGGTGCTGACTGTGGTAGCATGAACTTTTTAAACTATTTTATCTGAAGTTCTGGGAGAATCAGGTCCTATTATTCCCTTAATAGATTAGACAAATATACTGCATTATTATTACTATTACTAATAATGTGTTAATGTACTAGCCACAACACTAATGCTAAAATTTTTTACAAACACAGAATGAAAATTCCTCCTTTTCCCTAAAGCTTCCAGTTTTGATGCTCTTCAGTGCTGTCCTTTCTCTTTCCACTCACTTTGAGATGCTCTACTACAGTCTCCTTGCAGACACGAAGGCCTGTTAATAGTGAGAATACTAATAATCAGCAGTAGTAAGCTTTACTGTTGCTTCCACCCTGCAAGAAATTTGGGCAAAACAATTCAATCCATGCCAAAAGGAAAAGCTTCCAACTGGTATGGAAAATTAAAATATTTTCCAAGTATTAAGTATATTGAATTAATAGAATTTTAGAAGTCAAAAATGAAAAATTATTTAAATACAAATATTAAGTTATGTTCTTTTAAATGATGTCTCAAATGCTCCAAGGGTGGATTCAGATCCAGGGCCAGTACATAGATCATTTACAGATCATAATCACAGTCTCAGTGTTGCATTCCTGCCCTGTCCTGAGTGATAACTGAAATTTATCATATGGGACTGTGTGTAACAACAACAACAAAAATGCAGCAACAACAGGAGGCTGCAGCTGCACAGGATCAGCTTTTCCTGAATTTCAGCAAGAAGTAACAAGTATGAATTAAGGTTAAAACTGAATCCAGTAATCAGAAAGGTTGTTTAATGACAGAAACAACTTCTTCAGCATAGGTATTATGGTGTGATGACTGCTGAGATGGGGGACCTCACTGGGCACAAAAAAGCTATATATTATATGCCTTATAACTGGATTTAAGGCCTGCAGGAATCCACAAAGCAGTCCAGTAGATCAAAAATCCAGACTAAAATCCCCAAAGAGCTGAAAGAGTGGATTATCTGTCTCTATCCAACCCTGTAACAAAATTAAAAAAAACTTTATACACTTTGCATTCTTCTCTTTTTTTCTGGAGCCTCAGACTTGGAAAGAGAAGCAACAGAGGGCATCTGACCTCTACCAAATTACTCATAATACTGAGTTTCTGAAAAATGAATCCAGCTATTGCTTCGTCAGGCAAGCCAAAATATTTGTTAAAAATTAAAGTATTAAAAGATATTTATTGCTGTTTCTAGTGCTCACAAGCGTAAGTGCAGACAAGAGATTGGAAAAAAGAAGTCTAGAGAATTTTCAGTCATAGTTAAACACACAAAAAGAGCAAAACTTCTCCATTTTTTGTTTTAATTACCACCTCTTCCATTTGCCTTCCAGGCACCAACATGCAACAGCAATGCCACAGTTCAAGCTTTACACTTCTGGAGAGCAGCAAATGTACCTGGGATGTTTATTAAGGCATCATTATATGTCTGTGTGGCATCATTTATTTTCTGTGGAAGAGACCATGCCAGGTCGAGATCAACAGTTTGAACAGACAATTCATCAGGTGGGAGCAGGTGGCAAGGGCGGTATAAGAAATCACTTGAAAAGGAGTACAAAACTGAAATGGATGGAAGTGTAAAAGTAATAAGAAAGTGATCAGTGAAACTATGAACAACGGAAGATAAATCAAATGAAACAAGTGCAGAGCAGAAATCAGACCAAGAGGATTTCTGTAAATGTGAACAGGGCTTCAACCTTCAACCAACAAGTATAACGTTTTGTCTTGAAATGCTTCTCAGGATCAGGAGGATAAACTGAACAGGGTTATTATCTAGGGATTCAGAAAGAATCTGTAAGAAAAAACAGTCTAACCTCTTAAAGTCCTGTTGGAAATGGATGCAAAGAACATTTAGAAAATGAAGTATTATGACAGCTTTTGCACACTACATTTACATGCACTTTCAAACTGTGTTTATGTTGTGACAGTATGTTGCAGGGTCTGTGTTTATGTTTAGTGTGAGACCCCCTCAAGCAGTGACTGAAATCATACAGAAATAAAGAATGGTGTGGGCACAATTCTAAAGAGAGTAGAAATGGAGAAATGTTGAACAACGGAGCTCTAACCTTTTAATAAAAGGAGCAACTCATCTCTCCCATTAACTTGACTACTTCTTGAATAGAAGCACACAAAACAATTCTTATCCAAGACTGAAGTTCACACCAGTAAAATCCTTTTGCTATCAATAATCAAAATTATTCATGACAAAAAATCCTCTGTACCTTATCTAACACAGATTTTGGACTAAATACTGATAATGTGAAATTTAAATTCCTGAAAATGTTTCTGATATCAGTGGGAGTTATATGAATATAAATCTGCACAGCTTTTTGATAATACACAATGAGATACTGGGTRCAGACACTATGTCCTAGTTGATTTGAGAAGCAGAGAAAGTCCTTTGAGATTTTTTGGGGTAAAGTTGGTTTGGAGCTATAAAATTGAAACACTTAGTACAGACCAGAGGCCAACAGCACTTCATTACAAACTGTCTAAACACTTTCTGTTTATCCACTAGATTCAAATACAAACAATAACTCCCCTTTAAAGTGTTTCTGGCTGTTTGTCTTTTTACCAGAAATAACATCTAAAAAAATATGTATTTTGAATATGTTTATCAGTCTGTGCTAAAATACAAATGAAGGCAAATCTTAGAGCTAGCTAGTACCTGCACAATGTTTGTCTTGAACGACTACTCATTTGCCTTGTCTATACGGGCTAATTACTTTATAAATCTAGTAGAGCACAGCTGGAATTTGACTAGTCTGTATTAAAAGATATGGGGAGAATTTTTCAGTATGTGCCATACTGCCTGTTCATTGCTGCTTCTTCAGTCAGTTCCCTTATACTGGTGGGAATCTTTAACACAAAGAGAGGAAAACATTTTTAAAATAGGAAGATTCAGAAAGACAGAAACTGCTTTTAATTTACTCTTTTAGAATTCACTGTCTTTTAATGTGCTGCTGAAACAAGAGTCTTTAAATATTCTTTGGGAGAAGAACTAGCCAAACCAGCCATCTTTGCTGTTCTCTCAAAGAAATTTTGCTTAAACAAACTAGATTTCTTGGCAACTCACTCACTGTACTATTTCCTAGTGTCTCTGGTCCACGAGTATAGCCCGGAGACACCATTAATGTTCCCAGACAATTCCGCAGCACCTGACATCAGCAGGCATCTTCAAAGCACTTTGCTCAAACAGAAAAGTCTTCCAACAACCTACCCTGAGAAACACCACCTYGCCCTGTACTCGAGCTATCAATAGCCACGAGTTAATAGACATCACCATGGCCACCTTCTGGCAGAGCTGTGACCCCAGAGTAGTGGCAACCGGTATGATGGAGAAAGGCAGGCTAGACTTCTGCAAGTGGTCACCTCCTTTGGAACCAGCTGTCGGGATCTATTGAGCTTTAAGAGCTGAAGAAATAAGGCTGACTCTAACCTTGAGTGTACTTTGCCCATACTTTGGTTTCACTGCTAATAATTTTTCAGGTGTTAATTGCATAGGAACTTTTCCATGTGCAACAGGAAAAATAATACGCTAAATTTAGAAATTTAGAAATATGTGCTAAATTTCTTCCTGCTGAAATTCTTTTGAAGTAAACAGAATCAAGTAGAAGAAAAATTGGCTTAGTGTTTTTTGTTTTTTGTTTTTTGTTTTTTTTTTGGCTCTCTATAAAGAAAGCCTCTTGGTTGCTAGTGTTCTTTCTTTTGTCCAGTGGATGTATATAGTGTGTGTGTGTGTTGTGTGTGTGTGTGTGTGTAAAAATATATATGTATGTTTATATTCATATGTATGTATGCATATATTCAGTTTTGCTGGCAGTAACAGCAGGAGGAGGAAGTGCCTACATCCTAAGCTCTTTAACAACATGTTAAAAATAGTGGCAATTTTTAAAAACTAATTCATGTAACTATTATACTAAAGCCCTCATATTCCTGGCAAGTAGCACATTCAGACTCTGTATGCACCCAGCATTTCCCCAGAAGACTAGGGGGAATGCTTTTGCTTTATCTGATAACTTTGGATACTTGTTAGTGGAGCCTCTGAACCAAACTTCTGAGGCCASTTACAGCCTATGGAAAAGCAATCTAATTCCAGCAAAGAATGCTTTAGGACGTACTCCCTTTCACAGAAAGCAAACTGTCACCCATTACTTTGAAAATTAAAATGTATTTCCACTTTTCCTCCTTTGTTATCATTAATCTAAAAAGAAGGATCAGATGATTTCCTGTATTAGTTCCCAATCTGTTTGTCCCTGTGTGATTGAGAGACAACCTCTCATACAAAATTCATCCTCCTGCCTAGTCTTTCCCACCAGAATTTAGGTCCCCCAACCTGTATCTCTTGCCAAAAAGTGGTTTCAGTGCTACCTGTTCTCTCTTCCTCCGTGAGCAACCACACTTTTTGCTTTTGTTCCTTGAGACTGGTAAAAATACTTGTGTTAGAGGAAGCAGAATTAAAGGTCAAAAATTCAGGTGTTTTTCTTTTCCACCCTGTATAAATCTATCACTGTCAAAGAGAAGCGATCTTCCCTGCAAATGCACTTTACAGGGCTGAGAAGATCTGTTTCTCAACTTAAACTATGTAACATTTAAATATCAAAAACTTTGTTTTCTAATGAGAGAAGTATTGAGGGGGGAGAAATGAATTATATGCTTGATGTATACTGAAGGCTGGGAAAATTAAGGCCATTTCCCATGGTGAGAATGCAGTGATTTCAGTTTGTGAGAGTAAATTAAGCCTTTGGGAGAATTTGTCTTCCATTAAATTGAACAGCTAAACAGGCACAGAAGATTTTAATGTCACCACCAACAAACCCCAAAGGTTACAAAAAGAAACATAGTTTTCTTGTTTGGAAGTTCTGTCTCTCTACCTAGGAAAAATGCAAACTGTAAATGTATGTTGAGAAACAAAGAGTCTTAAAGATCATAATTCCATTCCTATACCATATGCTATTAATGTCTGTCAACACTGTTTAGCCAGCAACTGCTGACAGAACCATATTTGCTATCTAAATACATCATAAATAAATCAGTAATGAACTGCTTTAGTAAACCTTCTGCACTGATTGGAAATACAGATCGAGTAAACAAACTCTGGGGATAGCATTTTGCAGCTAGAAGTATATACAACTGTTTAATGTCAATGACAAAGTCACTCACACCTCTCTTTCTGGCAAGACATGAGGCGGGTGAAAGAAAATCAGAAGGATGGCAAAACTGTTTAATCAATTGTAGCAAATGTACCTGTCAGCATTCATCATATTATTTTTCCTTTTTTTTTCCACATTCAGCTTTTACTTTATGCAAATCTCAGAAAAGGGACTTTCGACTGTTAGAGTTATAAAATATGCTTGTAACAAAATCGAAACACTGGGCTCAGTTGTGGTCCAGTGCTGGGAAGACGGTCAGCAAAACCTTGCTGATGAGGTTCATGAGCTTTTCAATCAAACAGTAAGATCTGTAATGAGTAAACACAGGCTGCATTGACTTTTTGGAAAACAAGACACCAGGTTTTGTACTAAACATGAGTATTTTAGAGGCAAAGAGGCCCACTTGGTAGGAAAAAATGGGAACTAAGACTATGTCCCAAAATGGATTCCTGACTCTGCTGCTGGCTAACTAATGGTTTTGCACTGCAATTCTTCTGCATCCTTTTGCAGGTAAAGTGGGAGGACAGCTGTGACAGAATTTCACTTTGAGATTTAGAATACTTTGAAGTCTAAGACTTGAAGAATTTCACACGATATGCTAGATAAAAAATGGTAGAAAACATTTAATTATTTGCCAAAACAAACCTACCACATGYTGCCTGGACTAACAGCAATTCTGTTTGGTGAAGAGGAGCTGGAAGTAGAATTTATCTTGTGAGGTGGAGTATTGATAGATGACTTAGTAGTAATGGTGGCTGCTTAAAAAAAATCTACTGGTACCATAAATTTGTAATTAAATAAGTAGTTCTTGTCTTTGGGACTCTTATTTGACACAGGTTTTTAGAAAGTTGCTTTCTGACAGCTTACTGGTAATTAGACACTGCAGCTTTATATCAGAAGAAGAGTCTTAATTAAGACTGGAGAGATGCTAAAACTGTAATTTCATCTACAGTACATTTTAGCAGCAGAGATTCTTTGATGTCCCTGTGGGATGAGACTTAAGGCCACAAGCGCTAATTCATTACGATACTTGCAATGGACAATATTTTTTAAAAATAGAATTTATCTCCTAGATGTACGAATAAAGTTTCTCTTAATCCCATCAAATGATTAAACTTTTTATCTTTTGCTCCCCCCAAAGTGGTGCCTGCTTGCAACCCAGACAGTCTATAAGAYGCAGAGAAAGACGTGCTGTGTACAAATTCTGATTATTGACAAGGCTCMCAAAGAAGTGGCAGGTGTTATTCCTTCTAGGCAGAATTAGTTGTGTATATAGAGGGCTAAAGCAGAGAGCAGGGAAAGCTGCCTGCTTGTTAGGCCCAGCCGGCGGGGCCCTCGCTCTGCCCTCAGCACGATCAAAGAGAGTGCATCGTCCGAACGCACACATTAATCTGCCGCTCTCTAGTTCTCATTCACCTGGAGCTCGGTGACCAGGTGCTAAATACTGAAATGGAGACGGAACGGAGCCTGCCTCAAAAGGAGCGTGGGTATGTACTGAAAGAGGGGTAGGATCTTTATCTCCCAATAAATCAAGGTAGAAATTTATATTATAAGCATCTTAAGAAGACTGAGGTTCATGCAAAGGAATGCAGTGTAAGACGAGGTTCCCTCTGGTGTCATTTGTTTTTGTGACAAGCAGCAGAGATTGCTGGAACAGAAGAAGTCCCAAGCTCCTAAATACCGTCTCAAGTAGAGTTCATGTGAAAAAGAAGAGTAGCAGTACCGTCTGAATGATAAACATTCATATTTTACAACCTTTCAGCTTATTTACTGATATATCTTTTTCTAAGTATATTTGTTGTTTGTATCAGCTTGCCTAGGCAAAACAGAGCCATACATAATTCAGGGATAAAATTGCCATCAAGTCACTGCAGAATATAAACAAATAGACCCCAAACATATATTTTTCATTAATGGYCCTCCATTACCAATTTCCGACACTCTGAACCAAAAATAAATAAAGTAACAAGAGACAAAAGAAATACTCTTCTTTTTTTTTTCTTTTAATGCCAACCTTCCTGGCTTTGTTTGGAGCAGGTAGAGGCAGTGTCTTAAAAGTTAGTGCTTAATGTGACCTGGGAACGCTGGCCCAGGCTGGCAGGGGAGCGCGCAGCAAGGCAATGAGCCAGTTGGCCAAAGCTGTCACCAGCCCTCAYGCCTGCGAGACAAGGCTAAGTGTGGAAGCTCCCATGCCACTTACACATTTCATTTTTCGCTGTCTTCTTGTCCAAAAAAAGGAAGAAAGGGAAAAAAATAAAAAGAAAAGGGAGAGGAGAGGAGAAAAAAAGAGAAGAAAAAGAACTGTTAATTTACAAAGCCTAAAATAGCAGCTGCTAATGGGCTTTTGCACTCCTCTTTTAGTCACTGCAAGGTCACAATCATAACTAGCCTGTGATTGATTCTAAAGTGAAACTCTGCTCTTCACGTCTGTGATGGACATTAAAAAATCTGAAAGAGCTAAGACAAGAAAACAAMAAAAAAAAAAAAGTGACGTATTTTATGGAGCCATGAAGTCTTTGAGGTTCTCAAAAGGAACTTGGAAGCTGGAGTGATACTCTGTTTTTTTTTTAATTGTCCCTCATAATAATTATTGCATTACAAGGAACAATTAATTGTATAGATTAGTCTAACTTCATCAATTTTATGGGCCACTTTATTGCTATTTCGCACAAAGCACAGTCTTTCTATTCCATCTCTGTGTTTAAAGGGTTAAATGAGATGAGTGACAGCCTTTCTGCATGATTTACAACTTCGAGCCCTGTAGTGAAACCAGCGCTTGATGGATGATCCTGAAAGACGGAGACTAACCATAAATCATGTCTTTGAATCATTGACAAAGATAAAGGAGAGAAAGAAAAAGCACTGGCATTGACATTCATTCTCCCAATAATGTACATTGACTAGTTACAATACAGAACCTTAATTAAAAAACCGAACTCAAAGTAGTCACCTCAGTGTAGGGATTGCACCACTCTAGAAGGCTCACAAAAATTACAAATAGAAGTTCAAGCTGCTGCCATGATAGGTTACTCCCTGGGAAAAGCATTCAGTTGTGCACTTGCCATAGCCCTGTACTGGAAAGTAAAGCAGATAAACTCTGGTTTTAACCTCCTCATTATTTAGAACCCAGTTTTCTTTCACTGTGCCTTATTTCACCTTATTATTGTTAGTGCTGGAGGCCCAGGCAAGATGAGAGCCCTGTTGTTTTAGGCACTGGATATTACGCAGAGGTGCCAATCTTCATAGGCAAAACAAAGAAAGCACTATCACCTCCGGCTTACAGGAGAACTGAGGCATAGAGAAATCCAGGGACTTGTTCAGGGGCTGTGTGGGCTTGATGAGCTTAGGAAAGGAGGGATATGTTTGTAAGTTCATGATATGCCTGGGATACAAAGGTGCTGGAACTAATAAGGAAGTTCCCTCTATTTAGTGTTTCTAAATTTATGGTAGAGGTGGGAAGCAAACTACAGTTGCCTAAGTCCCAGGCTAGGAAGAGGAAGTCATTACTTAATCTCAGGTGCCACTCTTGCAGGCTCACGTGTAGGCTAGTAGCTGTGGAGATGTATGACCTAGCATCTTGAACACAGTCATACTTTTAAAATTTGCATCTCAAAAGCTAAGATTTCACTTTAACCTTTCAAAACAGGTAGTGTGTGACACATTTAATATTGCATGAGAAATGTGAGGAAAAACCAAATATCACAGCTTCCAGCAGACTAAATGGAAGGCCAGCAGGATACTGAAGAAGTTAAAGGCCAGGTTAAGACCTGTTTGGGAGAACAGATGGTACCATCTATGATAGTGCCYGATAGTCCCATCTTTCTATGCAAGGAAGAATGATAGACTCCCAAAGAAACCAGTCGGAAGTAGTTTTGGAGAGCATCCATTTTGTGTCTGTAGAGGCAACAGATGAATACACGAAAGAGGTGACTTTCTGAATGAACCAGTGCTGAGGCACACGAGCACCTCAAATACCAATCTGGAAGTATGCAAATAAGCATGAGTGGTGAAAAAATACAAACAGCCTGGGAGCAACTTGCATATTTGAAAAAGGCTCCACCTAAACAAAAAAACCTAAATCCATAAATAACAGATGAGGAGAAAAAAGGGAGAAAGGAGGGGGGAAGGTATTAACATGTATACATACATGTTAATGTATACATGTATACATACATGTATACATGCATGTATATATGTATACATGTATACATACATGTTAATTCTTTCTTGCAGCACTTAATTCTTTAAAAAGAAAGCCACAGATCTGAGAAGTTCACATGCTCATGCTAGCTGAAAGCATTAGAAAAACTCCCAACTTTTCCAAGAATTGTGCTTTCACTGAATCTTTTTGATTTGTCATAGTTCTTTGAGTCTGTCAAATATTTAAAGAAAATATTAGGATTTCCCAGATGGAAAAAGTTAATTATAAGAACAAAACAAAACAAAACAGGACAAGCAACACTAAGCAGGCTTTTCTAGGTAAAAGGAAGCTCCTGCAGAGCAGAGGGAACTGCTCCAGAAAACATCTGAGAAGGCACAACTGGGCACATTTCAGAAGGCATAAGTAATAGATTATTTATTTATCTGAATATATTTTTCCTATTCTTCCTCATTTCTCTTCGCTGCATTTTAGCTATCCACTTTCTTTACTCCTTTTCACTTCCTTCAGGTGATTATGCAGATGAGCAAATGCTATCTAATCTATGTAGAAAATCTAAGGATTCTACAAAGTATGAGCACTCACTTTTGCATAGGCAGCAAAACCAAAGAGGTACATTGTAAAAATTATGTGATGATTTTCAGCTCCTTACCTGTGATTTACAAGTTTCCTTGGTTGTATTATTCATTACTCAAAATGTTTCCTGCAAATAATTCTTAATATATCACTTTGTCACAAGCTTTTTGTGGCAAATTCTCAATTCTAGAAACTCAGTCTATGTACACAGGAGGTTTCTTTTTCTCTGATTGCATGAATATATATCTTAGTTTTGAATTTCTAGTGCAAATATTGATTATAACAATCAGACTTGCTATTTGTTTTCCATGAGTATTTGCTGAAGTTTGTTTTTCCAATAAGCAATCCTATTGCAAACAATTTCCTAAAATATTTACCAGCGACCAAAGGGGAGTGAACACAGTCACTTATTTTATCTTGTTTACAAATTTAAGCAAATATGTATAGACCTTCTTCCATTTCATTTCTGTCTCATGTCCCTCAATTTTAAGTTTAAACTCTTTTTCTGCATTATTAAAAAGATTGCCAGTGTAGCTCATGAGGAAGCATTTTGTTAATGGTAGAAAACTTTGCTGCAGTAAAAAAAAAATCAAAATTGTATTGGGAAAGTTAGCCCTTTTTTTAAGCAAAAGAGAAGGCAAGCTAGAAATTTAATTTTTTGTTTGGAAATAGAAAGTTTTCCCCAAAATAATTGATTCAGAACTGAATTCAGCTGTTTTCAACTTCAGGCCCTCCTGGTCATATCTCCCACGTTGTATCATAATCCACCTGCCATTGCAATATCACTGGGCATAACGGGAAATCTTGTCTGACTGACAGTGTAGTATCTAAACAGTGCGTGACCAGCCCACAGGCAGTGGCTCACACCAAGGGATAAATATAATAGTAGTGCTACTGGTTTTAAAAAAGTCAGATTTTGTCTAGAGCAGAAGGACTGATCTCAGCTTGCACGCTACTTGCTTCCTTCAGCTGAGCTCAAACGGCCTCATTTCCAGTGCAGCTGGCTAGGTTAAGGAGCACAACTATACTAATTATATCATTTTGCTAAATCTTGAGGTGATAAAGAAGACAGACATTCAGCTGTCACAGGAAATGACCTTGAAACTAAGTGAAACCTTCCACTAAGAAGCACATACACCTTTGTTAAAAAGTGCTGTGAATGCACAGCAGAAAATGTAACTCACAGCTGTTGTCAAGGAGTGTTTGTGTGTGTTGTACCCCTGGAGACATCAGAAAGGAAACAACTCCGAAGCTGTTTTCAAGAGGATTTGGGACAGTGCATAAGTCAATCCTAATTCATAAGGATGCTGGCTGAAGGGTGAAATTGGAACGAGAGAGAAAATAATCCACATAATGTCAGATTAAGGGTGAAATGCTAGCTGAARTCTGCAAACATGCCTGGGAGAGGCCTCGTGAGGACAACGCTTATGGCAGCCGCCTTGCAGGTCCCAGCAAGACTTGAGGGTGTGATCAGTGACAGCCAGCTCGGGCGAGTGGAGCGGCTCCTCCCCCAGCTGCCCTGGGCTGATGCTTCGAGGAGGATGGTGCACCTCCTTCCTCCAYCCCTCGCTCCTCTGCCTCAGCTCCTGCAGCCTTCAGCAAGTCTGCCCTGGGTGGTTAGAGGCAGGAGGTGTCCTGCAGTCCAGAAGATCTATTAGTCAAGTCCTCTCCTAGAGCAGAGCTGGAGCATGCTCTCCCTGCCGCACAGAGAGGTGGGGGAGGACCCCAAGTCTCTTAGAAGAATTCAGCTATTTTAGGAGGCTATACGGAAGCACTGGCGTGAGGAAAGAGTTAATACACTAGGTTTGGGCATTGACAGAGAATACTTACGTTTAACCATTCATAACTAAATCACATCAATTTAAGTGGATTCCATGTATTTCTGACTCTCACATTAATCTCTATGCAGAGCAAGTGTCTAAATATTTGTCTCTTTCAGTTCCGATATTGTAATTCTCTACCAAAACTAAGGGGGATCCCTTGGGTCTTTTTTTTTTTTTTTTCTCCTCTCTTTTTTTCCTACATTCCTGTCTTTATTTTCTGGTAGAAGAAAGCGGTGAAAGGCTTTGGATGATCATTTAAGGAAGCAGGGATTTAATAAACCCTGTGTTTGGGTACATCACAGCTTTTATGTTGGCGCTGAACTCCACATACATTAAATCCACATCATCTATCAATCTTACAGTTGCGTGTCACTTATGAAAATCTACTGAGTATTGTTTTCATCTCGCCTTACAACAAGCAGCAGAGCCTCATGAATACTGAAGAGCATTGTAAATACAGCACATCTTTTATTTTTAAAGGTCTAGACAGTTTGGAATGGCAAGATTTCTTTGTTGAAAATTGCAGCTTAAAGCAATAATTCCCAGATTCCTTCTCTCTTATTTTTTTCATTCTGTGTGCAAAAAAGCAGAAGTATTGCTCTGTACCATTAGAAACACCTACAACAGTGCTGTGGGTGCTGCTGCAAGTTCACCACATGAGTACTCTGTGCTAGCCATTAATCCAGCCTGATGTTGGTTCAAGTGTGATATTATTATTCAAATTCCATCCCACTAGGAAGCAACCAGCTCTGAGATGTATCTATTCATTTCCACTGCCTTATTGAAATCTGACAACCTGCTTTTTCTAGATTTTTGAATACTGCAACTTTATGACCACGCACTGCCATCACCTTACTCTTATTTGCCTCAATAGCCCTCAGTAGTGGATCTGCCATGGGCTGAGTTTAATAGAATAATATTTTACTGTAAGGCAGCACCTTTCACTTTGAAGAATAAAGCCTCATTGAAATTCAGTCATCTCTGGGACTGAGAGGAACAACTTTGGTGATCAGGGACATTGTGGCTGTGGACACAGTAGGAAATGTCTGGGGTTTTTTTTTTGTTTTTTTTTGAAGACTGCAAAGTGACCTTTTAACATGTACCCAAACCAACTGGGGCTGCAAGGTGTCATCCAAAAGACCATCGCCGTCTATTACGTGAACCTCAGTCTGGGCTAGCAAGTGGGTGGCAAAGTCTCCTGAGATCACGTTATGCTTATAGATATCACCTATTTGTGCTGGGCTGCCTTCTACCAGCAGGATATCCCTCGCAATATTTTTGAATATATAGTTCCAGGCACTGCCAGGAACAGCAGGGAGGCAYGATCAAAGAGGAATTCACTAAACCTTCTTAAACAGCCACAGAAGCCTGGATTTGGCTTGAATCACCATGAGGTGAGGGATGGGGGAGCTTCAGTGTAATTCGTACTTTACTTACTTACAGGCCCAATAACTTCTGCATACCTTTGACCTCTCATTGCTTTTCCCTCCCCCTTTTTCCCTATTAGCTTATTATCCTTGTTATCTGG
>NW_028186534.1:6947962-7026033 GCF_003343005.1 Rhea americana | reverse complement strand
GGACTTGCTGTAACTTACTGTTACTTATAGGACTAAGAATCACAGAACTGACTTCTAACCTTTCTTTTGGTTTCTATTTCCATGCCAGAAAAGGTAGCTGCTTCTTTACTCCTGCAGACACAAAAGAAGATCTCCCTGCCATCACACTGTGAGCTGCCCTGAAGTGTGAGCTATTTCGGCTGTTGAGCGGCCTTTTGTGATTTCTGAAAAAGAACGAGTGGGTGCAATGTGCTGCTACTTGTCCAGGCAATTCTGCTTCAGTGATAGGATTAAGAGCTACCATTCAATCAGCTAGAGGCAGGCAACAGTAGTCTGAACTTTCAGTTATAGGTTATCACATTAAGGAAGGGCACCCTAAGGCTCAAGGGCCAAACGGTTAGGACATCTTCCTGCTAAATCAGAAGCAATGGAAAGAAGTGCCCCAAAGCCAGAGTGAAGACTGCCCCCATACAAACAAGTTTTGAATGAGCATGTCATTATTAAGGCTGAGATGTCAAACCAGTGAGAGAGAACTTCAGGATATTACAGATTCCCCCATCTACCTTTGCTTGTAAACACTGGCTTGGGACAGGCTTCAGTGCAGTTTGAGACAGACTTTGGTATCATACTGATACCAGGGCCTAAATTTTAAATTTAACTTGCCTAACTCAATAGAATCTGGGTTTCAACCATCCACAGGTGACTTTAGTTTTCTGAAACCAAAAGTTGACAGAAGAGGTTCTGTGAAGAACAAGAGGTCACGTTTTTCTATTAGAGGGAAAAGGAGCACTTGTCATTTCCAGGCTCCTGGTGGTTCAAATGAAGTGGAATCAAGGTACAAAACAACCCTGAGTTTTTGAGTTTGACAAACAGATGTGATTTCATGAAAGCAATACCAAAACCTTAAGAAATGTAAGTGATGCAGAGGGAAGGAATGTAAAGTGTGTGCTGCCTCCCCCTCTGCAATCCTGTGGACTCCAGTGTACAAACATTGTCCTGGCCTGATTTTCAGAGGCTGGGGTGGGGCTGCTCCCTGCATCTGAAAAGCAGACCTTTTGTTTAGATCTGCAAAAAATTTGCAAGTTTCTTAGTTCATCAAAGAAATCTAATCCACCTATTGTCCTCTGATCTCTCTTGTAAGATCCTTCCATATGAATAGAATTGCTTTTAAAAGTATCATCCCTTCCTCCCCCCCCTCCCCCCCCAAGCATTTCCCGGCCTCTCACCTTAAAAAACAACTCTGAGAACTTTTCGACCAAAGCAGCCATGTGGAGCCAGAATTGTTTCAGTTTTATACAGGGCCTTYGCTCACATCCTGTCGGGTGTTAAAAATCCCTCAGCTGCTTTGCTAGGACCACCCGGCTAGTTCTGAACCACATCTGACAAAATGATACTGTTCACTTCCAGAACCCATCACACAGTTATTCTTGGATAAAAGGTAAAGCAAATAGCAGCCAACTGCTCACTGCTGCAGAAACAAAGACCATCTAGCTATTTATCAAAGCTTCAGACAACCAGCTTGCTTTAAGCTCAGCCACCTCTCCCATTACAGCTTTAAACGATAACATGCTATAATATCAGAAATGACAAATGGAACCAGGGGCCTAACCTATACACAATCAATACCTGCTCTGAAATAAGAACCATCTTCAAAGTATTGACAAAGGGAGCCGGAATACATATAAAACTGCAATTTTTTCTTGAATTGTTTGGTGTGGCCACTGTCAACATTCATTTGTCCATGTTTGTTTTTTTTTTTTTTTTTCTTTTTTTCCATGAGAGCAGCAAAACCCCAGGATGTGCAACTATTGTCAAGCCATTATAGTTGCCCTGTGTCCACTGTTTATTGACGGGTAAGAGGAAAGGGCCAATTGCCAATGACTTCACCAGAGCCATCCACGTCCATGGCAGATTAGAAATGGTTGTACTGCCTGCAGAGCAATTCTGCTTGCTGTTTTAAACTGAGATGCATGAGCAAAACTTAAGATATCATCAGCTATGTTCATTTTGATTGTGCTCATCCAGCTTGGGTCAGAAGAGYTTTATTTAAAATATACCCATTAACCCTCTACAAGAGCAGAATAAAAACTCTGTGTTTAGGTCATAAAGATAAGGGCCTTCCTCTGAAGGATTGATGAAGGAAGCACCTTATAGGCCAGCTACTTCCTCCTCCTGAGTTTAATAATAATAATGATACTTTGTACTTTTATAGCATCTTAAAGTGTTCACCACATTTCAGATATTCTATGAAGAACTAATAACAATTCAAAGTGCTCTGCAAATGTTCATATCCCCTTACAGATGGGGAAACTGAGACAGCGCCAAGTTGAATGGCTTTGTGAAGGTCATGCAGGGCGTTGAAACAGCTGGCAACAGAAACCAAGTCTCCAGAGTCGTTGCTTGAAGCACAAATTCACTCTTCTCTGCTACTCCAGTTGGCCGGAAAAAAGCAAGGAGTGATGAGATGAAGGTGACTTGTGAAGGGAGTTAGTCACACAAGAAAATTCTCTCTAGATCAGCAATGTACAATACAGAATGTATAAAAGCAGGGACTGTGATCTTGGTACCAAGGAAGCACAGAACTGTCCAGCAGAGTCCTCAGCAGCATTAGAGAGAAGATAATGACTTTTCAGCTTTTTCTAGAGATATAACTTGTCATTTCTTTATACCCTAAGTGAAGAGAAAGCACATACAGAAATATGGTTGAAAGAGAGAGGTTTTATATTCACTAACTGGCTTGAGAGCATCAGAGTAATATAAAAGGCCATGGCTGAAGGACAGCACTTAAAGCAAGCATTTGTGTTAAATGGTATCACCCGGTTTTGCATAAAGGGCGAGCTTGTGTGGGTATGACCCCTTTGGTGTGTAACCAGGCAAATACTGATGTAGTGATGAGGGCCTGGGGAAAATAAGGTATTTACAATTGCTATGGCTGCTTGAAGACAGCAGGGAAGAGGGAACATATTGTGCACTAAATGCCAGGACATGTTTTTTCTCAACCATATTACTAGTCCGCACAAAGGTAGGAGAACCTTGTGGCTAATGGGAGCTCACACAGATGAAGGCAGAGTGGCAGAAAGGCCAGGGCTGGCAGCGCCAAGGGACTGGTTCCCAAATTCAAGAGGAGAGGGTGTACAACTGCACTGCCTGACACACTGGCCTTTGTGGCATTGAACCAAGACACCAAGCAAGGAGGGAGAAAGTTTTGAAAYCTTTGTAACTTAGAGAAAGTGAATTAAACAGCTCTGCATGGCTCCAGTGGAAGGTGCTTTTTTCTGTAACATTGCATAATAGGCCCACAACATTCATTTCAAAATAGGATAAGAAATAGTCTCCTCTGTGGAAAATGATAATAAAGAGGAAAAAGGCTGGCAGAGCCTATTAGTACAGGTGAAACCAAGGCACAAAAGGAACTTTCCCATGGTTGCAAAAGCGATGCACAGTAAACTAACCCCAAAACAGAGCCCAGATCACATCTAACACTACTGCAAAATCATCTTTCCCTCCAGCACCAAAGCAGCTCTAGGACATCACATCTATGGCATCGGCATGATGAACTGGAAGACCAACACAATTATCAAGAGACTGCTGGYGGAATCTTGCTCTTGTTTTGCTAGTCTATCTGCTTCTTGCCCACTCATTTTTTGCCAAGCTGAAAACCGTACCTTAAAAGGGGAAAAATTTGGCAAAGTGGCTATATTGTGCTCATCAATGCTTTAGAAACTTCAAAGAAAAATGACTCAAAGAAGAGAGAATGTGAATAAAGCAACAGAGACAACTGAGCAGCTGAWCAGTCTGCCTCAAATATGTATTCCTGAAGGATACCCTAAAATATCCTATGCATTATTGGGTGAGTGGAACACGATTTAGGCAAAACTCTTTGTATACAAGATGTTAAAAGAAATGAAAAGGGAAGAGAGTGGGGTTCCGGGGCTCCACAATACAGGAATTCAGAGCTCTGAAGCAAGTCCATGGGCTTAGCTTGGAGCCAGACACTTCACCTCTCTGTGATTTGAAAATATGGGAGCAAGTTTTTAAATAGCTGGCCCTCTTTGGTCAGGCCTTTGAAGTTCTTGGGTGGGGAGCAGTATTTATTATTAGTTGTCAGTAGTGTGTAAATAAGTAAATACGCCCACTCCCCTTTTGGAGGCAGCACAAAACAGGAAAGAATCTGCTACATGTTTCTCAGGAAAAGAATAATGCTGATGGCTCCAGCATTTTACCCTTTCATGTAGTTCTAGTGACTGTTCTATTTTGCAGGGATTATTTCAGAAAGATTTTAGTCTGTGCTGGGATCAGGTTGGCCTCTGCTTGGATGAATGAGTTGTCTTGGATAAAGACCAGCACAAGGAAGGGGTAGGAGGAGGCCGGATGCTCTGCACATGTCACCCAGAGCTGCGGGTGTTTCCTCGGGGAAAAGCACTAGATGTCCCGCCGGATCCGAGGCGAGAGCTGCGCGGCTGAGCCTGCTCCATGCTGAGGAGCAACTTTGCAGTCACTCGCGCCAGGGGCTGGTGTAATGTGTTTGCAGCAGGAGGGAGGCATAGTGACAGGCCAAGTTTAATATTGATTTTAGAACTGCTGGACAGATTAGGCTAAAACAGACAAATCCGTTAACCCTCGCCTGCAGAAGAGTCAGCAAATTTGCTGAAATTTGCTAGGCATGACACTTGACTCCTCCACCCTCTCATCGCTCAGGGTCTGCGGAGGGGACGCTGCCCCATTCGCTCGGTGCACTGGTGGCACCGTTCAGGCGCAGTCCTCCTGCCACACAGCCTGTCCATAGCCATTGGATTGATGAAGCAGCCAAGCGCAGTGATGTGGCTTGATCTTGATCATGCCAGGCTGGGGGATGCTTTCCCCAGCAGTAAGGGATACCTSTCACTCTCCAGAGGGAGGCTGAAAAATGGTTGGGAAACTCCAGTCTCTGAGTCTTTTGCTAGAGAAATCGGGCCATTAGGCTGCCTCGGACTGAGGATTCAAGGGGAGGAAAATATCTTTGTGCTAAAAGCTGTATAAAGGTATTATTATTATCATGACTATTAACTAGTACAATGATTGCAGTACTGCAGTATGCCTACTATAATAGACCTTCTTTCTAGTAGCTTGCCATGTAACAGTGAGTTAAGTTTGTGCCCCAAAGAAAATACAGGCTAAATTAAATTAATATAGGGCAGTAATGTAATGACTATAACGTTAAAAGAGATGAAAATAATGCAAACCACATTATAAAAAAGCTCTAAAGAGCAGAGCAAGAGTGGAGGCGAATATCATATAGGATTTTGGAAAAAGGGATGGAAAAGGAATTGAAAAAAGGAAAAACAAAGGTCACTGGGGGAATGTAGATACAAAAAAGTGCTAAGTCTTCAAAGATATTTAGGTGGGTTGAGATGCAGGTAGGGGMTTAACAGCGTTTTTACAAGTGTTTAAGCAGGTTAAAAAGGAATCAAGGCTTTAATCTACTGAGGTTCTTTTGAAAATCCCACCAGGATTTAATCTCAAGATGTGTAAATAGCTTTAAAAATCTGGCCCTGATCATTCATGGAAATTGAATGGTATTCTAGGATAAGAGTTGCCTTGCAGTTAGTTTGAAGTCTGTATACAGTTCTCATATTAAAACAAAATCAGCAAGGAAAGCAAGTAAAACAAAGGTATTTGATAATGCAGGTCTCTCATAAACACCATTAAAATGAAGACGTGAATGCAGCCATGATCAGTGATTAGTTTGCTGAACTTTGGGGAGTTCCCAGATGGCAGTATGCTCACTCAYGTCAAAACTTTCTGCAGGAAAAAAGCCCAGGAAGGGCAAAGCATGGCTGGCATCTCATTTACCCCTGTTTTTCTGCATGTGCTGCTGATCAGAACAGAAGCTGACTAACTACAAAACTCCAAAAATAGGTTGAGAGACACAAGAAGAAAAATCTTGCACTCATAATTTACATGCACAGCCTAATGAATCCTACTTCAATATGTAGCTATACCCTACCACCCTACGATTCTTAAAAAAAAAAAAAAAAAGAGAGAGAGAGAAAAAGATTTCTCTATGAATGAGGGCAGGATCTCAAGGGACATACAGGTTTCCTATTATAGAAAAGATTCTTGATGTCTATGTGTAGTAAATAAAATGGGCCAACACTAAGTCTCTGGTACAGTATAGCCAACCTCTCCACCCTTCCCAGACAGCATGACCACATCTGTGTCCCCCATGGGGAGCATGTCCCAGCCACTGCTATGCCCCGTCTCCACCTTGGCATTGTCCTCACACCATTCCTCCACAGCCAAGGAGGCACGTAAGCATCCCACTGTTCACCTACAGAAGCACAATTTAGCCCTCGGCCTGTTAAAACAAACACACCRCAAACCAATGCATAAACTATCCCCAGACTCCGCAGGCTAAAGCAGATGTGCCTGCGAAATGGATCTGCAAGCTCCTTGCAGAAGATAYTTGATAGCAAAGTGAGCCTCAGTGTCATGTGATGAGGCAGTTGCTAAGGTAACTACTTTTTTTCTTTTAGAGAAAAGCCAAGTAAACAAGCATGTAAATAGACTTAAGAGCCACGTAAATTGTTGGTGAACCTATTCTGGTTACCTTGACGATAAAGTATCACTCTTCCAGGATTTAAACTTTCTTTGGTGTGTAAAGAATTTAATATGTTGTGATCTCAGGCAGCTACAACTGGATCATCCAAGRTTTTGAGTCAATCTTCTCTCTTTTAGTGTTACTCTTCCTTGCAGGATGTGAAGGCATCCCATCTAGCTAAGGCACAGGATGCACAAAATTGTGCATCTCTCCGTGTTACCCAGCAGGCCACTCAACAAGGCAGTGTCTGGTGTGTGTGTGCATTGAATCAYGAGGAGGATGGAGCAGCTGTCCCCTCATGGAGCTTTGATTATATCTTTGTTAATTAGAATAATAGTAGGTAAATAGCACTTTTATGACCTTGCAGTCATTAATATGAAATAAATTTTATAAATATTGCTTTCCTTTTACAGGCAAAGAAACAGCTCTGGATAGACTACCAGATTTGGTGTTTAAATGGACAGCATGCTCTCCTGATCCCTTAACCTTGGCTTTGACCATAGACTCATGGGAATCAGTTCCATACAGGATTAACTATACTTAAGGGATTCCATAAAAAAAGGTGTCCGAAACCAGCTCTGTAGCCAATCTATGAAGCAATTTGCCATAGCCCAGGAAAAACTGCATGTTTTCTTCCCTGCCTCTCTGAACAGAGCAGCGGCTCCGCTGCTCCAGTGACACCACATCCTGCCCAGCGGCACAGCTTATACCCGAGACAGGCAGTGAGGCTTGCTCATCTTGCTTGTTGAGCAGAGCAAAGGAGTTCCCAAAACTAATTGCTGGAAACGGCACCTCAGGGTGGTATTGCCGAGGGTGTGGGAGCAGCACTGACTACACACCTGGCATTAGCACCTACTCGTTAACCCGAGACGGGCTGGCAGGCAACGCCAGCTCACCTTCTCAACGCCAGCTCACCTTCTCAACGCCAGCTCACCTTCTCAACATTAAGGATTTCTCTGTGTGCTTTCCTCGAGCTCCCGGGATGCAGCGTGCGCTATTCAAAGCACCTAAATGAAAGGCCAGGCCCACTCATAGGCAGCTTTTCTTAGCTGTTCAGCTAACATGGAGCGATGGAGAGTGCAAGGGGCTTTTTACCTTGAGCCTTTCAAATTTTCCTGATATTGGGTCTGTGGTGGGCCTCCCAGATCACAGGAAGAGATTTGGCTGAACTGTGGCCACAGCCTGCAAACCAAGCGTGATGGAGGTGTGATTTCCTGTTGCATTTTATGGCAGGGAGTATGCCCCTGGGAGTACTGGGAGGCAGAGTTTCTGGGGCTTCTACAATCAATGAAAAGAAATACTTTAGAAGATTTTATTGCCTCAGAACTAAGCTCTGTTCTCCTAGAACAGAGCCCCTAGCATCTAAGCTGCAGCGTGATCTGTAGCTGGCACGAATGACACCAGGCAGCATAACAATTTCAGCCCTGCCAGTCCTCAGCGGGGGCCATGGGTGGCAGCAGACTTAATAAAATTGGTTGGGGTTGGGTGACTAAAATGAAACACCTCAGCTGAAAAAGGAAAAGTAAGATTGAGGCTCATTCAACAGCTTTCTCCTCACATAGTTCAGGGAGAGCTTCACTACAATTGACAGCTAATTCAGTACACATCTCATAATATATTTTCTCACCAGCTATATGACAAGTCTAGTGAACAGGATGCAAATGAACACTTAGGCAGGTAAGTTCCTAATGTCATGTTAAGACTCCGCATAGCATCACTGTCTTCTCCATCCAGTGGACAGGTGATGGAGCGATGGAGCAGTTGTGGGAAGGAAACAGCAGAATGGCAGAGGGAACGGGAGGTAGAAGAGGTTAATTTATGGAAATTATCTAGGTCACCCAGTAAGTAGGACATGCCATGCACAGCTTTAAAAGTACAATAGTAATTTATTTAGAATCTGATTTTCTCAATAGATAGCCAATGAGGGTTATCAGGAGTCATGTAATTGGTTTTGATCTCTTCGTCACAAAATAACTGCCACATCCCGAATGGACGGAGCAGCTTCCAYGGTTGTTAGCTTATAGGAGGGCCTCCCAGAGCACAGGTAGAGATTTGGCTGGACTGTGGCCACAGCCTGCAAGCCAAGCGTGATGGAGGTGTGATTTCCTGTTGCATTTTATGGCAGTAGGTATGTCCCCGGGAGTACTGGGAGGCAGAGTTTCTGGGGCTTCCATGATCATGAAAAGAAAAACTTCGGAAGATTTTATTGTTTCAGAACAACATGTGTTTTTGGGTAAGGATGGAACAAAATGGGGAAAAAAGAAATTCTATACAGCCAGGCTAATTCTCCCAAAACTGACTTAGACTTGCCTTAGCAGTTAAGAACTAGTGAATCTTCTCCTAATTTATAATGGTACAAATAAAAAAGCATTTCTTATCCCTAGTAGCTGGCATATGACTGTACCAACAAGGCTCTTGGTCATTTCTTCCAATTTTCTGGTCTTGTTTTTAACAACTGAGAATATAAAATCTCCAGTAATTCCACATAATCTTTCTCCACGTGAGGAGCAAATGAAAGCGAAGGAAATCTGAGGGGCACGTGCAGCACAAACAGGGAGAGAGCATGGAAGTGTTGGGTAGACACACTGCAGACAGAAGGAATCAGGAGTGCTCCTGGCTCTGGGTGAAATTCCTGTCGGCACAGGGCTGGTAACTGCTGAATTCAGCTGGTYGGGGCCGTGCACCCCTCATCCTGTGCTGCCAATGACCCTGCTCCCATGTCTTGCTCTGCAGCAAAACTACACAACCTTCAGCACAGGTTTAACCTAAACTGTTTTTCATTTTTACTTTTTAAGCAATTGATTAACTTAATCAAAAAGGCAGTGTGGGTATTCTTATCTCACTTAAAAATAGATATACTTGAATTTAGTTAACTTGATTTTTTTGCATGCTTCAAGCCTTCCAAAAGAGTGTCCRTGCAACTACAACTGGCAGCACTGGCTTAAAAATCTTTCAGCTGTATCCTCCAGATTCAGCTTGCTCTTCTGAGGAGCTATTATCTATCAGAACTTCATAATTCTGATTTTTTCTGCCTTAATTGGCTTGTTTTGTGATCATCTCTGAGAAAATAAATTATGGTTTCATTTTTTTTTATAATGAACTGACCACAAATTTGTAATGAGAATATCTTTTGTAAAGATAATGGGATGCATCCGGCTATCTTTAATCAGTTTTTAATTACGGAGCCCAGTGACTCAAAACCATTCGTACCTGACGTAGGCCTGCTCTTGCCCTGCTCTGCAGCTTGCTCCTCCCAGCTCTGGGGGCCAGCAGGGACAGAGCCCAACAGCGCAGCCAAGATTTCAAGGAATTTTCTTACTTTGAATACTAAACTTTAGATATCACATACAAAAGCCACTAGAAAGTCAACCTGCAATATCAGTGGTTCTGGATGTGCTTCCATCCTAATGCACATGGCTCTGCAAGCTTCTTAACACAGTAATGCTGGCAACTCACCCTGCTGTGAAGGTATTTGTTATTTTTTGTTAGTTCTCAGCTCTTGGAGTCATAGGATAACGTACAAATCTCAGCTTTCATGTTTTATAGATGTTTTTCTAGCCACCATGATTACAGGTAAATATTAAAAACCAGAAAGCAATAGAAATAGTTCAATTTTTTTTGATTGGCATATTTTTAATTTTATCGYTTTTGAAGAACTAGGTTCATGATTCTTTGCCTCCTATTTTCATCAACTTCTACCTCTTCCTCTTTCTGCCTGCTGTTTGTTACACTTGTTGCAGTATCTTACATTACATGTTAATCTGCTCTTGCCAATGAGAGCGTTCCCAGTCCCCAGCAGGTTAGAGCCTAAGTGAACCATCATTTAGAAAATCAACAGAGGCATTGAGAAGCCGCCTCCAGTAACTTTTTTTCTTCTGCAAAAAGTATCTAAGAGTGCATACAGTAACAGTGAATATTTCTGATCAACTTTTTGCTTCTCATGTTAATGTAATTTCAGCAGAATGTGAAAAACAACTCTATTCTAGTTTGCACGACATAAATTCTGCATAGAGTTTGGAATCAATTAATTTAAAGTAATAATTTGTATAAACATTCTAACAAAATTTTAAAGGGTATTAAACACCCTGTTTTATAAACATAACACTTAATTTGGAAAAAAAAACATTTAGAAGGTAATGCATTTAGGATAAGTGCACAACACATGAAAATAATAAATGAAATTTTCCCAGTTTAGAAAATGAATGTAATTAATTAACATTTAAATTACATTTTTAATTGCAATCATGCCCTCCCAGGGGACTCATAAGGGACCATAATTGCAATTAAAAGCATGTGGATTAGATAATAAAACAATGCACACTGTCTGAAATGTGCGATTTAAAATGGAAAGCAGACATTGTTATCGGCACATCTAACTTAATTGTAGTCATAAAGCAAATGTGCTGTACAAAATAAAATTCACATACGGGAACATTTAATTCTTGAATCTCTTAAAGGGGACACGCTTGAGAGCACATTTTATGACAGGTTCTGTTAGAAATGGCCCTTTAAGGCTTTAGTATTCAGGGATAGTGCTTTAATGTTTTTGCATTAATAAAAGCATAGCTGAGTGTTCCTATTAAAATACACAGATACATTTAAGTAAGAGATGAAACTAAGTGTCTAAAATTTAAGTTGCAGAAGGCATAATTATATCAGGAACACATTTTTCTTTGTTCCGCATTGTTTTAAAATTGCATTTGCCAAGGGAGAGTTTGAGAGGCACTGCATTTCCAGTCTAGGTAATGAGCAGAAAARAGTAGCTGATAAATAGGCATTTACCAGACAGATACGAATCTGCTCTACCTCAAGCACGGTCACCTCTCAGGCCAGGGGATGCTCATCAGAATATCGACGTTCTGGTTTCCCTTGGTGCTGCACTACAGTCTTTTGATAAATACTGAAGGTTTTAGCCTTTAGTGCCACTTATTCYTCATTTTTCACAAAATTCCACTTCGTCTCATCTAAAGAGAAGAAATAAGAGGCACCCAACCACAAGAACAATGYCTCCTCATGGGGGAAATGGCCAGAAGATCGCACTACGCTTTGGGGACATCATGTGGCAAGTCAAGATGCGGCATCTCCTGAGGGTGGCCTTTACCCACATGGCACTAGGAGTGACTAGTCTGCAAGGCAGGCCCTTGGCAAGGAWGAATCAGGGCCACATCCATCACCCAAAAGTCGCCTGCACCATTTGGTACTTGGGACCTTGAGTTGAGAATGAGACTTTCACAAATTGCTATTAATTAATCTAATTGCCAACGACTTACTTGTAGGGGCCTAAACACTAATGGTGAGGAGTGTACAACAAACCTCGTACAACTGCAGACCAMAAAGGAGAGAAAAGTTTAGAAGCTAGTGGAGAAAGGGTTCCAGACCATGAGAGAAATTTTCTGCGTGGATGCTTCTTTTTGCCATTTACTTTCAATCATAAAGGGYAATTTCTTCTTTCAACTAACTCAGACACAAAATGTGGCTTTATCTCTAAGCTCTTATGGCAAATTTTGATAAATACAGTGTTTGAGTAGGTAAGATTTAGATTTAACTCTGATGTGGAAAAACAATTCATTTACATAGCACCAACTGAAAAAAAGAAGTTCTGAATTTTTCAGTTCTTTAAATGGTATTGCTCTAATTCCAGTTAGACAAAAAGTGTTCGTAAAAATAATGATATAACTGCTGATAATATTCAGTGTAAAACACACTAAGTTATCTGCTCTGCGTTCACCCCATTTAAGACCTTGACCTGGGAAGAAATAGAGTTTAAGTGGTAACATGTAACACCTGCTGCACAGGGGCAAAATTCACCAAATAAAAAAGTTATTTGATGTAGAAATATACCTGCAATACTACTGCTATCTATTAAAGCACAGTGAGAATCTGAAGAAAATGCACGTGCAGGGTCCTTAAGTTCCCCAAGTATTTTCCCTTTAAAAATGATTGGGAAGCCTTGAAGTTCTTCCACGTAATCTTTCTCACTAGATCTTGCTACAGAACCTGGACAGCACTATATATACAGTATAAAAAATAGTGATTGGTTTTGAAGGCAATAGTGGTACAATATTTCTTAAGGGTTAGAAAAGTTACCCTGAGTGTGAAATAATGCTGAAAGCTGAATATCACAATTGGAGGTAACTTTTGAACTAGAGGGTAATATTTTACTCTGCTATTGCTCAAGGAAACAAATATCATTTGTTTTATAATACTTTCCCTCCCGACAAAATGGGAATGTTAATGCTACACAGAGAGTTTTCTGAAATGGGATGCATATGGTACCTTAGTCATTTCGTATTCAATGCAATAAAATATTCATTGTCAAGWTTTTAACTATTGTCTCAGGCGCTGGACAATAAAGGAGAATGGTGAGCTGGCATGAGACAACCATTCATAATTGCATCAAATAGATAAAGTAAATACTTTTTTTTTAATACACAGCATTCACCCCCACACTAGTTACCCATAAAAATTTAACATCCAGTGCCCTATGAGCAGTCTCTGCCTCATAAAGCTTACCTGTACATAATGCAGGTAATGAATGTGCTATCGCACTTGTAATAAAACAGTGCATGGTAAGTTAGCAGCAGTCGGGGTGTATGCGCAGCTCCTTGGCCTTAATCACAAGGTAATGAAGTTTCTACTAGCAAGGCTGGAGCCTCCCTCCAGCCAGYGCACAGGCTGCAGAGGCTCAGCCCAGCTTCGCTAGACAGCCTCCAAATTTGCTGAGCCCCTCAGCTGTCCAGCTAGGCAAAGCACAGTTTTAACTGAGACAAACAGCTAATCACGTTAGCAGACATTAAAATTGATAAGTGATGCAAAGTCAAGCAACACTTAGATTTGCTGCATGGGGACACGTTCAGATTAAATTTAATTTGGACAGGCAGAAAATAGGGGCACCTGTCAGTTTCCAGGTAACGCGGAGATTTTTTTCTAGCATCACTTACTACCTTGGGGAAAAAAGCTCCTTTCTGAAGCCAAAAAACCTGACAAGGTGTAACTCATACAATGCATTGTGCTGCATTACGATGGCTTACATTGGTTCATGTCTTGTCATATGACAACGTAACATGACACAAACCTGCATGTACATTGCATTGGAGAGTTATAAAACAAAGGCGCCTCCGCTCAGCCACGCACGGCCCGCGCTGCGAATCGCTCGCCTACGAGGAGCAGCCGGCTCTGCGCCGTGCGCCCGTCCTATCCGATACGCACGGCCAGCCCTCACCGGGAGCACAAGCTAATAGGGTCGCGGAAGCAGAACTGCTCGCTGCAGCAGGATTTCAGGACGGGAACTTTGTAACCCTGCGCTTTGATTTTGTTTTCTAATTAATTGCAGGAACATGGAAAATGCAAAACAGAAACACTGGSTAGAAAAGTAGAGGGGAAAAAAAGGAGCTAAAGATAAAAGACAGAAGAAAATTAATTGTTAATTATTTATTAGATGGTTCATTTGCTCACACCTACATTACTGCGGTGGTGTTTTAACCCGCTGTGCTTGTTCCTCACGTTTGACCTCAGCTGCATCGTTAGTTCATTTCCTTTTCTTTTGCCATTTTTCATTAATTTCATCAGCATTTTTAAAAAAAGATATGATAGGAGCTATATGTTATGCTACAAATATTTCTTATGGGGTACTTCTTTTCTTAGTCTAAGTTATGGTAAATAAAATCACAAACAGCGACTAACGTACTCATCCCAAAGGATTCAARGCTCTGACTTGTAAGGGACAAGTATGGTTTTCTTTCCCCAAGGATTTACTGGGTACTGAGGAACTTCATAGTCTCATTTTTCCACTGCGAAACAAACATTTCCCTTTAATCAGAATCCTTCCCAGGAAATTAATCTGCTCTTGTTGAGCTCCTAATGGGAGCTGAACCTCAGCCCCACCAGGAAAATGAGTCTCTAACATGGACATGAAGAGGAAGAAGACACTAGCATTTATTTATGATAACTGCACCATTAAAAGCAACTATAATATATCATGACACCTTATTCTAAAGTGCGGCTTGTAAAATATAATCACTGCAGCCTCTATAATTTCTGATTTTTTCTCTACAAGGGTTTCAATAGCTGGTTGTTTCATTTAAAACTTGTTTTATTTTTTCTATTTTAGCATGATGGTTGCAGGAAAAAGGAAAAGAATGTGAAAAGGGATTTTTCTGGCTCTTTTACTTTGAACATTAATTTACTTACTGAACCCTAGCTTTCTAAGAGATGAAAGTTTTTGTCTCTTTTCAGTTTAAAACTTCTTGCAGATTTTCTGTGACACATTTAACATGCAATAAGTTGCCCACCGTGAGACCCTTGGCTCCCAAGACAGCATTTATTTTAGCTACAAAAAAGTGCAAAGCAGCAAGGATTTATATGAATGTAAAGTAATTTCAGCAGTGTGACACAGGAAAGGTAGGTCAAATCATGCTTAGCACTGATGTAATTTTTTTAAACTACTGAAATCCAATCATATTTTGGAGTGGGTGATCTCATCTCTAGGATCAGTGAAACTATAGGGTAGTTATATTAAATATAAAAAGAGAGAAAACCTATTCCATTTCTCAACATACAGAATAATAACAATAAAAAGATTTTCTTTGATCTTTTTGCCAAACAAAGTACTATTCCAACATTCGACATATGACTGCAGTGACCTGAGCTATGCCCCCTGTGCATTACCTTTACTTCGTTTCAGGAAAGCCAAAACTAGTAACAGAACTCCATCATTTAACTTAGCTTCTTTTAAACCATTTTTCACATTTAGAYCCCGACAGGAAAAAGAACTTGCCTGTTTCCTACAGGTGATTTATTACATAGTTTCTAAGCAAAATACTTTTATCTGAAAGTATAGGTGAGAAAAAGGAATAATGCCATCAGAGAGACACTTGCCGAAACATTATAAATACTGCAGTGACGCAGCAGAAGCCGCGCACTGTCAGAAAGGACGAGCTGCTCACAAACACTGAAGTTCATTGTCTTTTGGTGGAACAAAAATTGCAGTTAAACAGGAAGAGGAACACTTTTTCATTTTTTTCCCCCCAGCAGTAGTTATTTTATTTGAAAAACACTCGAGTCCCCAGAGGCTGTATTAGAGAAGAAGTTTTTATTGCCTTGCTATGAGAATTTTATTTTGCCACGTGGATCTGCAGAATTACTTTGTGGCAGGGAAGTGCAGTGGTGGCAAGTCGCTCTGTACCCTTCATTTATAAAGTTGTATCTACTCCTTGCACATGACTGTGCTTGCACTACCAAAACCATTTATAAAGTTATTTCTACTCCTTGCACAGGACTGTGCTTGCACTATCAAAACAACCCTTGGGTTTCAATGCATTTCTGCTCATAACAAGCTGGGCAAGTGTGGCACTTTATTACAGAGAGAAAAGAGGCGCATTGGGAAGGCAGAGTGACGTGTCCCCTGTCACACCGGGAGCCTCTGCCATGGTGTCCAGTGGTTTGAGGTGTGAAGTTCATACTCTGATTACTAGGTCATCTCCCTCCTTGGAGTTTAGAAATGCATATGCTGAAATAACACTGCAAAGCATAGAAATCAGGCAAAGCATAATGCAGGTATAAGAGCCTCAGTCTTTCAAGAAGAAAGGCTAACTTGTCCTGTTAGGTAGAATTAAAGTTGCTTAGAGCATCACAGTACGAGACCTTCAGTAACATGAAAACTCTCTTAAAATTCAGGCTGAATCTGAAAAGTAATAAACTRTAATTTCGAATGATCAAAATGGGGATTAATATGCCTGCTTCTTCCACCACCTCGCTGAGCTCCCTGCAACCTCAGATGGGGCTCCTTATTCCTTCGCTTGGGGGTTTCAAAGCTCTACCACTGACATGCATATTTGTAAAAACTTGCCTACTTGTCTTTTTAACTCCCGCTTTTAGTCCAGATACAGAACATTAGCAAGTCAGAATGTTTTCCTCTCAGAGAATTTGTTCATTTTTTCACTAACTTGCTTTTTCTCTATCTGCATTAAGAGTAAATATATATTTTATGTTATACATTAAAACATACAAATATATGCATATATATACATCTGTGGAAAAAGTTCCAATGGGTGGAAATGTATGTATGGGAAAAAAACATTAAAAAAACTCAGTTTGAGGATTTCTCTTAATCAGCTATCCTGGGCTCACTGCTATTTCAAGCATAATTGAGAATTAGCTGATGCTGGATGAGTGTATATATCTTTGTCTACATGTAACAGAAAGAGACAGAAAATGTGTTTACTTGTATGCAAAAGAAAGCAATTCATTTCAGTGTGGTTGTCCCCAGAGAGAAGAAGACTTCAGTAGTTTATTTTAACCACAGCACCTTAAGGGAAGAGCCTCTTGTAGTGGACATCACAGCCCAGACTGCGGGAAAGCGAAGGAATCGAAGGAGAAGGCGAGACGGGAGCAGTGGAGGGGATGAAGACAAGCAATTGGTTAGTGGGCYGCAGGAAGAGGAGCGGAGGTAGGGAGAGGGCAAAAACAGCTTGGGTGAATCCGGAGAAGCCTCCCAAATTAAGAGCTTCTYTAAGCTGAACAGGGTTTCTGTGCTTGACAGACATCTGCTTTTCATCAGTGTATCCTGATGTTCTTATTGCTTTTGGTTGTAAATCAATAAAGTAGAGAGTAGTGACAGTTCAATAATTTTTCTCCTGGTAAAACCACCAAGGCTGATCTACATACCTTGAGAAAGCAGTTTAAAATGAGAAAGAATATGAACTTCCTACTTTTCAAAGGGAAACAGCACAAGCTTTAATTTCGCCTGTGGCGCTTGGGTACCGTAGGGGCAGGTGCCAGTGGGCTGCTGGATACAATTTCTGAGCTACAGCCCTGCTTCTCCGGCCGGCAGGGTGGCGAGCAGATGCTGAGCAGAGCAACCGCAAGAGGAGCCGGAGGAAAGTCCGGACGGAAGAGGGCGAGGGTTCTCCTTAGCGCTGCTGCTCGGAAGGGAATTGGAGGATGCTGAAGGTTTCAAAGCCTCAGCAAAGACATAAACCTAAACCAATTGAAATTCAGAAGTGCCGAAGAAATGGCAAGACAACATTCATTATGACCTTTCCTGCTATTTTCAAAATTGCAATCTTAGGGGGAAAAAAAGGCCACCCTTACCTCATGGCTGAAAATGTTATTAAAAGCAATGAATTCTTTTTTATTGTTATGTTTAAAAAAAATTTTTTTTAAGTGCTGTTTGGAACAGAGGCAGCACAGAGGATGCCTCCCTTAAACTGAAGATAAGTTAGATATTTGAAAAGAACCAATTTATCTCATTCATTCTTTTACGTGCTCCTTATATTTATTTATATCCACCCTTCTTTGAATTGCATTTTTTATTTTTTACCGTGTGCAGTAGCTGTTAATGATCATATACACTCAGGAGAATTAAAATAGAACCCTGCATTTCACTTGAACACCAGAAGAGCACACACACAGGATGCAGTATATATAAATAACAAAGACCTTGCATAATCACATACTCTATATCCTCCCTTACTGGAATATAAAAGCAAGCCCTCACCTCTGACAAAACTTAATACAAATAAGATATGAAATAAATAAAATGCACAACGCTAGAGCTCAATTTGAACTATTCAGACTTCATCAAAGCATATTGGGAATGTGTGATAGGACAGGGAAAATCTTTGCATATAAATTATAGCTATGAAAGGATTTGCTGCTACAAACAAGYGTGGAGATGAAACTTCCCCAAAACTTATATCAAGCATAAGATATTGTAAATAATAATTTACATTTAAATAGCACCTTCCATTCTGGAGGATCTCAGAGCATTTTGCTAACCGTAGGTGAAATGCTCTGATGAGTGGTTGGTCCAAATAACATTTTCAGGACTATTTTGCTTATATATCATAATAAAAGTAAAGTGACTGTGTGGGGACAATAGGTGGAAAGAAATGTCTGACCTTTACGTGTACCACATTTATATTAGCTACCATGAGTAAAAGAAGTTGTTTCAGACTAAGAGAGGATACATATAGATAAAAAGAAGCTGGAACTTATAACTGCTGTATGAAGATGTAAAAATATAATTGATGTATAAAGTGATAGCCAAGGGCAGCATCAGCTGCAACCCCACTGCAACCTAAGACCTGGACCCCAAATTAGGGTGCATGCAAAGAATTTAAAATTTGAAAAAAGTACCAGAAAAGAATTAAAAATATAATTTCAAACAATATTACTTGATTATTTGAAATCAAGAAGGTTAGTCATCTTCAGATAACCCCACTGTGGCCTTCCACAAGASAGCCTAGACTGTGGAGAGATGGCATGGCCATGGCAGCTGGCAAGGTCTGATCCAGACCTCAGGGCCAACGTCCTGGATGCCCGCAGACACATGTGTGTCTACATGTGACAGTGTGCTACAGGGCATCGGCTGTATGAACTCTCCTCCAATTGCATTAAGACCTTCAAAAGTTTTGCATGACTGTGGGAAGGAGATCAAAATTGTCACTAAATCAATTATAGAGCTGGGTCGATAAAGGAGGATTTTATTTTCCAAATATCAAAAATTGCAATGATTCATTTACATTTAGATATCTTTTGCAGTGTGGGAGGATGAAGAATAAAGAAACAGCGTGCTGGAACAAAATAGAAAAGGAGCATCAATGCTGTTCTCATAAGTCTAACATTGTGTATTATCTCCTGCCAACTCAGTACCCCATTTTATGGTGTATGTCATTAAGCAAATACAGATACAGCTATGTTACTTCTGTGACTAATGAACAATGTAGGAACAACTCTGTGTTAAAAAAYACACAGAGAAATGTACAGTTAAAATGGACACCAAAATTATTTATAGAAAGAAATCAGCTATTTCTCGATGGAATASTAGTACTTCACTAGTAGGAACAGATTATAAAGTAGGAAATGGTAGCAGTAATCCATCCTCGATGCTTATATTTAGGAATACCTAACTTTGAGGGTTTAAAATCCAGGTTGAAGCAAATTTCTGCGATCACCAATATCAAGGTGATAAGCTGAGATATTATATATATGTCAATCATTYTGTGACAAAGATAAAAGTGAACAAGACGCTTTTCATAGTTATATGGAGAGGAACATGGATTATATATTTAGTGCCTTTTTTTCACCCAATATACCTATCAGTATTTGTAAGTTTTAGCAAGCAATTTGAAATATGGTCGTTTCAAGACAAGTAACTGAGAGGCTCTAAACAAACACAAAAATCTCCGTAACAGTATTCTCCTCAAAAACCTTGAGTCAAACCAGTACCAGTGGACTTTACGAAGCTGAGAATTGCATCTCCACTGAGAGTACCCTACTGCCCAGACAAATCAATGGTCTTGACCTTTACATCTGCGCTACAGAGTTTAAGTGAAAAGAGAGAACACGCGAGTGCGAGAAAGAGGAACAGATCTTTCTCTCTTGGAGCCTGCCAGCCCAGGGAGGGCACTGGAGGCAGCCCCTGGCTCCCTGGAAGCACTGGAGCTGGGAGGAAATTGCGTGATGGTGGCATGGCCTTGCCTGAGGTTTGGAATAAGACAGACCTCTCCTGCAGTGCACAGCAGCAGGACTTGCCTCTGCTCTCACATGCTTGGATGTGGGCTCTGAAGTCCCTGTAGGCTGCACGTTCAGCATCTAAGAGCTTTCTTGGATCTCGCCCACTGGATCAGCTCCTCAGCTGGTTTTCCTGCTCCTTGAACTCTGGCCAAAGGTTTAAGCTAAATGTGAGTCCAAGTGAGCCGGCTAGCTTAGAAAAAAAGGAATTAAGATATATGATTGCTGCTCCCAGAAATACAAAAAATATTTACAGAATTGTACAAACATCCTATTCTCATTAACTCCTCTGCAGCTTTTCTGAAGATCCATTCCAAATATAACTGTGCAGTATATACTACGGAAGAAAAAATGTAAATACATGCACAAACTTTTATTTAATCTYTGGAAGAAAAAAAATGTACATRCTGATGGATTCCCTTCTTTCCACTCTACAGTTTAAATCATTTTCTCTAGTTGACAGAACAAATAAAGACCAAAAGCCAGAGGACTATCACACACCATCACACTACTGTACTATTTYACTACAGTATAATCCTTTCTGATTTTAAAGAATCAGCCTTCAGAAAATACATTCAGCACCTGATCAAAAACAGAGTACACATGGCAGATTCGGTAGCACATTTGAATATGACTAATTATATTACAGATTCCAAATTTTACAGATTAGACTTATTATTGGTAACAACAGGTAGTCCGGAATCTTACCARTAAGGCAATCAGACTGTGATGGCCTCAATTTGTGTAATTCTTGGCTGTTCAATAACTGCTGAGGAATCTGCTCCTAACCGGACATCCTCTGCAACCCTACAAGTTACAAGCTGAACAGAAAAATATGCGACTGCCAACCAAACATGGAATATTTACCTGCAGGATTGTATTCCAACTGGTTTTAAGGTTGTATAAATAATAGGCTCAGGTTGCTCAGACAGTTTTGGGCACACATTGTATTTAAGAAGTCTGTAGCTAAGGGATAACTGCTGACAGTCTAAATAAATGGCAACCACCAGCAGGACAATTGCAAGAAATTCTTTTCTGCATAGAAAATTCAATAAAGGCAAAGGATTTTAAAAGCCAATTAGGATAAGATGCAGTATGAAACATATMTCTGATCAAGCTGCTCCAAGGGCCACTGCGATTAGAAACGTATCTTTGACTTTGTCTGCTAACCTATACAAATAGTATCTTAACATCCATATAGTTGTTCCCCCTGCTTACCAGTCGCATAGGAAGAAAATGAAGGAACCAGGCCAGGCTACCCCGTCTGCAGGCTGGGAAGTTTGGGCAGAGATGTAAGTGAGGGTGGGAAGGAGAGACRAATACTTGTGCTGTCTGCTTCTTTGAGAAATGTTTCTGTTTTTTACCCTAGGGGGACAAACAATAATTTTTCATCCCAGACAAACTTTTCCTATGCATGTCACAACTGCACAGGCTCTCCTGTACCCAGGAGAGGGATAAGCACACTAGCATGGGCCTCCCACAGGCTCAGGGGATGGGATGGAGCTGCACCCGGCTTTGGCTGCGAAAATTTAACTTTCCTTTTTTTTTTTTTTTGAAGTGAAGGTCTTTCACACAAACTTTACTGCAAATATCCTAAAACATGAAGCTGATATCTTTTGCCACCTGTAGTTTCCCCTGAGATTAGTGTGTCTATGACATGTCATCAGTTTTCCTTATTTTCCAACGGACCCGCAGGACATGTTTTCCAGGTAAGCTTTCAAACAAAGACAAACTTGACTGTTACAGCAGTAGTACAGGTGTAGTCTGCTGAGAATGACAGGGACAGCCTCTGTCACCCCACAGAAAGAAATATCAACAGAACCATATACATGGCTTTGAGGCCTGATTTTATATTCTGCTTCCTTCATGTAGCTGCTGGAAACAGGAATATCCATTTTGCGCCAGGGATATGACATTTAAAGCATTTTGACCCAATCTGCTTCCCATAGGGAAACACWTCTAACTATGGTCCAGCATTTCAAACAGAAAATGTCAGGCAAAAATAATTTGTCCTAACCTAGAAAAAAAATTTTAGAATCTGCTGTATAAATATGTCTGTATACATATGTGTATATATACATATAATATGTATATCTATTTGCACACATGCTATACAGTTCCTATGCCAGAAAAGAATGATACTAAGTTTGGAGATGGTAAGAATGATATGATGGCATTTAACACATTGTTAAGAGTGTACAAACAAACTTACGTGGGACCACATGTAAGAGTTTTATCATCTACTTGAACGGTATTATCAATTAGATTTTACATATGTTAGGCCATTAGGTTTCTGTTTTATTGTTCTGATCTCATGCATTTCAGGGGAAATTCTCCACAGACAAGTGTTGAAGTCAGTCAATACTTATCTATATAAATATATGCAAATGCTATAAATTAATTGAATTGTTAAGCATGAGRCAGACTGGTCCTTTTTCATAACCGAAGCAGTTACAGTCTTTGTACTGCAGCTGCAGTAAAAAACACAGGCTGACAGCAGGACATACTATGCTAGACATGATACATTCAAGGTGTTAGGAGATGGTTCCTGTCTTGAAGAGCTCCAAATCTGAACAGAGCAGGAACTGAAACACGGAGAAATTATATGACTTGCCCACGGTTACCCGCAGGGTCTGTGGCACAGCCGGGAACCGAGCGGCCTTTCCTGGGAGGACAGTGCAGTTACAAAGCGGATCCCTCGATTCCTAATGCAGCCAGATTTGTCTGCTCTCAGTTTTGTAACTCACTGGGACCTGCTCTGRGATTTCAACACCAACAGCTCCTCACAGAAGGAAGGACTGCAAATGACTTTTTCCAGGCTAAATGGCATTATTCTTTAACATGTGACACCAAGTCCTGAGCAGTACACTTGCAACTCCTGGTTTCACTGGGTTATACAAATTAAAATTGTGCCATGACATATATAGCAGAAAGAAGCACATTAACTATTGTATGGTAGAAGCATGCACACTAAACCTAAGCAGAGCAGCAAAAACAACAGAGAAAAAGAAACACTTTTCTCTCTCCTGCTTTCGTTTTGTTGTTAAAATGTTTGATTGATCTCCTTTGCAATTTTTTTTCCCAACAAACACACAGTCTTATTTTTGGTTTTATGTACYTCAGGTAGGAGGACAATTTGCTGTAATAGGCAGTGTAAGAAGCACTCTTTACCATAAAAAGAAAAAAAGATTCARTTCTGATCCTCCAACTGAGCCTGACTAGGTGGTGCTGAAATAAAGATATTATGGTGCTTTTTCTGAATGTTCTTATGCAAACAGGACGTTGTAAATGTCTCTTTTTTGAAAAAGGGCCTTGTTTCTGGTCTTAGTTCCACCCTTTGATTTATTAGGAGCTTCAGCTGCAGACCAAATAGGTTTTCCTGTCTCTGCTAGCTCCTATTCCTCTCTTAAGTCATTGTGCTCTAAGACACGCTCCTTAAAGTACAAACTCTGTTACAGTGCCCTAAATAATATGTGATGCGAATAAGTGCTGTTAAAGGAGTTTCCTGTTTTGGTTTCCTTATTGGCACTCCAGGCTGAGCTAAAATCTCTAAAGGGCTTRCTTAGTATGCAGATATTGAAACGAAACCAGAAAAAGATTCCTGCATTTGTTGTGCTGTAGCTTTAAATGCCCCTGGCAGAAACTTCATTTCTCTCCCTTGCGCTCTTCTCTCTCTTTCTCTCTCTCTCTCTTTTTTTGATGTTTCTTCTTTCTCTCAGCCTGTCATTGACAGTAAGTGCAATCACATTACACACAGCTTTCTTTGGAAAGCCCCCTTTTTAATGATCTGGCAGTCTGTAGACACTGACTGCTTCCAGAAAAAATTTCAATCCCTCTTCCCACAGCTTCCGCAAGCGCCAGTGATAAATGACACCTGTCATTCTGTCACAGACGAGCGGCACAGATGGGAGCGCCGGTGATAGATGGCTCACCAGAACAGGAAATCAACTTTGTTGGGTTTGGGGGTTGGGTTTTTTTTTTTCTTTTTTCCTTTTTTTAAACAGAAAAGAGCTGACCAGGACATTGTCATGAGGCTCTTCCAGGGGCTTTGCCTAGAGGAAGAACGGCTGAGACGGGCGCAGAGGAACGAGCAGTTTTTAAGTAGAAAGCTGCAGTTTAAAGACCGAGGAATGTGTCTGTCTAAACGGCTGTGCAATTTAAGACTCGAAGTGTGTTGAAACAGCAATCCAAAGGCGCGATTGCAACTCTTCCAGACATACCTGCGCTGCCGTTACACCRACGCTCTGCCTCGCGCGCCGGCCCCGGCGGCTGCCCGGGGCTCGGAGCCGCCCGGGCACCAGGGCCCGTCCCGCTGCAGCGCCCCGGCGCCGCGGCACACGCTGCCGCTCACGCGCTAGCCCGGATAGCTTTACACGAGCTGCGGTCGGAGTCTGGATTAGACGTATCCACAATTACATTTGATTTAATTTCTCTCRGTGATGGAACTGAACCAAAATCCTGGCTTTAAGAATGCCTGAGAAACGGGGGAATTTAATTCTGAACCCATTTGCTGTCAGACAGGCCTTTCTTAAGCTTCCTTTAAAATCACTCATGTTTTCACAAGGAATGTATTTTTTCTTAAGGCAAATCATTTAGGCTGCCGGAGACGTGCAGCTACTTTTGCACTGCCAAGGAGGCAGACAATAAGCTCAGAGCCCCGACAAAAGCTGCGCAGAACTTTTTACCCAGTGATGCCCTTCCTGATAAGAGAATTAAGTGCTGCCACTCTTCTCTTCCAGCAACGCACCAGAGAAGCTGCACAGGAAAAGGAGTCCAACTGGTTACTAGGCAATTAAAGAATATTTAGCAGCCACATGGAAAGCAACTCTCCAGGTGACTGCACRTGGAGTAAAGACGGCAGGACTTTACACGCAGACAGAATGACAGTCCTTCCTARTCCCTGCGTGGGGACATTTGAACAGACAACTGCCCCTGTCGTGAATGTGAAATGCATTCTTGCTCTCCGCAGCCAACTTTGGACGCTCCCCTCTTGCGTGACTATATTATTAAGCCCTTTCCGGATTTTGTTACAGAACAAATACAATGCCATAATCTCCCGGGACAAAGATAAAGCAACCAAACTGCTCTTCTGCCCTTAGTCACATAACTTATCTTATTTACAAAATCATCTCTCATGGGTAAACATGGCTCCATGGAATAAAGGTAGCAAAATTAAACCCAACGCAACATTTTGGCTCGCCTTGCTGCCCATGCTGGAAACGCAGGAATACATTTATAGAGCGTTGCTCAGGATTCAGCTGTAGGGTTTCTGAAAAGATTAACGAATGTCATGTGACAAAATCTCCACATGCTGTGATGAAAATATATCCCTTGAGGCTGCATTTTCAAAAGGAGCTGGGTGATAATGCTGCCGTTCTTGCACATTTATTGAATTTGATGCTTATAGTTGTGTGTACAAAAARCTAATCAGGAGTCCAAAGTGACGTGAAATACAACTAAGTATGCAGGCAAAGTTAACAAAAGCATTTTCATCACATTTTGGATGCTGATTATCAGCAGAAATAGCCTAGGGAGAACTCTGGAGCAAATTCCTCAGATTTTCCAACACTATCGAGGCTACTCTAAGTGCTCCAATATGGTTTCGTGCTCAGTGTTACGCCAATGTGATGAAATGTATAAAATGAACTGAATGATTGCTAACTCTAGAACATGGAGGACTCAGGATTATACATATTCAGGGCATTAATATCAAGCCTTTCATCATCCATCAATTGTAGTCCACATAGATCACAGAAAATTTTCATTGCATGGACAGTTTTTTGTCTTTCTATAAATTAAGAATAGGATTCTTATGGAAGGCAGAAAGGTAGTAATCATCAGACAGCTCAACCTATCAAGTGCASGACAGTCAGGGTATCTGGGATGCAAAAATCAACTCTTTAAGGGGACAGGAGAAGAAATGATCACAACAARGAGTAATGATTGAAGCTGTTATGCCATGAACCTACTTCGTCAGTAGACATGTTCAACTGCAACCAGAGGAAATGAAAGGAAGAGTATATCTCAAGGATGGCTGYGGACCAATGGGCCACTGTCAAATTTAAACAAAAATCAAGCTGTGTCTCAGTTTGAAATTACGTGTTTATACCTTTCTGCCATGGCAAACGGAGCAGCAATACCAGTCCACATATAAAAGGTGGGACGGAGCAATAAACATGGTTTGTGCCTGTGCCGAGTGGTTCCAAACGCTCCTAGAGCCAACCACGTAACCTTGCAAGAGCCTGGCAGTGCCACAGAGGCTAGACCTGGCTTTCGTGTCCTTCCATCTTAGCCTACAACTGGTTAACTGCATATCCATTTTACACTATGATGATAAATGAACTGGAACAGCAGATCTGTATCACAATAAACAGCAAGAAATTTAAAGCGTCCAAACCAAGGCTGTGCACAGGCCCTTCCTCTGTTGTTTATATTTAAATGCTGCCACACTCTGCAGTCGCACATACCAGCGCAGAAGAAGAAACATGACTTCATAATGAAACTTGGACTTCAGGCTGAATTGGAGCACCTGGGGCAAAGTTTCTTTTCTTATTCTATTTCCTGAGGATACAGCTGAGTGCRACTTTCTGGCTTCCACAGTCACTTCTCAGTTTGAAACAGATGCAGTTTTTCACTAAGAAAGATAACTTGCAAGGAGAATTTCCGTTGCTATCCTTCTCCATTAGGAGAGAAAATTAAAATATCCTTCAGGAGGGAATACATAACAGTTCTGTAAATTTAACAAGAGGCTTTTGTGAGCTCTAAAGAATATCCTGAAAACATGCTACAGAGAAACAGATCATTATATATTAAAAAAAAAAGAATAACTAGAATAACACCAAGAAAAAAACATTCTGTAATGTCAATATTGTTGCATCAGGATAAATCTAGCCAAGTATATTTTAAGCTTTGATCAAAACTGTGAATCTGTTGAGGCAGAATTATAACCCCATGTAGAAAAAGTCTGAAATTTGTAATGACAATTAAAAAAAAATATGCTCAGGAGAGACCAAAAACCAAACAGAGATTCTGAGCAAATGGATAAAATTCACAAAACCAAAACCATACAAGTAGATTATCAGGTGGAGCTTTGAAAATAGAATATAAAACAAAACCAGAAAGTCAATCTTGGCTGTGAAGAGAAGATTTTTCAAAGCACTTAGGGAATTTAAATGCCCATTTGCCATTGACTTTTAGTGAGGGTTTGGTGCCAGACTGCTATTTTTACCTTTGAGAATCTCAAGTAATGGAGTCACTTGAGAAAAACAGGACAACAGCAAACTGAACAAGCTGCAGGGTTAATTTTCTGCAGTGTGTTAGAGATGCTGACAGACAAACCAATGGGCCAACTGGGAAAGAACTGGGACCTGCACCAAAAATGTACTTGTCAAGTAGTTGCAGATTTTTTTTTAGCTGTTCTGGGATAAAATTGACATGTTTTGACTGATGAATCATGAGCAAAGATTGCCCAGTGTGCTCAGTTTGAAATACCAGCTTCTACCTGTGCGTGCAGGAACACTCTGTTCTTTCCTCAGTGCGCTCCTTTGGCAAATCTGTTCCTGAAGTCGCAGCTAAGCACAAATCCTTCAGGGTGCAATCCTGTTCCTCTCCAGCCCAACAGGGATTATACTGCTGAATCCAGCTGGGAGCAGTAGCAAGCCATTAATAAGCAGACTTCACATATATATCAAAATTTTGCAAAATAGTCATTTTTTCACATGTCCCTTGCAGCGTGTTTGGGACAAAGACATTTAGTGAAATGTGCTTGCTGCCATCCATTACACCTGCCAGTATGTGACATTAGCTATCAAAGTAGATGACAAACAACTTGAACGTGGGGTACCTGGTTGCTCCTTCCATTGTTCTGGACCTCTTTATCCCAACTCCTTGTGCTCCTCTCCTCTTCCTGCCCATTCCCAGTACTTCCAATTGCTGTTCAATATGATGGTGATAGCTCCAGGTTTCACCAGGCTGAAGACGATGGTGGCTGCTCCAGGGGCTTGCAGGCTCCTCCTTATCCCAGTTGGTGTCACCTTGTCTTTATTCAGTTAAAGAACATACTTATGCCCACTATTGGGGTTTGGGTCTTGTTTTGCTATTCCTCCTAAGTCTTGCAGGAGAACATACAAACACACACACATACTGCTGTTTAAATTGGAAGCAGTATCTACCCTCTCACATTGGCTAAATTTACAATCTAGTCAGAGCCTGGCGTATCTTTTAGCATTCACTGATGTTAGGAAAATTGCTAAAAAATAACTGCTAAAAAACACCATTTTTTTTCTTTAAAGCCTTATCTCAGGGCCTTCTGCTCACTATATCCTTTCTTTGAGGCCTTCCTGCTTTAAACTTATTTTAATCACAAGAGGAGAATGCCAAAACATACTTTGGAGTTTGATGTCCATTTGAGACATTTACTGGCCACTGCACATGAAAAAGCACATAGGCAATTTCCCTTCAYGAGAACAAACCCTAAGGATCCTAAAGAGATCATCCATGCTTAGATGAGTTCCTTGTGWGAACACGAGCCAACTGCAGGTAAAAGAGGGAATGATATGCTAGCATGCATAGTCAGTCAAACTCTTATCCTTCAATTCCTAATTCTTTTCTGTATAAGACTATAGTAGACTTAGGTTTGTTTGGTAAAGTACTTTCTTGTAATGTTTACAAACACGCAGGGAATTAACTAGCTCCACTTGTAGATAGTTAACTACATCAGCTCTTTGTTCAGTTGAATTAATACATATATTTATGAAATTTAATTTAATGGCTAAACAAAAACAATTGGGTAGCAAGTATCCAATCAAAAATATTTTGCAAGTATAGAAAGCATTGTGTCATGTCAGCAGAGGATCCAACAGAAGAAACACGATGTGATGTGACACAGCTCAAGCAATGTAATATAACATGACACCACCAAGTAAGCAAAAAAAGACCAAACATTTTATTTTTAGCTGAGATGCTCATTACCCTCCAGTGTCTGATCTGAATGTTTTGTGACGGACCTAAGCGGAGTGAATATTGTTAGAATTTGGCTGATGTCATGGGTTTAATAGCTATTTGAATTATCCCAATCTTCTAGCCCACTAAATTTTTAATATTTTCTGTTCTCTGTAAAGACAAAAAAAGTCACTCTTCTAAAATGATGGTCTAAGATGCTGTCATTACACACCCTAAATGCTTTAACATTTGGACCAGAATCCTCTAATATATTTCACTCTCTGACACATGTTTAAAAACTTTATGAGATTTCAAATGGCTGATAAGTACGGCCTGGTCCTTGCTCCATGGAATGGCCTGCAGTAAACAGAGCCGCACAGTTGCAGCAACAACTCTTCAGCCAAATGCAGGTTTGCAGGGCTGGAGATGCAATGCACCAATGCCTACAGCTGCGCTAACTGCAGTCAAGGAGCTGCAGATTGCCCACAGAGAGAAATCATTTCAAGATGCAGAAATCTGAGTGTGCAGTGGGATGAAAATTTCACTGGGAGGCAGCTTTCCAGCAGGAAACCTGTGGCTGGGCGCTGAGAAGCACAGCCTCCTGGTGAAGGGCCATGGGAATTTCCTCCCAAATCTCAGCTCCCCCAACCCACTTGTGACAGCCCTCTGCCGGCTTTGCCAGGAGGAGGCAAGCACAGCCCCAGACCCAGCAGGAGAAAATGCTAAAATATGCAAGTGGAAGGAGGAGGCAGTAAACTTCTGGATTTCTGCGAAATGTCCAGTAGGCTCGGGCATGAAGTGCTAGCTCAGCCCTCAGTTCGTATCAGCAGTGCACGCAGTAGATCCTGGCATGTAGCGCTTGCTCAGCCCTCAGCTCATATCAGCATAAACACTTCATCACAGCTGACACGCTGATATGCTAAATGAGTAAGTGCGGTGCACAAGGAGGTCACAGCGAAGTTAACTAAAGGGATTATAAGGGACAGTCAACACACTTCAAAAAGAAAAACCCTGATAGGTGCAGAAAACATGGTAAATGAGCCCGAAGAATGCGAACCCGCAGCCATGCACTCCATTACAGCCCTGACAGTTGAGTTCTAAACAGTTAAATATGAAACTGTCAACAAGGGCCTGTCTTAATAACCAAACTTGAGGCCTTTTATCCTGGAAGATTTATGAAGTAATTTTAAAGAGGCCCAAGCAAACATCTGTCAATAAATTGAATGCCGACTATAGGATTTACAAGCAAGACAAGAATTTCTCATTAAGTGCACATTAGCACTGTGGGGATCATAAATAGTAAGAGGGCAGGATGCTGAGCCTCTCAAGCTGTCATTAAAACACTATCTAAGAACTAATGAGGAAGTGATGGAAGGATACTAATGATCCCTCAGGCTCCTTTCATTCAGCAGTGAAAGAGGAGCAGGCAATACAGAGTTTCAGCCTGCCACAGCTGACAGCATGTGGTACAGTACAGTACAGAGCTTTTCAGGGAGCATCCCAGCACAGCCTCCATCACTGTAAACCCACTAGCTGCACGCTGGTCCGCGTCACTCACTGATGAGCCTGAAAAGATATCATCAGAGCTCTTTCCTCCAAATCTCTTCAAGTTCAAGGTAACACTCAGGGTGGACAAGTCCACTAAAACTCTGCCATGGGACTGGGAAAGCTTTCTRGGTTATATGAGCCAGGCTGGCACTGCCCTACAGGTGAGACAATTAATAAAATAATTTCCATACAGAAAATAACTTGCAAGTGGTTATGAGCTTCCATTTTGGAAAAATTTGTGTGAAAGACTAGATTTTTCTTACTACCCTCTTTCAACAGTGATATGGAGCCTAGGGGCAGGAGCTCAGCTTTCATCCTTCTCTAAAGGGGGAGACAAAAATCTGTGACAGTTACTGAAGAATCATATGTGGCCCCAGTTCCCAAGAGTTACCGTTAGCCTCATTAGCAAGTAGACTGACYTCTTTTTAGTCCATCTTTTGGTGCCCCCATCATAGGATCTTCCCTATCTTCATTCATTTTCCCCCTATCTGCTGCTCCATGCACTGACTCCAACTCCCTATTTTGYTGGCCTTCTTGCATGAGCAGTCCCTGTCGTTCCTCCCTCTGTCCTTCCCTCTCTTCTCCACCCATCCTTGACAGCTGTGTTGGGTTACCTCTTTCCTTCCAGTCACTCYTGCTGCCTCTTGCGTGGCACAAGCAACACAGCCCTAGTGCAATCGCTTCCMCCACCGTGCTTTACTCCTCTTGGCTGGGGAGAGGAAGGGATGCAGAGATCAAACAGAAGTGAAGTCAGAGGGGCATCTCTGCAGCTACTGGTAACAGTCAAGATAAGGCCATCTAGAACTGGAGTTCATAAACTTAATTTGCTGGAGTGCCACCATTGYAGTGTAAGGATTTTACTGCACAGAGCGCCATGTGTTGCAAAGGAGGTGGCCCACCTCCCACCCCAACTCCTTCTTCTCTAAAGGTGGAGGCAGTGGCTGTCCTTGGCTCTTGGCCTGTTTTACAGAACAAGGCATTCAAATAGTCCCTTTCTCTCCTGTGGAAAAGGTGCAGCTTCACTTTTGTTAATGCATGCAATGTTGATATAGTTTATGTACCCCCAGTTGTACTTGAGAACCTCTGATCCAAAAGATTTGTGCTTGCTGAGAACCYAGCTGTGTACACGACCTTCAGTACGAGCTGTTTTTATTTATACACAGAAACATATGTGTGCAAAACTATGCTTCTAATAGGGCCAACCTATGACATAAAAGGACATTAATTCACTGTCTTGCTTTCATGTTCTCTCTCAGCCAATAATCATCTAATCATTTGTACAAAGTGGAGTAGTTCCGCAATTYGAGGCAGCAAATGTCTCGATAGCCCAACAGCTAGGGGTCTGGGACCATGTGTGAGTTCCTGTCTTCTTAATTCTTGGACCTGATGTCAACCCTATTGCATTCCAGATGACTGTACCTCAATCAYGTTCTGGCTATTCCCCCCCGCCCCGTTTTGTACTCGTGACCAGAAGCTGGTACAATTTTGCTGATGACATCTTGGTCAGAAATGACACATTTTTGAGTCTTACTGTCAACAAATCTGTTTTCTGATGGAAAAGAAAAAAAGTCTTTTAGATTGCTCTGTTTTCTACCAAGATGGGAATCTTCCCCTTGCTGTGACCCTCCACAGCACAAGGACCAAAATGATTACTAGGACATAAAAAACCTATTTCTATCAATAAGAATTATTTCTTTGGGTCTACAGCACATTGACACTTAAATGATAATGTAGTTACATTTTTTTCTAAAATAGATGTTTTTACACTCTATTGGTGCCACGGATATATGTCTCTTTCTGAGACTTCTGTCTGCAGAAGAAATCAAATGAACATAACCAAAGTGCACATTAGAAGAAAGACATTATATTAATGAGTGGTAGCACATATCAACAAGTTACTACTCAGTTAAAAAACTCATTCTAGAGGAATATCACAGTTAAAGCCTTTAAACATGCAGCTTTTTAAATGAGCTGGTCTGTAAATGGTTATTGTTATTAACTTGTATTTAATAGATAGTTCTACAACAAAATTAACTCATAAAAACACAAACTTTAACTTTGCCAGTAAAAGATACTAAAGACAAATACATTTCAGTCCATTCAGCAGTTATATTAAGATTCACACTCCATCACAATTTTCTCCTGATACTGGAAATTAAATGCAATCCAAGGAAGTAAACAACCTGTGCATTCAGTGCTCAGAACTGAGCCTTTCATTAAACTGATAACATCAACAAATACCTGAAATAAATGAAGGGCAAATGTTAGATGCTATATTTAGTGAGTCATTATTTCATATATATTGTTGTAACTGAGATTAGATTCAGATGGGCCAGATTCCAATACTTCCATTAACACTGAATCAACCAGTAGGATCAATGTGTTTAACTACTAGTCAGTGCAAGTCAGGGTAGAAATTTCACCCAATCTGATTATTCCTTGTGATGTTATGGCAAGTATGGAAATGTATAATTACAGTGTAATTACACAGGGATTGTAAATTCGGTAAATTGTAAATTCAAGGCTAAATTTCAAAATTAGGTCATTTGAGTGGGTCCAAAATTAGGCAAAACCTGTTTGCTCATCCCTGATAATTATGCTGTCAACTTCTCCAAAGCCAGGCACCTCTAAGGAGCATCCAGTTGTTTAATCAGACCTGTATGAGGATGGAAACAAACTCCTCAATTACTGAGTGATGGTTTCCTCTGAAAACAATCATTTTGGTTTTATATGGTGTATAAGACTATTAGACAGCATCAGTGAGACTACAGTAGGTTGCAAGGACCTGTTAGTCTGGGAATACCACATTTTGATAGGATTGCATTTATATGAAATTCCACATGCTGCACTGGATAGGATTGTGTGTAGAGGAAGATATTTTTTGGCATGCCCATGATCAAGTGTCACATAAACCCTGATCTCCTGTTTACCACAGATCACCCCAGTATACCTTGGATAAGGTATCCTAAATAGGTTTGAACCTATTGCCTGATTTACGTCAGTGAAATTCATATCAAATAAATACTCTGTTGCAGTAGGAAAAGCTTGCAGCTTATGTGGCAATTTTAAATCCTGATGCAAGGAAAACACCAAGGAGAGATTCATTTGTGTCAGTGCTGCAGAATCAGACTACAAACCAAAGGATTTCAAGAACATCTTTAAAAGCTACTAGACGTAGGAGCAGCAAGAAGTAGTGGAGCTGTACTTGCGTATGGTAGCTGTTGCCTGAGAGCGAGATGCATAGGTAAAGCTGTATTTTAAAAAGCAATAAGGAATAGTGTCTATTTTGATCTGTTCCAGTAAGGCCCACCCTGCTTTAAACATTTTTTTGTTCAACAAATGTTTTATGGGGGAAAAATGCCTACAAGCTTCTAAGCACACATCCATCTGCTGACCCAGCTGTGGATGCTAATATACATAATGGAAGAGAAATTTCCTGTTACAAATTCTTCTGTAAACTGTAGATCTTAATCCCTTGTTTTAGATACTGATGCAACAATTTTAATATCAATAATTAAACAAATTCATTTATTGCACCAGAACTAAAGCTCAAATAGGTATCAGTTCTGAATGGAGAATAAAAGGAAGCTTTCTTTTTTCATTCTTGACCTTTTTAATGGAATAACATTGTCACTGTGTTTTTAGGTAAGGCTATTTGCATAAATATGGGAGGAAAGTAAGCTTTAACACTAATGTTATCTCAAGTATAGAAAGAGATTTTATCTTGATTTGCAGTTATACTTTATTCTGCATTGTCATTATTAAGGGATTTTAAAGTGAGAGTAAATAAAACTTTTTACCATTCAAAGCCCCCTTTAACTAGTACAGTGGTATAAAGATGCCTTTAATATATATATTAAAGCATCAGATCTTTTTCATTTAAACATACAGCTGGTTTGTTGTAGCTAGAACCAAACTTCTGATTATAAAAAAACAGGTCTGGTTTTATATCCAAATTTAGCTTAGGTCGATAAAAAACAGGTGTTGCCTTACTTTTATTACTATAAATTAATGTTATCAGACTTGCTGACTCATGAAACTGAGGTTATAGCAATTTTAGCTATGCTGAAAAATTAATCTATCATTTGAAGAACCCTGCGCTATACTTTATCTTGTATTCCTCACTGAGTCCTCCTCTTGTGTTATCCCCATATTTGTCCTTGGAAGGTTTTAGCAGTGGGGTGATAAATATGAGACCATCCAATTTTGTTTCCCCTGAGTTTCAGAGATGCCTCAAAAGTTGTAGAGATGTCGTTCACATATATGCATCTAACTATCTTCCTGATTTTGCAAGTTGGGCTAATATTGGTAGTTGGGGATTTCAAGCACTCCCGCTTCTGATTAGGCTGAGAACAAGATCTTCAGCTGCATTTTAGGCACTTCTGCTTCTGTCATTAACTGAAAATTGGAAGTATAGTTTACGTATTATTTTTCCTGAGTTAAAACGTCAGAGTTAGGCCCATATTGATGGGCCCATTTCATGGGAACAGACACAGTCTGTGCCTGAGCCAAATGCCACCCGCCCTGGGCTGCAGGCTGCAGCCCCTCGACAACTGCTTCTCCGACGGCTTGTCTATTTTTCAGATCTATTCCTATCTCCTTCTTTTATAGTCTGACAATATTAACTTATTTCTCTAGCTTTTACATGCACTCTCAAGAAACACACCACACCTACATTTGTCTCTCACTTAATTTGCAGCAGCCAGCGTCGTCGTTTTGCAGAGAAGCAGCTGCATTGCTGCGGTGGCGAGCAGGGCAGGTGCGCAGGTGTTTGCGTGAACATGGGTTTCACTCAGTTCTTCCATTACTCTGCGCTTTGAACATTTCCCTTATCATATCTATCAAGGAAGTAAAGTAAGTTTTACTATGAATGTCACCTCAACTATTCAGAAAAAGAGATGTGAATTCAGATTTTCACTTGTGTGTAGGCCCCTTTTGACTTTACTGGCAATGCAAAAGGGCCTTACAGTGAGTACAAGTGTAATTTTCACCTTTTTAGGGCCTCTTCCCATTGCTGCATAGTTTAAAGGGCCTTAATCTTTTTTTTTACCTCCAGAATGCGTCTCAACCCTCTATCTAAAATCTAAAGTCCAAGAGTRTCTTCATGTTTTAATTATGCAGCAATGAACACCATGAATATGTTTTTATTTTTGCTAGTGCCTTGCTGGGCTGATGAATAAAATTCCATAGACTCTAATAAACTACAGAAGAATAATTTAGAATTATGTCCCATGGAAAGCCTCAGTAAATAATAAAAGCATAAATACACTGGCAAGCTAATGTTATCCACTGCGGGAGACATTTAGAAATGAGAACCTACATCTGTGCACAGTAACACATGTTCAGTTGTGGATCTCTCTTTGCATTCACACATGTGATTGAAGGTACAAATTTAGAGCCTGCTCTATGCACACGTCAGCATCATGGACTGGTTTCCACACTACAAAGATTTACTCATGTTTGTTAAACCTAGGTGGGTATACTTTCTTTCCTGTATTAGTCAAGTGCAAGTGAATGAACAGAAACAGATTAAATGGCAACTCTAATTAAGCAGCTTATATGTCACAGCATACGAACGTCAACATATTGTTTTAACTACTGCAAATTATCAGTACTAAAGTTCTGTAACTGGTAGTCTAAATTTCCTCATTATTCTGATTAAGGACAAAAGATTAGACAAAGAAAGAAGCAGGGTAAAGGTGCCTGATTACAAACAATGCTTTAATGAATAATAATATTCTGCATTTCAGGGCTGTTTCCCAGATCTTCATGTCAGGTAATGCAAATCATTAAGCTCCAGTAGGCTCCAGGGGAGCCACGCCAACTCACACCTGCAGAGCACCAGACCCACAGGTTGCCCAGGGTTTTTCAGTGCTTATAAATCGAGTGCTGCAGGGGGACAAAGAGCYGTTGGGCTCATTTGGTCCGTGTGCAGGTACATCCGCTGTGCKCCCTGCTGTGGGCTCAGAAAGCTTTTTCTACTGGTCCGGAAAGAGGAACCTGCCATGTACAAGGTCAGGCAGGCAAGAGAGTGGCTGGCGGAGGCTGAGCACCCAGCAGTCTTGGCTCAGGTCTTTTGCTCTCATGCCTTTCCCTTCCCTTTGCTTCTCCTCCCGTCGCTCTCCCTCTTGCTTGCTATTGTCTGTCATCAAATTTTCACAGCAACAAAAGCACAAATTTCACTATCTGGCCTTTCAGGAACTTAATGGGGAGACCTTCAGTGTGCACACTTGTTTTGCTTTTAACTTATTTTTGCAAAGCAGGTATTTTTCCAACCAAGAATTAGAGAGTGGCCTCAGGCTAAATTGCAGGGAGTCCCAAATGAGTGAACCCTTTGAGGGGAGAATCACTGAAGAAGAAAATGAAGATGACAAGGCTGTTGCTTCTTAATAAACATTATCACATTTTCACCATGCATTATTTATTACTTTTCTTCCACTGATTTATGTTCTAAAAYATTTAATCTAATATGTATAACCGTGTATACATATATACATATATTTATTTCTCTCTTTTTTTCCTAAACAAATCTCAACTTAGAGCTCCTTCTGTGCTTTTGTGCTGTTAAATTAAAATGTTAATTTTGGCAATTCTTTTTCCTTCTTTTCCCAATCAGAACATAAATATGATTAAATTAAGGGTATTTGATTGAATACTGTAGTGTTGTGTGTTTTCCAAAGTGAAGAGGGAATGCTGTAATCAGTCCTAACATAGCTATCTGCACTGCCTGTGGGTTTCTTAACCCTATTCTCTACCAGCAGCTTCATTTGCTTATAACCCACTTTTGTGTCAACACATGGGGGAAGCTTATTAACACCTTTTGCAATGTACAGAAAACCTAATATATGGACTGCAGCCTCAAAACTCCCGAGGGAAGCACGCGCCCCAGAGGGCTCTGYGCCCCAGAGGGCTCTGGCAGCAACGCGGAGGTCAGCGGGAGGAGCCCGTGCAGCCCCCGGGCTCCAGCAAAGCCTTGCCTGAAGAAACGCAGAATCGCCCCGCGCACAACAGTAAAACGAGTAGATATGGCTTGAGCCGCTGCAGTGAGGTGCTCAGGTGACACAGGTGGTGAAGCCTGCGCACCACATGCAGGTGCTGGGAGGCATCGCAGATACAACCAACTGGCAGCCATCAGCAAGGGGACCCTGCGCTGCTCCGGCTGTTGCAGCAGGAAACCTTTCTATGAGCCAGGCGCTAAGACCAAAGCCCTGTATTTGTGAGGACCGCACGTCTTGGAGAAGACTGCTCGTGATTACCTTAGCAGCACTTGCAAGGGGCCCAAAAGGTCAAATATTCCAGCCCAGGACCCTCCTGTCTCTTATTTTACTTTATGGTCACCTGGACTATTTTTATTCTGAGATCTGCTGCTGTCCAGTAAATATATAACTTTGTTACTATATAAGCCTGCTCCAGAATGATACCTTTGTGGACACTAAAAACAATTTAATGGCATGTCACAATAGCAATTCACTCTGCTAATAGCCCGGCTCAATAATACTATATTGCATAAACCTCCTTCAGTCTTCTGACAAATAATTCACCTTTATGCACTCTGCAGCAAGCTCCATTTCACTAACAAATATATTTTCCCCCTATACCTACGAATAAATATCCAGCATCTTCTTACTGTAACATCAGCTGTTCCTTTGGATGAGGTCAGCGGTGCCATATTTCTACCACGAATCACCTATCTCCATCACAGCCTTAGCGACTATCAGTTTTTAACTGGCACATCAAATCATAGGGAAGGGTGCAGGGAATAAAATCTTAGAAAAAATATGTACATTTTGATATGTCTCACAAGCAGCAGCAGTGAAAAGTTTAAATACTCTGTATGTCAGGGCAGCCTTAAACAAATGTTTATGGGCTTTGCTTTTGCAAGCATAAGTATTTGGRTAAGCACAAACCTCAAGATGTCTCTTGCTTAAAATGCAGTGAAAACTCACAGAGCAGGCAGGCGTTCTCCTGCCATCCTGCTTGCTTTATTTCCTTTTTAAGGAGACTGCCTGCTCAAGGAGACATCTGTGGAGTCCACAGCACAGTGTGATMAGATACTGACATGATGCTCCTCAAGTTATTGAGGGTGGATTTGCACCTTGATTTGAGGAGGGTGAGATCTGTTAAAACTACATGATCTTTTAAAGCTACAGCTGGCTCTGACCTTTGGGACTGGTCAGYTTAAAGAGCTTGCAGGAGACAGATCCAGCTTCCCCCTCCATGACTGACACAAATCCATCTCACAACAGCGATACCTAAAGCTTTTAGCGTTTCTGGCTGCTCAATGGCTTCATATGAAATGAGTTTAATGTTCTCTGTTTCCTTCCTGTTCCAGCTTAGGAGAAAGCTGAATAAATGATCTAATGATGATTATCAAAAAGAAGCCTGTATGTTAGGGGGCAGAGTGGATTATAGGGGTATTACCATTTTGTCTGCTGCTACTGTTCTGTAAGTTAAAAAAGTCTTTTATCTTTTCCCAACGTCTGAGTTCACATTGAAAGACAGAAAAGAAAAAATGTAAATCTTAGAGGTACAAATAGAATTTCTTCTATATTGTTATTTTGCTATGTTACCTGCTTACATTTGGTATAAATTCCTACATTCCTAGAAATGAGACTCAAGTGATATATTTAGAAATAAGATCAGCTATCAAAATCTATTTTTCTTCAAAAGCCTAAGTAGAATCCGCTAAAAAAACAACTGCATCCTGTTTCTTTAAGAGCTACTCTAAAATGTTATGGCAAAAAAGGCCATTTTTGTAGAAGAAACTATTTGTATCAAATATCATGAGAAAATAAGTGCATCATGACAATTTTGAACATCTTTTATGATTTGATTGTCAGTAACAAGGCCCACAGGAGAGTGATAAATGTGCAGCACGAAAAATATCTATTTCACTTAGATAGCAAATTATGCAACTCAGTGCTTGATAGCACTTGGCAAAATACAAATGTAGTTGAATGGAATTGAAATTGTTGCTCTTTGCCTAAGACACAGGTAATATCACCAGGGGTCCTGTCTTTAGATATTTATAAGAGCTAAGAGTTTAAGTAATAGTAGCAGTAATACAAAATTACCTTTAAACATAGAAAACATTTTTACTTTGTTACAGGGTGTAATTTACACCTTTTCTCTAATGGCTTACATACTGAAAATGATATACTAATGCAATTTTTCAAATTTAGTTACCTTTCTGTGTTCTAAAATTATATGCTCTTTCTTTTCCCTGTTTGTCACTTTTCAGATTCCATTTAATTCCATGTTCATAGAGTTCCATAATTTATCTACTTGTCATAAAAGTTTTCTGAACTTTTAAAAATACAAAATACTTCCAACAAACTCTGACAAAAATGCTTCCAGCTCAACTTYCAGAAATTTTTCAATTTTGTTTTGAACTATTACCACACATTTTGTTGTTGCTGTGAAATTTTTCATACAGTGACATCAAGCAAGGGAAGGGRAAAATGATCAGGGAAGAGGTTCACACAAACCATTTGTATCATCCTGTCTCTTCACTTATAGATTTATATTCCTACTTATCCTATGTAGAAGGGTAGGAAGATAAACATAAGAAAGTGCTGTATAGCTGTGCCTCAGGGCAGGATGGGAAATGAATTTCCTCTCCTGTGAGAATTTTTCCAGATTTTAAAATATTCTATATTCCAAATCAGGAAGAAAAGTTTATGTCACTAGCTAATTCAAAAAAAAATACATACATATATATGTGTGTATATATATATCTATATATATATATATATAACCGAGGTGTTTAATTTTGATCACTTTGAATTATTTTCTCCTGATGCTGATGTGYTTATTTATTTATTTTACATGCATTTTTCCTCCAGTTAGCTTGAATTTTGAAACTCAACATTACAGAAATAGACCATTTAGACATGAAGTACCTTCAACATTTTAAAAATTGTAGTTACGTCCCTGATGATCTGTAACACCATCTATCCTGACTATGATAACAAAAATATATCACTGACCAAAAAGTCACCAAATGCTGACTTGTTCCTATCAGGGCTTTTGGGGGAAGTAAGGAGGAGGAAGAGGAGGAGGAGGAGGAGGAGGAGGAGGAGGAGGGTTCTATCCTGCTCCAGAGAAAGGTGGAGAGCAAGTGCAGGGACGGGGCCTTGTGGATCTCGCAGCCCAGTCCATGGCCCTGCAAGTGGGGCACTTGCAGTGGTAGCTACTAATCTGAGGTTCTCACAGTGCTGCGTGTGGTTTGAATGGCGATGCCATCCCAGGGGCAGGAGCACTGCTGCCACACACGGAGAGGCACGTGCAAACACGGCCGCATTGTGCTTTACGGATCTCTTACGAGAAAAAAGCTACAGAAGAAAAAAAGGTCGACGGCAACATATACTAGATGACAAGTGAAACAGTTTCTGGCCATCTGCAGTTATTAAAAGATGCAATTCATATGGCATATGAGAAGCGGTGTTAACCTCACAGTTCTCAGCCAAATTTTAATGTGGGTAATGACCCACATTGCCTGCATTCCCCTAAAAAGGTCAGCCTGACACATCATTTCATACCTTTTGGCATCGACTTGCTCTGTTCTATTGAACAGTTGCCTTTTTCACCCCATGCAGGACTTCTCTGCAGTAATGGACAATGTTATTGTCAGGTCCTAAAAATCTGTCACCTGCATCTTTTATTGCTTTGCATAACTTTGTCTGGAGTCCAGAGGAGCTTCTATTTTTTTCATATCTGTTATTCTTATCTTTCTGCCACCAAATTACAGCTTCCTGGGACCTTAGTGGGTCTAACCCTATTCCAAACAAGCAAGAAGCTATTCAATCTCTTCTAATTCTCCATTTCCTTTTCATGTAACTGTAAACTTGTATCATARGATCCCAGAAAACTGAGGAGTATTTAAAGTACCCCAAAAAAGTTAATAGATAATTACAGGGATTAACAGAAGCTCCATAGAACTAGGAGTCAAAATTCCTAAAAATCACAACTCCAGTGTACAACTATGAATGAAAATAGGCAGCAGTATTTTTATGAGAACACATATACAAGTGCCTAATGCAGTTGTAAATAAGACATTTAAACAACAAGGGTATTTGCAATCCCAATGAAACTCTCATGGGAGAAGCTGTTGACAAAGTAAAGACACTATTGCTACTCCTATATTAACTTTCGTATCCAAAACACATCATTAGGTGATATTTCATGGCATAAAACTCTTATCTGAAAAAAGATTGATTTGAAATGGAAGACTCTTATGTGAATATATAGTCCCATTGGGTTAGAGCTGGGAGGACCTTTTGGAATAAATATATTCATTGAAAAATGGTTTTGTTTCCTCTGTCTCAAAATTGTCCATTTTCACAGATATTCTCATCTTTATAAATAAATAATCTGTTGAAAGTATTCACTAAGTGATTACTAYGGATACTTTAGTTTACTTTTGAACAGTTTGTTGCATATCTTCAATATTTAAAATGCAGGTAGTTATGATTGGATTTTTTTTCTTGCTCTTAGACAAGGGCAACATTTCAAATTACATTGCCTGTACCTCTTATTCTGAATTTAAAATGTGTTTTAGCAAAATGCCGCAATATCGTTTTTAAAAGTGTGCATTATTGGGAAGCCAACAGAGAGCTCCTGAAGATCTGAATAAGGGATCAGTTGCCTTTTTGGGCCAAAGTTGTATTCAAAATACGAGTATTACCGGGGGGTTCAAAGCAGATATTTTGTCCTACTGATAGTGCTCTGCTCACAGACACTTCTGTGCATTTCGGAAAGGGGCAGCATTCAGAAGGCGGCTGCCACTGTCACTTAGACAAACAAATGTCCTGAGTTTCCTAGCGGGCACGACATCTCACACTTCCCCTTACATTATATGCCTCTTTTCTAAAATAATTGAAGCTAAAAAGCCCAGTGTTCTAGCCAGTGTCACTTGAAAGCGTAAAAAAAAAAAAAAAATTCCTTGAAAAAACATTTAAAATTGTCTTCCTCAAATACAAAGGAAATTTCAAGTTAAAGCTGAAAATCTGGCTGGAAACCATGTCCTTAAATCAACCTACCTCTCCTTAGCTTTGCAGGGAATCTCACACACTGTACTAATGCCATATGTGCCACAACACACAGGAATAATGGGGTGAGCTGAGGACAGTGTCACACCATACTGAGTTACTCTTAATTCAAAATTTCTTCCTTGCTTTTAAGAGGGTAGCTTAGATCTTTGCCAAAAATTGTACATTAAAAGGAAAAAAAAAACACCGTGAAAAAAAGAGGAAAAAAAGCAGCATGCAGAGTATACCACTTCTGGAGATAAAAACTGAAAGAGTTCCTGAAACTGAGATGAATTCACCTTTCAAATATGTGTAAACTGAATAAGCCTTGAAGAAAGTAAAGAGAGCAAGGATGACCTGGCAAGGGGCTAGCGAGAGCCAGACCTGGAGTGTGAACTCCCCAGACAGCACAGAAATCAGCCCGGGATATGAATTCCAAACTCCTGTGCCTCCGAATTGAATGGCACGGGGGTTTTAGGGACTGATTACACTAGATACGAGCAATAGAGAGGAAAATACAGGTAGTCTTTGAAGCCCTTWTTGCATAGCATTTTAATTACTCTTGTTCAGACCTCAGCAGTTTCAGTTTATGGGGCTCCACGGGGCGGAGGGGAAGCGTTGTTTGATTGCTTCCATGCACAGGGTTTCTGCACACTTTTGCATCTCCCTTTTGCGCTGCTTTCAGCAAAGGCGAGCTGGATGCACGAGGCTGAGAGCCGACCTCGACGCTTCAAACGCCCCGCGAGCGGTGAGCGGGCCAGGCCGAGCTGCGGCCGCCGCAGCGGGGGCCGCGATCTGCTGCGCTCGGGCCCCTTGCAGAGCACAAGCAGATTCGAGGTCTCCAGCATCACTTCAACCTGGATTCGCTTTCTCCAGGAAGACACAATCCTGCTCCAATTTACTTTTTGTATTGACAAACTTCAGTCAAAACTTTGCCCAGGTTTAAAGGGGTGTTTGATACAATAGTTTCRTCCCGTTCTACTTTCAACTGCTGATCTGAAAACCTCTCTCCTTCTGAATCCTATATCTCACATTTTTTAGCTTGTGTCAGTTGTTCCCTCAAATTTAATCTTGTCTGAAGGCAAAATCAAGCTCTCACTTTTCCTAGGAATGCATAGGCTATGTGACAAGATATACAAACAGTTTTGATCATCAGTAAAATTTACTGCTGCACAATATTGCGGTTTTAATTAGCAGTGAAGTGAAATGCTAACTCTGTTGTTGGCATGTGATTAGAATATGGCTTTACAATACCTGGGAAGTGATCTTGCACGGTACTTCAGATAATGGATGGTATGCCTACATGCATTTATAGAAGTATTAGGGCATGGGGGATTTGTCAGAAATACTTTAAACAAGAATTGACAGGAAAACATTCAATGTCTTTCTCTGACACACAAAAGGGTAGTTCAGCTTTTGTGCTGCACACCATATATGGCAAAAAGTGTTTTTCCTCTTGCTACTTAACTGAACAGGACTTCTTCCTGCTTTGGTGAGTCCTTGCTGGCCCCAAGTTGCTCTAGAAAGGGCATCTTGGTACAACTGCCTGCCAAGCTCCTTGCACGAGTGCTCCCTGACTTGCAGCTARAAGGGCCTAGGAAAGTGAAGGATATGGCCAACCTGGAGCAGATGTGGAGTGGCTCCTGGTGACCTGTCAGGCCACAAAAGCAGCAGCAGCAGGGACCACTGTTCACCCCRTTGCTGCAAGCACGAGCTGCTCATCCCATCTGGCTCCATCAGTCAAGGGAGAAAGGGGACCTATGAGGAGCCCTTTGCTGTCTGCAAAATGCTAGCAAAGCTCGCTCTTCCCGCACTGGTCCCTGCCCTCAGCTCTCCAACATATCTTTGGATAGTTGGTAGCAAAAAGTGCAACACGCAGAGCACTGCAAAGTCGGTGGCCTGGCAGAGAGCTGGCTGCTGCTGCTGCTGATGGTATTGCAGTTCTCCCAGCAAAGAGGCTGGGGAACCTCTGCGCTAGGCCTGGTCCCTGCAGGCTGTGTAGTGCTTTGGAAATGTCCCAAGCCAAAAATGGTCATAATATAATAAAAATGATGATACTGAATAGTTCTGTTCAATTAGACCAAGCTTCTGAGCCCTAGTGGTGTGTGCTGCATGGGTCTCTGTGGAACTCCTCAGAGCCTGTGCTCAGTGGGGCAGTTCTGGGGCACCGGTCCAGTGGAAAGYGTATTACCTACAGCTATGACAATAATAAAGGGGAGGAAGACAGAACTGGCTGTGCCTTATCGCTCCCTATCTGTTCAGACACAAYCTGCACTCCTTGAACAGGGCTCCTGCTGACTAGAGCAGGAACTGCTGAGAGGTGGGGAGGAGCAGGGCCTAAACTGGGAAAAATGGGAGAAAGCCCTCATGATCCCTTTGTGCTGCAGTGCCTGAACTGGGCAAAGCAGAAGTCTCCCCTGGCTGTGATGAAAGAGGAGAGGATACTCAAGGGACTCTGTGCTACAAACAAATGATCTCATTCCTAGCTCACTTTCTTGTAGCAAACAAAATTCTGCAGAACGAGAGGTGAAGTCTGACTTGCAATCAATCTTCATTAAAAGTCAGATTCTTTCACTCCAGCTCTATAAACAGTATTTTTGTGAATTAAAAATAACATCATGTTAATTACGGTTCTGCATTACCTCTTCTTGTTACGGCATGTTAGGCATACTCCTACTTTAGCATGCATTAGAATGCCAGTAACACTTCAAYAATTTCCTTTGGAGCTTCCACAGAGCTGCAGTCCCATCCTCAGCAAAACAACCACTCTGTCTAGATGATGGCACATCAAATATGCCCTCATAAAGTTCAGTATAGCCTGCTTTCCAGCCTATGCCRTATTGTGTATGAGCTCAAATGGCACAATATTCTAAATCTGCTGTTTACTTTAGAGAGCTTTGAAATTGTCCCGAATTTTCTTCTCTAGTGACCTATCGATGTATCAAGTTCAGACAAGCAGTACTCTGTAGCCCTATATTATGTTCCTTCCCTTTCAACTCTAGTTAAAGCCTCTGCTTTGGAAATTCAGCCTTTTGGTTGCTCCTCTTTATTAACGGTTGGGAATGGGGGGGTTAAGTACGGTTTCTTACTGTACTGATACAAAGCTGTGTCTATGTCCTGTGATTGCATATTAGCAAATTAGCCTTCTGGGTCCTCACATCATCTTGGTATGTTGCCCATGAATTCCAATAACATACGGTGTTGAACTCCAGCCAAGACACACAACACTAGGTACAGTTCAGTGTGAGTCCAATGACAACGCAGTGTAGTCAGCAGCCTCTTTCACAACAAGCTTAAAGTCAGCTCTTACTGGGACCCTGAGGGGTAGAGCTAAGAATCAGACTATACCTGAGAGAAAGAATCACAGGACTTGTTTATGCCTGAGAGCCTAAATAACGAATCTACTTTGTACTTAACATGCCATGAATTAGGGACAGCACAGAAGTATTTTCCAATATGGGCTGTTGACGCCTAGTGATGTAAATTCTACCAAATGCACCAGTACCAAAAAGCAGGTTTCATCCCAGGTTTTAGCATATCTCACATTCTATTTTTTAAATCTAAAGCTGACAAGGAAGTAATATTCCATTCATTGCACATTTATAATACCATCTTTGGAGCCAGGCTCTGAAAGGAATGTTTCTAAAGTGGTGTTAACAGGACTCAGGTGACATTCTGGAAACMGAGGACAGTGTGTACTATGGAGAGCTGCATCCTCATGCTAGGATGTGATTTCCCAATGGAAGTTACGAAATCCACACAAGTTCTGTTTTGGCCATCTAACCACAGAAATTGTTCTTAAGAAGAAGAATGAGATAGGATCAAGACATTACATGTCAACAGAAAGTTCTTCTCCTTCTCCCCACTCCACTGCACATTCAGATTTCACAAAACTTTAGTAGGAATTTTCATGACTCATTCAACAGTAACCCATCTTTCATTGCTTTATTTGCAATACTTACTATAAAAGACTGAAAATCAGGATTTCTACTTATGCTTAAATGGTGAATTCATCTTCATGCCTATAGCATTTGTATAGGATAATGAACTGCTTATAYGTTTGGGTACACCCCCAAAGCAGGGTGGACATAGGCTTAGTTGCATTTGCTGCAAACCTTTTTTTCACATAGGAGTTTAAAGTGCAGAGGGACTGCAGTATATTGGTGCATAGAAATAAATACAGGCAGCCTAGTTCAATGAATTCCAAGCTGGGTAGAATAAGCAACCACACATGAATTAGAGTTACACAGGCTGCTTGCAAATGAAGATTCGTTAAACAACACAGAGATAGGCAGACCTGTGAGCTATTTAGGTAGAAGAGTATTGAGTACCATATAAGGACTTACATGGATAGGTAAGTGTGTTGAAAATGCCCAGACTGACAAAACTATTTTAGATAGAGAAACTGGAACTTGATGCAGAAACAGCAAGGCATATGGGAACAAATAAGCAAAATTCACAGAAAGAAAGAAAGAGTGAAAGAAGGAATGAAAGAAAAAAAGAAAAAAAGAAAATTCCCCTACAGGTTTAGCTGATAATGTCAACAAGCATCATTCTTACTGCTCTCTCAGTGTATGTCAAGTCCTCTATTGCTTCTAATCTGTTGTAAGCTATATTCTCTATAGACAGATATAACACCAGAGGAGAACATTAAGACCACCTATTCATATTTTTTTGACATCTGAAGTACAGTCAGACCTCAGTAGGACTTCAGCTTTGGCACAGAGTGAATCTGATCTTATCAAATATGCAATCCCACATAAAGCAACTGCTGAGCTGCACAAGAGTCACATAAATATTAAAATGTTCAGAATGGTTAACTCATCAAACAAGCTGCCTGTCTGGACAGATGGACAGAAGGACGGAGAAATACATCATGTAAAATCTTGAATTTAGACTACACAAAGTATACTAAGAAACGAGGCAAATGCACACAAAAAAAAGCCCTGAGTTCACTACATATGTGGTCATCGCTGCTTTTAATCAGGAAAGGTTTAAACCAAATTTCCCTAGAGTGTGATTCCTAAGGAGAACATGATAGAGGGTATGTGTGAGGGTGCCGACTGGGGAGCCAATATATTTCAGAGCCAGTGTAAGCCTGCAATGAACCTCCTGGGAAAACACAGGCAAAGAGAAGATGTGTTATTTTGTAAACATCACATGAAGGCTATCCAGTGAGGAGAGACTGATATTTTCCATCCTCCTGCTCCTCTGAAGCAGGTGGAACCATCTTTTACCAAAACCAAAAGACAGTCAAGCAAAGCCTGTTCCTGACCTACTYGGTGAGCTTGAGAAGATAGCAGTTATTGCAAGCTGAATATATTTGTTTGCTGGTATTTTATAGCTTCTTGCTACTGGAGAAACTTAGCACCTAGCACACACATTTAATAACTTAACATCCCAAAAGGAAAGATAAACATTTCCTGGAGAGCTGGAAGGGATGTTTGGGCTTATTTTTCAGCGGTGCTGAATGGCCTCTGCTCTCTCTGGGCTGGACCAGAACTCCCAGCAGGTCTGGCAAGGAGCCTGAAGGGCTTCTCCAGCCCCCAAAGAGCCCCGAGGATGCCCGTCCATAGGTGTCAGAGAGGTGCAGAGCACCGCTGCGCAGCCCCGGGCCTAAAGGGAGTTTGCCAACAGTGTGATGACAGCATGCATTCCCGTATATATATTTTTTGGTTTGCCCATCACACCCCTCCTTTCTGGAGGCGGTGGCCATGGCCTCCCTTGGGCAGGCGGCGGGGAGCGAGGGCTCTGGGAAGCATGGCAGTACCATCTAGTGGGTGCTGCCTCACGCACGCAGCCTGCTCTGGAGGAGACGGGAGAAAAGAGGACAGAGAGCAGAGAAATAAAACATTCTTTATCACTGTTCTTGACAGGTATTATATTGTACTATAGTGCCATTTGTTTAGTTACTGCTACAGCAAGTGCTGTGCAGAAATCTTATAAGCAGCCATATGGCACCTCTGAATGAAAGCCATTATGCTTTTATGAGTAACCCACACTGTCTCTGCTAAGGGAAAGAACCTCCATTTTCACCAAATGTCATTTTCTTATTCTGAAAGGAAGAAAATATTTCTGACTTTCACTGAACTCCACAAACCCAAGCTGATTCTCCTCTCCTGACAGTGTTTACACAGTGTCTAACCCCAGTGGAGGTCTCAAATACCCACCAGGTATTTCACTACTGACATTTGGCTGTTGCAATCCTCGTGCTTTTCAACCGCGCCATCTTAAACAGCACTGTATCTAATATTATAGTCTACAGTAACTAGTTCGTTAACATTTTACAGTTTACCATTCATTACATTTGACAGCAACTGTCCAGCCATTGTTAGCATTATTTTTAAAAAGAGAACAGGCCATTAGGAACGGAAGGTGTATTCTCTAAACAGGGTAGAAAACCCAAGTCATTAAAAATTGCTAGTACCTAGATGCAACATCTGGACTACACGTCTCAAATTAGCTCTGTGCTTTGCTCTGACAAGTGTAAAGCAGAAGTTTTTCTGGTGATTGGAATGAGCTATTTTCTTCCATCGCAGTTTCTGTTTCCAACCCTCCTATACGCATTAAAAGTGCTATGTTATATTCTGGGGATTTGTTTGTTAAATACTGAACAAGGGTCTTCAACTTACTAGCCAAGGAGCCACAAGCAAAGTATATTTGTTAAAGGAAGATATCTCTGCACTACGTTGACCGTTTAACTTCTTTTAAAATTGTGTATACTTGCGTGCATGATTTATGTGCAAAATGATTGTGAGTACAGGCACAGTTGTAGAAAATGCATGCTAAAAATGCATGCAGAAAAGTGCAAATTAGGCACATAAATATGAAAATTTTTGTATGCAATGGCCTTTAAATATAATGGTCACTTGTCCACTTTCAGCATCTGCATGTATATGTGTTTATCTCCTTCAGTTATTGAAAAATAATAAAAACTACATAAAATAAATCCTATATGGAGATGTGTTGTTAAAAGTAATCTAAATAATCTCACTTTACAGCTCCAGATAATTAACACTCTTCAGCAAGAACTTTCCTCTAAATATCAGTCTTCTTTTAGAGAGATTTGCCATTTTACTGCATTCATTATACACACCACACTAAAGTCAAGCTATGTACCCGAAATACTGCAGGGATCACGCAGAATGTAATTGCTCTAATGCTTTGCATATTTATGTTTGAGACCTTTTTATGAAGTGTTACTTTAAAAAAAGAAGGATCAGTTCATCTTTAAAAGGGAGTGATTGATTGCTGCCAGTCAGGCATTCCTTCATTCTTGGCTTCTCTCTTAGTCTCTGTAATAAGTTTTTCACGAACACCAGCCCGCTATTAAAGAACAGTATTCATCATAAGCCAAGCAGAGAGGAGGCAGACTTTGATGGGCACAATACCATATTTCAATCTACAGTGTCCTTTTTGTTAAACTTGATCTGCTGCCTCATTAGCGTTAGAGCAAAAATACACAAAGCCTTTTGTAAATATTAATCAGAAATGTACAAAAACCCTCTCCAGACTAAATTACTTATTATTGGGCTCTCTCCAGGTGATAATATCTAGCTAAAAAAATCTGTTTGTCTAAACTGTGGGAGAAAAATACTTTTCTATGTAGATTTTATGTAGCACTCTTACAAGAACAAGTGTTTTAAGTAAATGCATTTCTTTACTTTTTTCCATGATTTTTACATCCATCCTTCATGGAGAGGAAATACACAGCCCTGCTGTATATTGTAGGCTGCAGCATTCATCTGAGCAGTATGAGGTTTAAATTCCTGATATCCAGGTTTATTTCTGGCACTGCTGATTAATATAAGAGTGCTTTTTCATGCTTTCCTGCTGAGCTTAAACTTTATAGATGTGAGGCTCTGACTTAAGACATACTGAATTAACAACACATGCTTTAGGCTAGTAAATGTGGCACTACAGAGGAGTTCCCCTAATCATGGTCCAGATGGGTTCGAAGAGCAGGACTTGGTTTTCTGCACTTCAGAAGGTCTCTGTCAGGACAATGAAGCCTCAGGATTTTGTTGCTGTTGTTAATTGTTGTGTTTTCTTTTCTTTTAATTAAAATTGTCAGCTTTTTTGAGCAGGCTGTATTGGTAAACTTCATCACTGCTGGGGAGATCCAACAAAATGAAAGTTCCTTGTACAAAAGTTTTCAAGACAACAACTTGAGCTTATGAAATCAATTTGCTTTGTATAATTGCTGGTACCAGGCCAAAGCTGAAACTTTGGGAAGCTTAAACTCAAATCCCGTCCTGTTAAAGCATTCCCTTGAAGTTCGCAATGAACATAAAAAAAAAAGCCATCTGTAAAAACTGGATTAGTCACATAACTTTGAAAATCAAAGCTCAAAGGTCAGTATCTTCAGAGTCTCTTTGTTAGCGTAAACAATATAAATGCTCTTAAATTCATGTCTCTAAAAATCATAGAAACAATTTTTTGTAGCTATCATTGGGCCCAATTCTGAAAACCTTTCTTTAAGAAGTAGTTTAATGAAGCCATTCTTACAAGCAAAGCCACACATTGTGCAAGTCTTTTCAAAACCAGCCCCAATTATAGCTAATTTATTGGCTCAAAAAGACTTTCATGTTCCTTATAGCAAAACCATTTCAGGCAGAACTCATCTTAAAAGGAGCAAGCAAGCACTTGTGTGACGTTGACAGCAGGACAATTTGTAAGTGAAATTAATGTAGTATTGATATTTGCAGAGCTCAAATAGCTATGGCCTATTTGGTTGGAAAGTCGAGAAGGCAGAGACACTGCATTTGTTCATGTTTATACAACACCCAGCCCTGAACAGCCCTCAGCAGAACTGGACTCCCAGGAGTCAAAGTCATATAGATCTTAAAAACAACATTGTGGACATCTGCCACAAACTCTGCAATAAGGACTACATTTCTAATCACTGCTTTCCACGTGCATTTAAGAAAGTTTGCAAGGATTTGTCTGAAAAGTTTGTGGTACCTATGCAGGCAAAGTAGGCACGTAAACACCTTGAAAATGTAAGTCGATTCTGCTTTCGGATTTGTAACTCTTAGTATTGGCTGCTCCGAGTTGTTTGCGGCAGGTATTTTGTGTACATTTGACCCTCTTGAGATTGCATTTGAATCATGTTAAGTGCTAGTCTGATAGTTTAGCAATAACAGGCACCATTCACAAGCATGTGAAACCACTGATAATAAACTGTATCCTTCCCCGTCAAGTCAGCCAAACTAAGTCCCAAGAACTGGAGAGTTAGCAAAACACAGAATGCTTGTTTATTTTTCTTTTCCTCTACTAATACTGTTTTCACAACCTGATATAACCTAGTAAAATAATTCTAATTGTATTTTGGATTGATAGCAGCATTTTTCTCAGAATGCTTAGGAAGAACAGTTTTGTTTCTCTATTGCAACAAGGGTGTCTTACACTGATGGCACAAAATAACATGATCTATAATGCAGAAAATTCAGTGGTAAAACTATCTGAAACTTTGTACCCTAACAGAAAATTGACGACAAATGTTTGGGTTCCATTTTTGTATCATATTACAGTGCATTGATAGAGATGATTCAATAGAAAGCAATTTAAAAGGCCACTGAAATATAACAGTAGTTATATTTGCAGATGATGCTTCAGAAGGAGGAGACTAGCTTTTAACAGTACCCCAGAGAAACAGCTGCATGAGGAACAAAGAAAGAACGGACTTGCCTAAGATAACTATACTCAGCCTTGCCACTACCTCCAAATGGAACTGAAATAAATGTTTCTTGAGTTTCAAAATCAGCCAGCTTTTGTCTTTTTAATCACTTTTATATTTCTCGACTTCACTGCAGCAGAGGTGGGAAGAGTTTGGTTCCTTCTTAGAATGGACCGATCATTTGTTTTCAGGAAGACTTTCCTCTGTAAAATATACCCTGCATTAGGTCCTGCCTTACAGTCAAACGCTGTGAAATTAAAAGAGCATGCAATCAGTTCAAAATGACTGTAATTAGGTAATCAAATAGCCATAGGAAGCAGAAATCATCAATGTCTATAACTAATTCATTTTGTCAGTAGATTTATTTGCAGGGTTTTTTTTTAATGTAACACTAAGATAATAGACCAAAATTTTTAAAAAAGTGATATCTATTCACCAGAATCCTTCTTAGGTACATCTCACAACAGTGTGTCTGTTAACCCCAGCAGTTACCTGAGGGCTTCATGCCTACCAGCTGCCTATGATAAGTCTGTTGGTCAGCAAAGTACGTCCAAGGTACAAAGACCTGTGTGCAGGGTCTACAAAGTCCCAGTGCAAAACACAGAGCTAGCATCTCTCCACATCTATGAAAAAGGAGTGGGAGAAATATTTGCAATGTTTTAACTTAAAGTCTAGGAAAACCCTAGTGTACAATTAAATAAAACTCATCAAAAACACAACCAAACCATATCCTTCCTGTAATAAAAAGAAGGCAAACAATATGCCCTTATACACGTTTATGCATACCTTTGTAACTGCAGGCTTCCTGCTCATGAGTTGCCCTGCCAAGAATCATGTATCCTGTGATGAAATTTCTCAATAAATAAAGTGACTTCATTATTGAAAAGCTTAACTGTAGTTGTGTGTACAGTTTTTAATGCAATACCAGCCCTAAAGTGCTGATGAGAGAAAACCCAGATGCAGGGAGATATTCAAGTTGGAGCCTGGACATTTTAAGAGTTCCAAAGTTTTGTTAGCTGAACTGTGGATCGATTGATAGATTTAAAACACTGTATTTGTTCCTGGTGGAATCAGCCCCTCCACTGGTGTAAATCAGCACAGAATAATGTAAATCTTTGCATTAGTTGAGGATCAGGCTCATAATTTATTTTGTCATGTCCAAAATGAGAGGAGACTCAGGATATTCACAGGTAGATCACCATCATTTCACCCCCGGGACTGAAGTTGTTTGTAGGGACTCTGGGATAAGCGCTGGATGGATTCCAAGTTCATTATTGTAGCCTGATTTGTGGTTAAAACATGTTAAGCCTAAATATTAAGCAAATACATCACGGGAGGATTTACAGCTGTCCAAGGACACAGTAAACTGCAACACAAGCTCCTAGATTGTATTAAATTTGTATCCCCACAGTTTCTTCTGCTGGGGAATAGAACAAGCAAATCAAGTAATTCCTGGGACACATTAAGGATAGGCTTGCTATAAATTCCCTCAAACTCAATTGTCTGTGCCCAGACTGGAGCCATCAGCTCCTATTTGAGACTTTGGTATTCTGAAGCTTTTTTTTTTTTTTTTTTTTTTTTTTTTTCCTTGAAAATTTCAAACAAAGCATATTCTTTTGACTTCCCAACAACAGAGAGGACAAAGAGATATTTTAAAGCAAGTCCAAAGGGCGTTAAACTACCTCCCACCCATCCTCAGCGTTATTATAACAACTAATAGACTGTTGGTGTGCTGGACCTGTTTTAGTGGATGAATCACTGCTCAGTTTTGGCCCCAGTGGAGTGCTACAGACACTGAACTGTGTGGGAAGTCAGCTGTCAGGCTGATGCAACAAGTCAGAGTTTACCGATCTGTTCTCAAAAAACCCACAACTGGCAAAATGCTTCCCATTACGTCAAAGTACTGAAGACAAGGCAGGAAGAGAGACAACGCACACAGGCATACTTCTGCTCCCATCCTTATAGTTAGCTGTAACTTACTTACACCTCCCAACCCACGGCGAGTGCCTCCTGGGGGATCTGCCAGCTGGTGGTGAGACACTAAAAGTTCAGTGAAGAACCAGGCTTGCTTCTGAAGTGGGATGTGGACAGCTGCATGCTGTGCCAAGGCCCTCCCCCCCCCCATACAACACTCGAGGAGAGCGAGTCTATCAGAACGGCATCCAAATCAGTTAATGCACGCTGCCCTGAGGCAGGCTGGAGTCAAATGTGCTGCAAACAGCTGCTCAGGACTACCCGGTGAAAGACTCGGAGCCAGAGCTTACTCCTAAGTCTTGTCTTCCAGACACCTTGCATTAGGCTGCAGGGTGGAGGCTCTTCCCAATTGGGGGTGCAGTCTGGAAGCTGCTCCTGAAAGGAGCAATTTCTGCTTTTTTTTTTCCCCCAAAGAACTTAGCAAGGCTCGTACCTCTTAAAAATGCAGCCAGTGGAGCAGCAATATTAACKTTCTGATAGCAGCCTTGCAGTTAACACATTCACCCAGGACATGGGAAACCCAGGTCTATTTGCTCCTCTGCCTCAGGGGGTTAAACCCACATCTATGGGGATGCTCCAGCCAGCTCTGTTGGGGTTCCTGGGTTTGGAGGGGAGGGGGCTCTTCTGTTAAAGCTGTTTCACTGCACACAAAATAATTCAAATTTAATTGGGCCAGAGGGACACAAAAGGGGAACAGTCCTGCTTTTTGTCTCTGCTCCCAAAACTTTATAGCCACCTTCTTTGGAGTCATTAGACAAAATTTAGGAATAGTTCTGGGAGCCAGGTCAGCATCCATAATTCATTCTCATCAGTAAATTGTCACCACCAGATGACAAAGGYGTCCTCCTCTTTTAGTGTTCTTTCCCTCTCTTCTGCTGCATCAATTAATCTTTTTTTTTTTTTTTTCCTAGCTGCATAGCTTCAGTTGGTGGAGAGTAGCTTCTCCCTTTTCATCAAGGGGCTGAAAACCTACTGGTTAGGGTGCCCTTCTGGAAGGTAGAAGATATGAAAGTCTGATATCCCATACCCCAGGAGGGAGATGAAACTGTGATGATGATAACCATTATTCATGAAAGTGGTCATTCCCGATGTATTTTGTCATGAGCCCAGCTGTGTCAGGCTACATACGCATGTTCTGGGAATGCTGACTAGACCAAGGCTCACGAGGGCAGTTTGTGAATCCCTACCATAATTGTAAAGGTAGTAGGTGTACAAATGTTCAATTCTGTCAAGCAAAACATTCACTAAATATATTGAAATCAARATTTCAGACTCCTAAGACATGTTAAGATCACAGCTGAGGAACTGAAGGAGTGGAGACATTCTCATGGATAGTGCAGTATCTTGGCAGCATCTCACTGCTCTCAACTTTGCATTTAAGTATCAAAATGATACTTAAATCCTACTTTAAGTACCTAAATCCCATGCTGGATTTAATCTTGAAGACTCCATTTTTTATTTTAGACATGATCTCAAGTAATGAGCAAAGACATATATAAAAAGCTGGAATGCCAGGCTCACAGATAAGGTGCTGAGGCTAGAAAAAGAGGAAGGTTTTGGCATAACGCAATAGACAAGCAAGAAAGGCACTACGGAGAAGGAACCTATAGGGCAGAAGCAGTAGAATTCTTATTTCTGTCCAGCATTGTATATTTATTCTCTCTGAAATTTTAAGCAAGTTGCTCAATCTCAGCTTCACTTCCTCCTCTGTAAAATGGGTGTCATCCTTCATTTCTTTTTAGCTCATTTTTAACTGAGAATGTCTAGTTTATTACATATATATTCAGTGCCTAGTTCAATAGGTCTTTGATATTGGTTAACACAAGGCAATGTCAATATAACATAAATAACGGTAAAGAAAATAATACACTTCTGACTCTCATCCTGAGGCTCCCCAGTGGAAAGCAGAGGAAGGACATGTCTGACTTGTCCCCCATCTTGCTCTCTTTTACTGGCTAGTATCCAGATGATTTCCAGCAGGGAGCTATCCTTGTGTTTCAGAAAGCAAAGACGCAAAGCACCCCAGGTCTACTCTGCTACCGGAAGTCTGGAGAAGCCATAGGGGACTGGATTTTTGTGTTTTGGGRAAAAAAATTGACACCTGTTTTCCAAATATTCCCGATGAAGGTGTTCAGCATGGACAGCTGTGAAGCCAGACTGAGAATGGAAATAAGATGAAAGGATCTAGCGAGACAAATATGGCAAAAATCATCAGGGAATGAATCTAGATATGTGCTAGAACATGCAGAAGGCATCCACTTGCTTCGATTTTTGGTRCTTTCTTACATAAAAGTCAACTGTCGTGAAATCCCTGGGAATAAACCCAGCTCCCTGAYGGAGAAACAAGCACAGCTGGAGGGAGCGTACCCTGGGAAGGGTGAGAATGGCTTCTGCATTGTCGGTACAAGGGGACACAGAGAAACCACGTGAACGCAGACATCCTACATTCATCAATAACTTTAAATGAGGCSTAAAGTAAAACCAAGTTTCCCATTTACTTTCAAGTGCTCTAGATCAGACCCTTGGCATTCTGGCACAAATGAAGAGAAAAATGTTCAAAGATTTCAATGGAGATGGAAGACTGCTAAGTATGTCAAAACAAGAGTCTATGTAACCAAGTGAAAATGCATTTTCCCCAGCATTACATGTTTTGTACAGTTTAGATCTTTAGCAAATCATCTCTATTCCTGCTGAACAGCATATGAGCAATATCCTAAATAGAAATTACTTCAAACAGAAATTAGTTATAACACTAGCCTCCAGCCAGCCCTATCATCGTGTGCCACAAAACTTTGCTCCCCTTCCTCCATCCTTGCCATGAATACATTCACATTATCCTTCCTAAACCTCTCCCAACATATATGACTGTGATTTCCATACAGAATTGCCACCCAAAAGAGGCCAACAACAGGCCGTGCAGAGATGTCATGTAATCTAYTGCGCTCATTCAAACGTCCAGAGACCTGCCACTGCATACAGGAGTACTCAGTTCACCATCCTATGCTGAAATCACCAGGTATTTTATGTTCTGTAAAGCCTGGATCAGCTCCTAAAACCATGACACTTCTGCCCTTTTCTGCTTCTTGCCTTCAGTCCTCGATTACTCTTTTTGCCTCTTGCTATCCTGCATTATTTAAAATGACGACAGGCTGTTATGCCCACACAGAGCGCCTTTGACTCGAGTGAGGAATCTGCTCCTGTTTGCGGCTGGTGACAATCTGTAAACTCTTCGTGACAGAGACTGCATCTTGTTATGTATTTATACTGTGCCTAGCACAATGAGGTCTTAATCCTGACTGAATGCTGTTATATTATAAGCAATAACTACAATAGGGAGGAAATTGCAGAACAGTGATGTTGCAGTGGAACTGCTCTTGACATTTTTAGCAAGGATGCAGTACAGAAATAATAACATGATAATATAAAAGCAGCTGTTGAAATATAAGACTTACCTCCTACTAGGGAGTGTTATTCACTTTTTTGGTGATCCTGATACCAACCTCTTGGGGCRTGTTTTGTTTTTAAGGTTGTACCTGGGGGACAAGTAGGCTAGTGACATAAACAGGTCCAGGCTCTCGTATCCTGAGAAACTGCCAACAATTAGGAGAGCTCAGTGAAAAAAACACAGTTGCTCTGTGCTGATAATCAGTGTCTTTCTGTGAGGAAATCAGCACCACAGAAAAGCAGTAATATTTTCTTATTAATTTTGGCATGCAAGTTTTGCAGCTACATTTTGCGAGATTTGGTGCTTTTGAATGTTCTCTTTCCTGAATCAGTTCCAATTCTCTGAATAACCACCACGAAACCTGCACACACGTGGTGGGTTTGGAGATCAAGCTCTACAGTGCTTTTACTACAAAATGCCAGCCAATTAGCTGGATAATTTCTCCTTCAAACTGCTAGCCAAATTCTACAAAAGAGAATAAATTCTGCCCTCAATTACTCTTGTTCAGTTCAAAAAAGATCAGCTGAGGGTGTAGTTTCTTGTAACATTGGCTATTTCATTCTCTGCCTAACTTGAGGTCTCTTAAAATGAAGTCTTAATAGAAATATAAAATCGTATTAGCATGATATACTCAAATGCAAGTAAGCCTGCAATCTGGACAGTTGACTAAGAAACTTTTTATACATAAGTTTTAATTTTGAGTGATACTCAAAGAAAGAGATGCATTATATTTCTAATTTTGGATGTCTGAATTGTAAGTTGAAAAAGAGTCAAGCAGCAGTTCTCCCGTATCAGTGCTCTCAGTGCTCCTGCAGAATGTGGGCTGCAGAAACTGACATTTGGAAATAAAAGATGTCATTTCAATTGAAATTATATTTACGTCCACCAGCAACAGTCTTACTGAATAGAAACTTTATTTGTTACAGCATCAGAAATGGAGTCCAACAAAGCCTGAAAACCAGATTCCAGGCTATTCTGAAAGAAAAAAAAAAAAACAAAATAAAAACAAAACCACATCAGACTAGATTTTCTAACTTGGTCATTATAACAAGCAATAAGACTAGCACTCAGATGTCTAACCACATGGCTGTTCCCTTAATTAACTGAAATCRCAAAATTGTGTCTGAAAAAGTAGAAACTATATTTTAAAAATAGACCTCAAAGGCCAGATTTTCAAAAGGCGTCAGCTTCCAAACCAACACCTACACGAAAAAGGCAGATTTTCAAAAGAAAACCCATTTTTTTCCTGTTCTCGGGAGACAGGACCACAGTAGACCACATTTAAAAACCTTCCTACTTCATTTGGGTCCCTAAATGCTGTCTGACCCTAGTTGAAGATCCATTCACTTCTCGGATTCCTAAATAGCATCTATTGTATGGCCAGTTGTTTTTTTAAAAAATCTTTCCCTTAATGTTTAAGAAATAAATATGCCATTTCATGAGAGACAGGGGCTAGTGCAGGGCCAGGGACATTTACGTTTCTTTGTTATAATTTGTGGGTTTTGTGCTTTATCTTCCCCATCCATAGAACTGGAACAATAGATTGTCTGGAACAGATACTTGCTTTGAAAATGCAGTTCAGATGAAAGCTTAAAAGTATGTACACGTATAAACATATACACACACACGCACAAAAATATGTATGTGTGTGTCTGCATATATATACCCAGACTCAGTTAACTTGCCAAAATCTCAACATAGAAGCACGTGTGTCACCTCTCAGCTGAAGCCAATGGAGACAGAATTCAGCCTTTGGGCCATTATTTTAAACTGCAAAACTCATTTCATGCAGGAAAACAAAAATAAACAAACAAACAAAACCCCTTCTCATCATGGAACTTTTAAAAAATATTTCCCTAGAGCAAAATGGCTGTTTCCCCTCCCACATAAACTGGCAGCCAAGTCAGGAACAGTGCTGAAGACTTCCCATGCTTGCAGAATCAGATACAAAATTTGCAGGAAGGCTGGCACTTATTTTCTCACAACAGTTTGTTCTTCACATATTTCACAACTTTTAAGTTCCTTAATGTAAATTAGAATCATACATTTTGCCTCCATGTGTTTTATTGACTCTGATCTCCATATTATCATCATGCTAAGGATGGGGCGCTAAACTCAGCAAACTGGCCAGAATTCTGCCAGGAGATTTGTCCCCTTTCTCCCTAATAACCCGGTATCTTTACTGGGTACATTCTCTTCCCTGTGACACTGCTAGTACCAAGAAGGGTCATGAAACCAGCAGACAATCCAATGGGCAGCGAGAAGGTTTGGGAGAAAGGAGACCTTGCTTGGCTACAGATTTCCTCTGTGACTTTGGGCAGCTTCAGCTCCCATCAGCTGTCTGGGAGCTTAATTCCTACCAAAGTTGGTGCTGAAATACCTTGGAGTGCCTGCACACAAGCACCCACCAAAAGGGTGGATACTTCCCTAGTGGGAGTCTTGTTTGTTTAAGTTATCAAAGCCTGGGGAGATGTTAGAAACCAGGCTTACRGGGGACCAGAAGTGGGCTGTTCTTTGAACAATGGCATGCAACTCGATTTGTTGTCCATCTTTCCTCCTCCATTTCCCCAATTGCTAGACAAACACAACTTAACAGTGCTTATTTCAAACAGTTTACGAATAAAGACACCAGAGGAGAATGGGGCAAAAATATTCTTACTTTCATTTTATGGAAACATTTTCATCTCATCGAAAGGCCCTTGGTCATGTGGAAAAGTACACTAAGCTGTAATTAGACTACTTGAGACACTTCTCAGTGTAAATAAAACACCAGAGACTGGATGAGATGTTGAAGGCACACCGTCAGGCCATGGAAAAGCCAGCAGCTGGATCTTCTCCATGGTGGTCCTCTGATCACAGTCTCCTTTCAGATGCAGCAGTTCACGGCTGAATTAGTTCTAGGGCTTTCTTTGGCTTTGTGGACTTAGCAAGAACTAAAAGAATATCTGAAATGATTTCCCTAATCAAGTTTCTGTTCCCTTTATGTTCAAATACTGTTTAAAGTAATTTAATTTCCCATCATGCTAACAATTTCTGTCCAATATTTTACCCACTAACTAATATCAGGTGCATGTGTCTTTTTTCCATCACATATTATGAATTTTCCTTTGCAAATTTCATTACTTAGTCCAATGATCAGGGTTTGCTTCTTTTTAAAAAGGTTGTCTGTGGTTCAGTTTTATCAGGAACAATATTGATTGTGACATACTTGCATATACCAAAAAGGACACATAACACTTTAAGTGCCAAAAATGTTTTTTTCATTTTTTTTTCCTAAAATAAACTCACCAAGACCAAAATGTCACACTTCACTTTTCTCTCCCTCCTGTATAAGTTTTTGCTTAGAGTTATGTTTCTCTGTGTCTAAGAAAGCAATGAATTGGAATCAAGATTCAGAATTTGGATTCTATTTCTAAAACAAATACTGCAATGTTTTTGTTAGTGCTAGCTAGACACATACATGTCTGCATTGCTCCAAACCCTTTTTCAGATTTTGGATTACCTTAACCTAAACAATCGTTTTACAAATCTGGCCAATTCCTTGTATGCATAAAACTTATATGTATAGCATTTGCATGAACCATTGATCTCTGCCAGTACATTTTGGGTTTGATATATGTAGGACATATTTTACTACCATCTCCTGTAGTTATCTTTCACAATTTGCAGTTTGTATGATTTTTTAAAGAAAATTTAAATCTAGTATCTGCTAGCACACATATGAAAAGTTATGTATTTTCCTGAATATAAATTATGGAACACATTTCAGCAGGGCTAAAATTTTATTGTGTGTAATGCACATCTGTAATTTAGTAGGTTAATCAGAAAGCCAGATGAGCAATTGCCTGTTTCAATGATTGTGATATTTCTTGCACAATGGCATCCCAGCACAGTATAAAAGTTTTCCACTAATAATGATTTATCTAACTACCTGATTACAAGATAAAAGAGTTCTCATTTGCGGTGAGCAGGTGGAGACACAGACTTTGGATTCCTACTTTTAGGAGCACAACTATTTTGATCTTTCAATACCATGCTTAAAAACACGTCAACACATACTGGACTATCAAATACAACAGAGTAGCTCTGAGTGATACTGAAAGGTATCACGTAGAAGAGGAGTGTTCCTGAGTTTTGCTAAGACTGAAGAGAAGAATGCTGAACTAATCCTACTGTGCTGTTTTTATCCTGCTTATACTCTTATTATGAGGAAAACCTATGTTCACTGTTTTCACAATACACTAAGGGAAGGAAATTGCCTGCTTGGTGTCCTTGAAGACAGCTAATCCCTGTAAACACCAGCAGTGAACAACAGATACTCACAATTTTTTTATCACTAAATTGGAAATTACAGCAATTGACTTGTGCAATGCAAAGCATCTGATTTTGGTCTCAGTTAAACTCAGTTGGTCTTCAGCTCCTAAAACACCTTTGCTGAAATATTTTCCAGGTCTCTCAGATATTTGCTTTACTCTGAGACCAGTAGAAGAAAATCTGTTCAGGCCCAGTTTGAAGCCAACCTTATGGCTGCAAATTAAAACCATGCAAACATGCGGTTTCATGGCTCTACACAATACTGGGTGGATCTTATTCATTTAGCCTGAAATTCACTTTGACTTCTCATTTATTTTTAATCAAAGTATATCAAGCCCATAGAAAACAATATAGAAGAAAAATACTGTATTCACTTCTGAAAAGAAAAACTGCCAAATTTCACATGGTTCTAATTGTTATCTGGGTTAATTTAGTCTGAAAATTACTAGTTAATTTTTTAATTTATTATTTAAAGCATATTTTCACATCTGTGGCTCTATCAGTTTAATATTCCAACACTCATAAAGTTACTCCTCAAAGTTTCAGTCATGGTTACAGATAGTTTACCCAGAACCATATTGATTTATAACATGAGTAAAATGCATCACAGATTCACCAACAAATACAAAAAAATAAAATACTTATGAAAAAACAAATAATTTTTTATAGATATTAAAAAAAATCCCTCAGGAGCCTTAAAAAATAGAAACATTATTTAGAAACTGTGTTTGTAGCAGAATAACTGGAAAAAGCCTTTGAAAATCTAACGTTAAGACTGTTGACTAAAACCATACCATTATTTTAATGAATTTTGGATGAGATGGAAGACACTATACGTGATAGAAAAATAAATGCTAAATTTAGTGACAATTTGTCACCTTCATTTAAGTTTCTGCCTATCACCAATCACAGTGCCTTATTATCCTGCTAAAACAAGCAAAGGAAATGCTTGTATGAAGAACAGAGAAAAGAATAGAGAAAATACAACCTTTTCCCAAGGCTTTTCCTCTGCTGTTAATTCTCATAATTAACATAAAAACTATCTACAAGTGTTGCTGTCTAATACACTCAACTGCCTCTTGCCTTATTACAGATTTACTCAGGTACCTTTCAGAAGCATAGCAGTATTGCATTTATGTTAGACATTATGTTCAAACCATGGATATTAACCTTAAAAATCAGTGTGAATTTCTTTGTTGGGATTCCAACAGGCTTTGAATCAGACCTAAAACTAACCACAAATGCTCTCAGTTTTCTTTTTCAGCCAAAAGTCATGGGCCCTTTGGATCCTAGGTCTTTTTATAAGTTTTCCAAAGTAGCTAAAAGAGTTTACAAGCACAAGATCAGCAGTCAAGTTTGATTTCACAGCTACATGAGATACAAAAACTACCTAATCTACAGTCTATAGATCAAATAAAAAGCAAACCTATTTTTCTAGCATAGAAAGATCTGCTTATTTCCATGATATCTTCATATTTTATTCCCCAAGTTACTGAAAACTGTCAGGCAGATGGATGAATCCTGATGAAATGCAGACCTGAGGACAGAGTGTATTATACTGCAGATTGGTTTCTGTGAGAATAACCCTGTAAGTGGCTGATGGCATCAGTGGCAACAGCCTCCTACATATCCCCCGTTAARGGAATTTGCTGTAAGCTGAGAACTTCTCTCAATGCTCAGCATCGATGTCCTGTTTCTGAATCATTTTCTTTGTCATTTTTATCGATCCTATAGAGTAACGCTATTTAAGGTAGGCAAGGACATCGCAGTCTCATTCTGCAGGACACCCGCGAGTCRGCCTGGGAACTCACCCTGCTTTTACAGTTCTATTTCTTCTCTGCGAGTTTTTGATCATCCTCTTTTTGTAACTGTCAATGACATGGACAGAATTTTGATGAGCAGAAAAAGCTCTTAGAAAGTTTATTTGTAATGTTGACACTAAGGAAAAATAATAAAAAAGTACTATTGCTTAAGATGTGAAATCAACAGCAAATGAAGATCTCTTAAAGCCCCTAAAATTGAGAAGACGTTCTTTGTGTCATGGAGTAGATACTCAATGCAATCAGCACGTTCTACACAGGTAATTACTTTTACTACTAATGGTGCCTCCCACTCAGTGAGGAAGATAAGATGTTCCAACACTACTTAATCACAATGCTTCATTATTGCTCCACCACCTACTGGGTAAAACAATTCACACGCTCTGTTCAGTGATTCTCACAAATGAGAAAAATTTATGAATATGTGAGCAAAACAGCACATAGTCTACAGAAGAGGCACCACCCTGAATAATTATAAAAGACAGGAGAAAGTTTGGAACATCTGCAATTCTTTGTGCTTCTTCTCCCAAATACACAAGGAAAAGGACAACATTTGCAAAAAGAAAAAGCAATCCTTACGGTGACTTGACACCCTGAAAGTGCTTCAGGTCCTTTTGCTGAAGCTTCTGAAACTTCCTGAGATAGAACACAGTGTGTAAAAATAGACGCATTCATTGCAGTTTCATGCTTTATTTTTCATATTGTTTTTCATTGTTTTGTGCTAACAGCACTCTACAAATTGTTTCACTACTCAATGCATCAAAAACTGACACCCAAGATGTAGGGATGAAAAGCTCCCTCTTTGTAGGATTTACAGAATCTGCTGATGGACACATAGTGGAGAGTGTCTTATGCATGGGACAGACTTTCAGAAGCTCTCACCATAATGAAGCCAATGTAAATCACTTTGGAAATTTCATCCATAAGACGTGGAGAGTCCTTTTTTCCATGAATGTTAAAGAACAATATGTATTGATATTGTGCAATAAAAGAAATTATCGGCCCACTGGCCACTGACATTTGAATGCTGATCCCTGCCAAGAGAAAACATGTAACACTGGAAATCCCTGACTCCTGTCTCATGGTGAGCCACGAAAGACAAGATCAAATAATTAACAGATCTCCCATGAATCCTACTTTCATTACAGCTGTGTTAAAGCCAGCAGTGGACTGAAAGTATTCTGTATTGGCTGAAGCTGTAACTATTATCCATGCTTTTATTGACTTACTATTAAGCCAAAACCAAAAAATAAGGCTAGTTCCTAGCCAGATCACCTCCTAAGTTGTTTTCAAAGAGGATGCTGTGACAAGAAAGGAGTTTTCTAATGGCACTCAAGGATGCTTTACTCAAAGAAGGGGGTTCTCATTCAGCAAAAAGATCTAGTCTCTTTACAACACAGCTTATTACTAAATCACCTTTCCATCTGCTGTCCCTCTGTCCTTTAAGGGATGTACACACACTTGTGCCTGTTCCTGTGTATAAGTGAGGCTGCTGGCTGCCCGTTTACCATAATCTTTGACAAAACCAGTGCTAGTGAAGAGCTGAAGAGCAGCCTGGCTGACATCCTTGCCATTGCCAGGAGAGGCTCGAAGGGCAGTGGGACAGTTGGCAGTGAGATCTCTTTCAGAAATCCATGAGAGCAGGGCAGGAAGCTAGATGAAATCCATGACTTGGGCAATCCTGGACTCTTGCTAGCTGGAGAAAGGAGTGAGCAAAGGATGAGCAGGACAGAGGGACAGTGTCCTGCCACCAGGTCAGCAGCAGCAATGGATGCTGAGAGAGAGACTGCCCTTTTCCTTCTCTACTGACCCATCTCGCGGAGATCTGTGCTGACGTACCGTTGTCATTCTGGCGTTTGCAGCCTTCCATTCCTGTCCCCGCTTCCGTCGCAAATGACGCAGAACGATGTGCCTCGGCATCAGGGCTACGCCTCGGCGTTGGGGCTACGCCTGGCATGCCCCCAGGGCCAGGGCAGCATGCCCCACAGCTCAGCACAGCACCGTCGCATGAGGCCAGTTACACTGGCAGTGGGGAAGCCTGCGTGCAGCAAACTTGGCGGGAAAAACACCTTGCTGGCAAAGAAGCTTCCCAAGCTTCTGCTAGGGATGAACAGATACTATGCGTGGGAGAAGGCAAAGGGCCAGCTGAGTGTTTGGAGAAGAAAAAAGCTGCTCTAATACTACTTGGACTTCTTTAAATCTGGAGGGCTAAACAGAAATTTGAGCAAAACACACAGACGCATATTCCTGAGGTACATTACATAACTACAAGAAAAAGGCTTATTTTATGAAGGACTAAACTCCCCATGTGAAAAACTGTCACATTTACACTGTAGGAGTCCTACTATAACTAACTGTGGGAGGACTTCTAACAGGGGCAATGTGATTACAAGAGTATTTCACCTTTTGGTTTCCTTAAAGCAGTATCTTATCCTTGTGGCTGCAGGAATAAAAAGAAAACAGGATCAAAATTGAATTTCTTTCTGTGAAAGCTTAACATGCTTAAACCAGTGTCACAACTTTGGGCAATCTGACTCTGAGTATCCGAATGCTTGGATCACCAGTAGCGCAAGTAATACCTCACAGTTTTCCATCCTAACCTGTTACTACTACAAATATTTCAGGCACATCTCTGTGTGGCTGCACTGCACTGAAGACATGTATGAACATTTTTATTGACTCAGCATGGAAAAAGAATCTAGTTTCTAGCCACTACATTAACAATGGAGCAAGCTTCTAGCCTCTAAAAATAGGGTTTGTCATCTAGAGCTTTTATTTTTTTTGATTATTAGTAGAGGTATATATTTTTTCCACTTCTATCACATAACCTCAGAGTAACATGAGCTTCAGAAATGGTGCCTGCACAATGAATCATGATTAATGAGAGAAGATGGATAAAAGTGTGTACACATAGTTCACTGTGTACGTAGGATGCTTCCTAAAGACCTTTAGCAGTCTAGAGCAGTAATATATTCCTTTTTTGGAGATGAGTTTCTCAAGTGACTGCTACAAAGTTGGAGGGGCTTAGATGAAGTATGTTTTCTAGACCCAGGGTCTGTAATGAGGGAATGGAGGGAGTCAATGCACATGAACAGTAAAAGCAAATAAAGCAAACAAATATCTGTCTGAAAGAGTTACAAATAAATGAATAAAGATAGTGCAGATCAGAGAATGAAGAACAGTTTATTTTCCTTAAATGTTTGCAGTTTATAGTGGTCAAATGGATGAACTGGTAAATTTTTAGGTCATTTCACTTTCCTTCTTTCAAACGAAAGACATCAAAAAATAGGTGTTGCTATTATTATTAATTTGGACAACTTAACAGTAAGACTCTTTCCTAATCAAGGCATCTCTAGTGGATTCACCTTTTGGGAGACTACAAGCTCATAAGTGTCACAAATTTAGAGTTGACTGCAAGCTCAGATAACTAATGCTTGTACAAATGTATAGTAACTCATTGGTAAGGAAACCAAGGCAATTTTTAAGGAACTGCATGCAGAGAAAAAATTCTTTAAAAAGTCAAATATACGTGTGCCTCTTGGCAAAATAAATGTATGCATTTGCTTTTTACTAATCAAATGGAAAAGTGCTTTGTTTTAATGGTTTCGAAACTTCCCTATCCCTCGAGCAAACAGTACCCATTACTTTAAACACCTCAGTGTCTAGTAATTGTTCACAAATGTGTCAGGCTACCAGTAATTTAAGTCCTGTCAGGAATAAATCTCAGACACTCACTTCTTCCAGTCAGTGACTTGAGCAAAACCCGCCCACACGTCAATTACAGGAAGCTCCGCGCGGCGGCTTTGTTCGGAGGCTGTGTAAACACCAAAAGCTTCCTCCTCGCTAACAACTGTTTTCTAAACCCTATATAAATGTTTATGTGAACTATCCTGCAACGGCATCTAAAGCAATAAAAAGCAGGCGCGTAAAAAACAATCTGTGTTGTACTTGTTGGCAATAAATGTACAGCCTGTAGAAGCTATATATCCAGTTGTGAATTATTTTCTCTYGGAGGTCTGACCTCAAAACATTTAAATGTTAGGCGGTAAATCAGAATGATTTACTCCTGCTATCTACAGATTATTCTCCAGTTYCTGTGTCCTGCTAAATATGTGGGTCTGCAAATACTTGCACGTTAATATGTAAATAAGCACACAGGTAGAGGTATATTCCAGAGAGATATAGGAGGGAGTCAAACAATCAGAATATATGAGTGAACATATTTTCTCACCTGTGTTATTGTTCTCTGCATGCCACCAAGGAATAGCCACAACCTGACATATGCATATGAAGCACGGATGCAGCACAAGGAGCAGAAAAAAATCACTGGAGATCAGCTTTGGGAAGACTTTAAAATATTCAGACAAGGAAAAATCTGGAAAGCTTATGGTCATGATGGGATACACTCACCTAACTGACTCTTTAGGTGTTGCTAATTCTGAAATAGAGATACTCAAACCCTTCAGCTAGTCTGGAAGAGCCTAGATTCCTCAAACATCTAAGTTCCATTAATAATATCTGCTATGCATTTGATTTTTTGCTGTTTGGCGGGATCTCCTATGCTTGTCTACTGCAATTATGGTATCTAAATCTCTGTGAGGTTCACAAAGTAAATGTTCTGCTGTCTAAATTGGTCCATATGGCCTGACTCAACAGTAGTGTTTCAAGATAACATCCTGGATCAGCTGGAAGGCAGGTGTGCTACCACTGCTACCTTTGGCAGTAGCTCCCCAGTTAGTAAATTTGCCTTCAGTGTGGGAGGTTCCAGTTCAACTCCCTCTGTGCCCTGACTTAGGTATTTTAGCTCAGCTCTTCCCTCTCACAGCAGAGGCCCCAGGGTCTAACGCTCCATGGGGAGGTAGGTGTCTTCCAGTCTTCCCAGCTGAAGTGGTTGCACCTTGTCTACATATCTGAATATTCATTAGACAAGAAACTAGAAGACAGCTCTCCCACATTCCAGATGAGCATCTCAGCCAACAGCCTTAATCCGTCTATCTCCCTTCATTCCCTTTTTAATATCTTTCTATGCAAAATGGGAGTGGTTTGATGGTTAGTACACTCTCCTGAGAGGCAGCAGAACTGGCAGCACATCTAGTTAGGCAGAGGATGGTTCCACCCCTCCAAGAAGAGCTCAGACCATTGGCAGTATCACAGAGCAGCAGACACTGCTCAGCTCCAGGCAGGGGCATGTGGCTGCGAATCCCAAGTGTGCAAAGTGCTTGAGCTGACCAGGGAATTTAGAGCCTCTCTGTTATTTTCTGCTGACTAGTTTGGATGGTTCCTCTTCAGGGAAAGTTTCTTTGCTGACTCTATTTTTAGGCTTCTAAAACTTGATGTGTATTGTAAAGGAGTCTAGGGCATGCCAGTGGGGCAAACTGCCATGCCATGTTAGAGGTCTCCAAGCTAAGTCTACCAAGTGCAGTGCAGGACCATGCAGCAACACTGATTTGGGGCCCTAGAGCGGGGGAGCCCCATCCGCATAGCAATACTCTCCTGCAGGCAGCCTTGCCTCAGCATTTTCAGCTCCAGAGCTTGCTTGCTTGAAGACCTTTGTACCCAGGCTGTCTAACACAGAGCTAAAAATACCACAAAACAACAGGGAATCCAAATATTAAGCACTTACAAATTTTTCCTTCCTTTTGGGCTGCAAACTCTGACTCAGACAAAGCATTCACTGGAGCCATGGGGCGTTTTGCTGAGTTGCGCATGACAGATTTTCAAGTCCTTCATGTATATCACAAAAATCCTATTCAGTTCATTGACCTGGACTTTGGAAGGTCTAGACTGAGATCCCTCTGAATTTTCCTTGCAACCATTTTCCAGATAAGGATTATTTAAAGAGTATGGTTCTTCCTAGTATGAGTTATTCCGATCCTCCAAGAACAAAGAACAAGGAAGAACTGGCACAATGCAAAGAGAAATGGCAATGACTTTAAAAAATGAAATACACTGTAGCTATTAAAGCTAGCCCATGCCAGCGAACATCGTTTAAGATTAAGCCTTGAGGTTACCAACTCAGGAAATGCTCTTATKCAATCCCATAGGAGATTTTTGGAGGAAGGAATGCAGGATCTGGCCCTAACCTTTTAGCCAGAATGACTCACCCTCCATTGTGCTATATTTCTTTATGGTGGATCACATTATATTGCCAAATGAAAGGGATATGATGTTCAGCAGAGGGAAAAATACAAACAAACAGCGAGAGCAGATGAGGTGCTGCAGTTTAAATCGTGCCTTTGAGTTTTTTTATGTATGTATCTGTGTGCGAGGATGCCCTGGAGCTATACTATAAGAAGAACACTTTAAGAGGAACCACCATAAAGAAACAAATAGCAATAAATGACATAAGTGTAGCACCTACTTATTTTTCAGAGATACAGAGGACTRGAAATGGTACAAATATTATAGCAGTGTACCATGTATATTTTCATACGTAAGCATGCACACACTTATGAGATATATTTATGAGACAGATGCAACGACTAGCATTGAAATATATATGTATATATATACACACACACACATACACACACACACACATATATATAATGCATGGACAAAGGACAGGATCACTAAGCGGAAAAGTTTCATGAAGGGTTTTAGGTTGAGATTTGCAGAAATATCCAAGTAATTTGGAAACTCCTCCTAATTTTTGCCCTATTTCATTCTTCTGTACATTGCTTTTCTAGGAAAAGCATCRTCCTTATTTTAATGGTTTTGCCACYGGCTCCCAATTGCAATAATTTTATGTTGGCAGAGTAATGATGGCACTTTAGAGTAAGTAAAAAAAATGGAGGGAAGGTGAATGGCTGGAGATGATATGGTACCAAACCTCCATTTTGAGCATGAAAGTTGATTACATCAGTGTACGCAGGATAATTTCGGACTCYATTACTGTCTTGATTTGTTGAACACTGAGTTAGTGGAGAGAAGCTTCACAGAGAAGGGAAATGCTGAGGCTGAACTGTAGCTTCTCAAGAAGAAAGAGCARCAGTTTGAAGGTGTCCCTTCACCAAGAACCACATGCAGTGTGTCACGCTGCCAGGATGTGTGTAATAATCCCAAAAAGCTCATCATAGGAGATTGCTTTTTTTGAAAATCAAAAATTTCTCCAGGAAACATCAGTGTTACAGTGGGGGGGGGGGGGAAGAAAGAAAGGAAAAGATCTAGATTAATACCCCTCCCACCATGTGCAACAGTGTTCATGGGCACTGTGGCTGGTATTTCTGCCTCAGCTGCCCTGAAACCATGTCTCCTCTCCACAGTGCTGCTAGGCCAGGGTGAGAGCTAAGGCTGGGAGCAGGAGGGGAGCGAGATCCTATTAYGAATGCACTCCACACAGCAGAAAAGGGAGTCACGCACTCTGACCTGCGCTGGCCACCAGGACAGTTTTCCATACCACGTTCCGGCAGATCCTGTCTGCTCTCTTGATWGCTTGGTGGCTTCACTAGTTGCAGGCTGCAAAGATGCAGAGGCCCCTTCACAAGGTATRTGTCTTTTTGCGGGCTCGAGCCCTTGAGCGTTATTGAGGAGTGAGGCTAGGTGACATGGACAACCTGCTATGCAGTTAAACTGAGCTGAAGAATAAACTTTCCACTGCTCAGACATATTGTACCAAGCTTACTTGGTTAAYTCCTCATGAAAAATAACTTTAAAAAGTATTTTTTCCAATGAAATTGTTTTTTTTTTTCTTAAGGAAAAATAACCAGTCTGTCACTCAGTAAAAATACTTTGGCTAGATGAGCCTCTAACCCCTTTCCTTCACACCCCTTGAGGGGTGAAACCTTTCATAAATCTCTCACAGTTCAAAAGAAATCTATCACATGCTTCTTGCCCCATACATGGGATGATAAATAACACACAACCCCAGTGCAACCCGTTATGTATTCCAGGCTAGGTGAACGATTAGATAAGACATTTCTCCTTCTCATGAGGGTATCTGTTCATATTTTGCATGGTGTGGAAAGAACGTACTGCACTGAATGACGACTGATGATGATTAATGTATTATTCTACAGAGCATTATGGTTTCTTTTCATTTGTACTGCATTGTTAGGAGTAAAATGTGATAAAATGGCTGTAACTGTTTTCCACCCTACTTTCACCCTCCCCCTAGAATTGTTAAAAATAGCACTTGAAAAATTATTGTAAAGGAAAGGAAAAAAAGGCCATATTTTCTGCTAGTGTAAGTGGATCTAGCTCCCCTGAATTTAATGAAGCTTCATTCTTTTTATAGCTGTAAATAAATTTTTGTCCATTTTTAATAAACACTTACTTAACTTTTTTTTTTTGTTTGCCTTTCCTTTTTCCTTTGCTTCTAGGAGTTGAAAATATAGGAAATATGAAGATTTCAGATATGCTAGAATCTCAGCCTGAATGTTTTAAAATACTGAAGAAATCATTATAAATAACTTCCCAAATGCAGTTTTGGGGAAATATACTTTGGTCAATTGATAATCGGCTTTATGGATTAGGGAAAAAAAATCACTAAAAATTCAGAAATTCTATTTCTGAAAATAGAGCAATCATCTTTTCTCATGCAAAAAAAAGAGTTTTAGATTTTTCTTATTCTTTATGCATAATAGAGATAACTATATTTTGCTCTCCCTTACAAAACACACACGTGCTAATCTTCATATGGGCAAGAAGGCTCTATATTCACTAACAAAATTTCCAGAAATTCCAAGTTTATTCTAACTTTGCTTATGCACAGCTGTTTTTCCTCCTCTAAAGCTGTTATTACATTTTTATCATAAAATACTGTCCATGTTGCCAGCTCCCCTCCAAAAGTGCTCTAAACTTGAGAGAACAAAGAACATCTTGGTTAATCCTATCTGAAATTTTATCTGAAATCATTCAGATAAGCCATAATTTGTTTGAGCTCTGCTTGGAGCAAGTGACAGAGTTTCAGATACAGTAATTTGCTGTGTTTCCATTTAAAACAACTGATGCTTTCCATGTCTAATACATTGGAACATGAAATCCATGTCAGTTGTTTATATTTGGGGATTATGGAGTTATGGGATTGTTTGAGTCTCATTTTTAAGCCAGTTAGGCATGCCATTGAATGCACRATATCTCCACAATTTCATATTCATGTAAAGCTGCTGTAGTGCTGATGACTAATTGTACTTCTTTGCAAGAGCAATTAGTTTTATTTGCACCTGCAGTCCTGGGCATAATTTAGGAACAGCACTAGATGTGCATTTGATGGATACAAACTGTTAAAAGATCAGGTTTATGTGTTTACATAAGAAGTTGCAACTATTTTCTTCATCTGCTTTTTTTTTTTTTTCACTGATATGTACAATACATTGGAAACATCTTCATAAAACAGAGCCTAAAACCTCAGTGAAGTCCCATAAGTTATGTTGGTTTTCAGATGCGATGCTCTACGTTACAGATCATACTGGGGAAATTAACTCTCTTGCCTAAGGCCTCAAGAAGGCAGAGCGTAAGCCAGGAATAGCAGGCAGGATTTCCTGCCTTTCAGCCGCCAATGCCAGGCCACACTGCCCCTCTCATCRTGACCATATTTGCACAGTGCAGCCACTTTTGCAAGGAAGCAGATGCAATGGGGCGGCCTCAGGGGTACAAGTTGTCCCCTTGGGACTGGCTGGGGACCGGCCCAGGCTTGAGAGGGTTTCCTAGGCATTTTCCCTGCACTGTGAACCTCTCTGCTCCTCACACCTCAGCGCAATCTCCAACGAGACAGATGGGGTTTGTASGAAAGCTATGAAACTACTTAATTGTCCTGCTTCAGATCTCAAGTGCCCAGTTGGAGTAAAATGTTACAAAACATAAGGAGCTAAGAAATGCRATAGAAGTCTACCGCCCAGGTCATTTAAGAACACAAATTCTAGCTGCCTGGCTAAAAATCTCTTTTGTAATTCCCATTCAACTTATTTTCTATCATTGAAAAATAAAATTAGATGAAGGACAGAGCAACTGCAAGGAACACTACTAAAACTAAACTACAACAGAGGGAATGATTCACTTTAACTTGGTTTAAGCTTCAGCTCAGCCATACTTGGCTCTTGTCAATTCATGTCACATTCTTGAGATTATTTGATTTAGGACAGACTTGCTGCTGTCCATAGGCCTTGCCAGAGAACCGAATATAAAATAAGTTCCAAGAAGGGGTTTGAGGAGAGTTTGAAAGCTGGATTACTTGCAGATTCATTTTTTGACAATGAACAGGCTTGGGGATAAAATAACATTGGAGGACGAGAAATGTCACTATGGACCTGAACCTGCAAATACTTATGTACATGTTTTAACTTTACTACTGTGGGTAGTCCTGCTGAAATTAATGAGACTGCTCAAAGGGGTAAAGAAAAGCATATGCATAGGAATTTCCAGGATCGGAGGCTACATGTTTCAGACATGAAGAGTTCCAGGGCCTTCATTTGGGAGTACTCATGTGCTTATAGTTAAACATGCATGAGCATTTGTAGCATTAAGGCCCCAAATGCTTGCATTGTAAATAACAGGCGATAGGAACCCGAAGCCAATTATATTTGGAATAAAACANGGAGAAAAAAATAAAAAGACTCATGATCTCATATTGAACACAGGTAGGAGTTACAACTGTTTGGTCAGACTACAAGCTGGTATAAACTGGAGCTACCCCACCGCAATTGGTAAGATGAATGAATGTAAAATTGAGTTTATACTTAAATGCTTTCCAGAACTGGGACCTTAGAGAATATTCAACAAAATTTAATTTGGAGTGCAACCATTACATTCTGAAGTGCCAGCTTAGTTTGATGATATGCAAGAGCCTAGAAAAATGAGAAGTCCGAGTTCCAAGGAAGGGAAAGCAATGCGGACTTCGCCATTTGCTTCAGATGGAAAGCAGACACATTGAGCCTGTTTCTCAGGGATCATGTTCAAATGTCATGGAGATGATTGGAAAATTCTAAGATACCAGAAATAGCATGTAAGCTGGAAGATGTGAAATATGTTAAATTGTTTCATTCCATATTTTTGTTTCTCATTTAATACAGTCTTCAAGATAATCAATCTTAAAATAATGTTTTTTCATCTTTGCACAGTTTCTTACTTTTAATATCCATTCGTGTCATAAACAAGAAAGTATTTCTGATATCACAACAGTTAGTTACACTGAAGCTACAGAGAGTACATAGGCTAAATGTAAAAAAATACTAGTGGAGTTTCATTAACATGAACTTTGTGGTGTAACACAACTCAATGAGCAGCAAATAAAAAGATATCCCTTGCCCTAAAGAAATTTGGATTCTAAGTAACTCCTCATAAAAAAAATTAGATGGTTTCATTTTTTTAAAGTTCTGACAAGATACAAGATGCTCAGATGTTTCAGAAATGAGAAACATAAAAATACCTGGACAGATACTTTAACTCCAGACTCCTCAAAGTGGTTCACCCTACTCTGTTAGAGTAGAAGTCAAATTTTGTGGAAATAAGTGCTTCATCTCCAGGAGCCACACAGATCTAAGAGCCTTTTACTAGAATGTTTACATTGTGTAAGTTCTTCATTTCCTCTGCCTGAAGCGCTGAACTGCATGAGAATTGAATGCACAGTAAAACTACCGTGTAAGAAAGGTTTATGCATTATGTTAAAAAGGACTGTCTTGATAAATGGTGCCATTAGCATCTGGAATTCACTGCGTTTGTTGGGCTAGGCCTTTCTAAAAACAGTCCTTAAAAGTGTAACAAAATTGCTCCAATGCTAATGAGCTGAACCACCACATAGATCTGTTGAATGAAGCCAAATATATTTAAAAGTTTAAAGTATTTGTGTATTTCTAGTAGCTACATTTAGTGTTTTAAGTATATATCAATTTTCCTGGGAAAAAAATTGCATATACTCATAGCTTGGAACTTCCCTCCTGAAAATACACACTAAATGATCATAGAAAAAATTACTTTTTCATGCTCCACATTTCATATCCAGAGAACCGAATACAGAATATTCAAAAGATCAATTATTTTTTAATCAAAACATTTTTAGCTGTTATGTCATTTTAAATTCTCACTGCTTCTATACATCTGCTAGAGGTCCCCTGTACTGAAAAGAACACTTTTGTCTGTATGTAGCAACAGAATTTTCACCTTTTTGGTCCAGATGGCAAGAAGCAGGAATACAAAGACAGCAGTGAAATTTACCTCTGTCTATTCATGTTTGAAAAGAGGAGAGGGGGAAATGACCTCTGGGCAATACTTACTTTCTTGAAAGWTCTAGTTTCCTAACATCTTTCCAAACAAATGAATAGTATCCAGGAGCGGATAATGTGGTAGCTAACCACTTCTAAGGCACCAAGAAATCTCACCTGAAACATGTAGTTTTTTAAAAAGTCAACAGAAAGTGTTTTTGTYAGGATGCAGGAGAAGCCAGAAATCTGAAAGCATGAAGCCTAAATTGAGTCTATGGCCTGACTCTACTCTTTAAGCTAAACCCAAGTGATTGGAGCCGAGTATACACACGATGACAAAGATGTTTAATAAAATGATATACATAGTGACATTATACCACCAGGAATTAATGTCAGAATATTTTACTTCGCTAGACTCTTCTTTGGTTCATCCTTATTCATAGACATAGAGCTGAGCCAGAGCCAGGAATTCGGCAGGAGTTTGACTCTACTTATATTGGCTTTCCCACCTCTAGAGGTCAGCCACAAAATATTCACCCAAGCAGCTCCTTGAGGTATACAGTACTCAAAGCATGCAGAGATTTCCCCCCTTTTTTAGCAGAAAAATGTGGTTTCTGACRTACTCAAACAATAATGCAGTATTACTCTGAGAAAAAGAATCCACGCTCCCACATCTGGGCTATTTGTTAAAAAAAATGAAGAGGGCTTTAATCAGCATTTTACAGGTGTGGGAGCTGGCTGTGTGAAACTTTTCAGGCACAGAGACTGCTCACCAAAAAGGGACATTCCAGGTCATAATTATTCACAGATGAGGGACAAGATTTGCAAGCATTTTTGACTGGATAAAAAACCCTAAAAAATCCCAAGGTTGTACCAAGTAAATATTTTTTTTTGTATTTTTTAAATGAAATTCCTTTAAACTCTTCTTCTAAAAGAGACATTTCACTTTGAAAATAAATAAATTAAAAATCTTTTAAAAGTATAATAAAGATATTTATTTCCATTCATCCTTCTTTTTCTGTTTTGGCCATCAAATTAAAAAAAAAAATCAAATCAATCCTTCAGATCTTCTTGGGAGCACTATATGCTACAAGGAAAGCCTTTTTTTTTTTTTTTTTTTTTTTTTCCCCGCTAGGAATAAATTTACTTTACAGAGCAGCACAATGATATAGTGCAGAGCTCCAAACATAAATGGAATACTCTGGGCAGAGCTTCTACCACGAGGAGTAAATTCAAGAAAAATATTGACCGACCCTCTCTGTTTTCTTTTCTCTGCAGTATGTAATATTTCTAGTAAGATGCACAACAAAGTGCTCCTGCACTATTGTCAGAAGAATTTGCTGAATGCATTTGAGAGTTGACATGGCATGTGAATCACCCATGCCGTGTTTGCAAAGATGCAAACTTTCCGTGCCTGAACATCCTATGTTCTCTGCTATTCTCTGCAATCTGTCTGTTACCCATGGCACTTTGCATTTGCTGTTTTCCTAGGTATACTTAAAATAACATGCCAAATGTAATAAACACATTGCTCAATGAATGCTCTGAAAGTTTGATATATTTAACAGTTTTAACCCCACTAACCAGTTTAATGTTTAATTATATAAAGCTGTGTGGTCCCCAACTGGTTTGAACCTTCAACACTAGTCAAAACAAGTTAAATCTAGCAAAGCAGAAAATATGGTTGTGAGTGAGCAATATGCTGGCTAAATTGTTTAAGATGTCTTGCAATTTGTTAACCYTGAATGCTTTTATTTTGAGCAACATTTCTATCCTGGCCTTATCTGGGCCTTCCCAGCTTTTGCAGTCCTGCAGGTTCCGTTCTGTAACTGAATTAAGGACACACATTAAATACTGAAGGTTGTTTTTGTTCCCCAAAATTAAAATCTTAAGACAAAGAAATAGCTTAAATTCCACCCACAATTAATTCCATTCACATTCTCCTGCAAATTACAGCCATGAAGAGGCTGGCCACGTTTTGAAATCTGGCCCTTCATTTTCCAGTCAAAGTGGCTGCATGTGTGAATATTTGGGAGATAACTTTATCTTTCCTGTTCTTGTCATGTCATGTTCTGACTCCTAAGCAAGACTAGAAGTTCCATTAGGGGAAA
>NW_028186534.1:6930013-6947952 GCF_003343005.1 Rhea americana | reverse complement strand
AAAAAAAAAAAAAAAAAAAAAAAGATGTTGTAATATTATAAATAACAGACTGTAGTGTCCAGCTCTGTTTTCAGAACATGGAGCCAGGTCTTTCTACTCTGCAGTCTCAAGCTCTCTTCCTTCTGTTTGGGGACAACAAAAGAGTGTGTTTTATCTGCACATTTGAGAGCAAACTTGCGGCCTTTGGAGCACACGAGAAAATGGACACTGAAAGAAAATGGCTCAAGAAAAAAGGATTTGCTTTATTCTCCTTTCAGAACTCAAATATAACAAGGGGGCAAGGTAGTACAATGCTGGGAGGAAATAAGATTTTCCCAGACTTAACCATTTTCCTTTTCAGGAAGATTTATAACACACGTGAATCTCAGATGTCACATCTTATTGTTCATAATTATACTGATGTCTAGACTAAACATCATATATATACCCCCCACACACATATAATTATATATCCTTATGACTATATATTACTGTTTTTCTATAATACCTATTTCATGGCTTTGTTTGTAACAGTATTTTATATCTTAATGTTTCATAAAACCTATATACTATGGGAAGCGATTTTATCCAACATGCAAGTCAGCACTAGACCTGACACCAAAGTCTTAATGAGGTCTTAACTCACCTATGCTATAATCAGCTAGGGATAAACATCATACCCTGCATGCTATAATCATTTAACACATCTTCTTATCTATTTGAAGATACAAATGAAATGTAGTACATAAGTATATATGCATGGTCATCCCACCCATTAAGATGAAGGGATACATTCTGTAATCAACAGAGCAGTTAATTACATTCATAACACATTTCTACCCATTCCAGAAAGTTTTGTAGGCAGAGTAAAGCATTTTTAGAGTTCATTGTTGGGTAAAGATAAAACAAAAATCAGAGACTGTTACTCCTGTTCATTGGTTTGTAATGAGGATGTATGCTCACCTTGGCAACCTCATACATGTGGTTCTTCTCTCAAGATCTCATTAGCTTGTAGAGCACATTACCAGACAAGCTCAATGGAAGCTTGACCTACTTAATTTCAATTGTGAAAACTTGCTCAGTTTTTTTGTGTGATTTTTCTAGGCATAGTTGCAAGTGACCTTACAATGTACTATATATTTCAGACAAATATTTGTATGCAGAAGCAGCGAAGTTGAGGTGTACTCTTGGGGTCTGCTGGGAATAGAGACAACTTCACACAGAAGATCAAACAGCAGGGTCTGCAGCACTTAGACGTCTTTACTTGAAGTTTTTGTTTGAGAAAAAATTTCCATAGTAATGTGCAAAAGGATTCCTCACATGTTCTTACAGTATATACACATTTATCCACCTCTACTTTCCCTGACAGATTAGCTAGACCAATTGCTTTACAGTATTTGCATCTTCTCTGAGTAGAAGATTCCATTATGATTTTTTAATTTCTTCCTTTTTATACTTAGCAGAATTTTGGGAATGCAATCAAATACTCTCGAGTTGATTTGGTGGGTTCTTTTACCAGGGGAAGCTAGCAGTAGTTGGGGGATCTCTGGGACAATTCTGGGGTTTGCAACTGTGGGATATAACAAAATCAGAAAAAAGTGCAGCTAGGAGAAGGCAAAGAAGGAGAAAATGGTCTTCTTTGATAGAGTATGGAGGATCTCTTCAAGGAAACAAACAGAAATGCAGTGGATCATGAAGAAATATAATGCAGTCTGACAGCCAGTATATTTAACAAAAAAAAAAATGTGTGAGGGAATTTAGTGCTAGTTTTAAGTGACAGACTAACAGGGTCTCACTAAAGCCAGGCACGTGAGGGGTTAGCAAGGAGTTTTCCCCAAGCAGCTCTGCCCATAGGCCACAGCCTGGGCGAATGATACCYACTTCTGCAGGGCTTCTCTTGAACCGAATTTTGCAGAGCTGAGGACTAATCCACAGGAGCACTGCAGTAGTCACACTGACAGCCTGTTTTACTTGTGAAATAATAATCAGCTCTCAAAATCAGCTCAGAAATTATAAAATAAAGTTATAAAAATAGCATACCGACCATATGTTAGTTTTCATTTCAAAGTTTATCCTTGCTCTAAAGAAGGTTAAATCATATTCATTTCTCTGAAAACAGTCAAGATATAGGAATTTAAAATACCATGAAAGTGTTATCTATAGAGTGCACTCTAGAGTACCAAGAAAGAAATCACATATGCATGGAATTACAGAATACATTTCAAGTCAGCAGAGAAGCACATACAGTAACCAAGAAACAAACATGTTTTTTCTGACTCAGAAAATTGAGTCTTAAGAATTCTGGATCTGTCTAGGCTGCTAGTTGTTAACAGATACAATAAAATGAGACCAACAGTGTCCTGCATTACCCGATATGTAAACTATGCTTGAGGCAAATCCAGATCTGCTGCAGYGGTCTCGGTCTGAGCCCCTGCTCTAGTGCAGCCCAACTCAGTGCGGGCAGGCCACCTCTCTGTACTTCTCATCCCTTTGCTGATAGCAGAGGGATGCAGCGAGGCATGATGAAAGGCTCGGCAGCAGGCACATACTGTGGTAAGAGATATAATGAAAAAAAAAATCCCGCACCTCTGAAAACTCTCAAAAAGTTTGAATGCCTGTGAATTCGTGCTCAGTGTGAAGTAGCTCAGAGGCTGCGAAACCAGACAATGCTCTGCACCTGCACAGCATGAGAAACACAGCAGGTAGATCCACAGAGCAACAATAGGCTGTGGATAAGCACTTTTTTTTCCCCTAAAAAGCACACAAAGTAGAAAAGACTGCCATTAAGACTTCAAACATTCTCTCAATGTGTAACCAACTCTTATATTTGCCACAGAGATGCTTGTGATCACATTTAGGGTGGGGCTGCCAGACAAATTTTTAATTAATCTGGCAACCAAGGCATATCACATGGTCAAAATCCTGAGACTACTTGTCCTGGAAAAGATTCAGAAAGATCCAAGAGCACAAAACAATAATAGCATTTCCCTTCTTACCACTACAACCTTATTAAAAAGTATGAAAAATATCAGCTTTGATATTTTCTTACTTATCTGTGAATATTTTGTCTCTGGAAGATATCAATACAGCCATACCAAAACATSCATAGCTAAAAAGCATGCCAAGGAGAAGCTGACCTGTTCTGCAGCCTCAAGGCTATTTTATTATCTTTGTAGCTGTACAAGATACTTAGAGTTGATCATTCTAATAAAAAGTAGTTCAGATAAAATGTGGAAAGAAACTCAATGGCAGATGATATACTGGTGTCATCTGATTTTCTTGGGGCAAGAGATGTCATTTCCTGAATGTATCAACTTTGCAGTTGGCCAATGTCAGACTCATTTGATGAGTTCAAGTACAGAACTTCTTGTTCATGCAGTTCCCATACTTGCCACATATTTTACCATCATGTTTCTTGCACATGCAGCCAGTCTTGACAGATATAATCTCCAGACCTACAATGGCTGCATATATTGTGCGTATTTTGGAAGGTATGGAAGGAATCTGAAGACATTGCAGCATCTGTTAGTTACATATGCAAAAAGGAAACTTAAGAATTACCATATGGGGTTTTGAAGGACTTAAGTTCAAATTCTGTCCTTAGACATGAGCATAGTTCTCCATAACTTCTAAAGCTTACCTAAGTCAGAATGAATTTTCAAGTTATTTTCCTTTTTGGATTAAAAAGAGAGAAATATTGTTATATGGTGTTGCAAATTTTTAGAAATGGTACTTTTTAAATCATCGGATTGAGTAATTAGCAATACAATTGTATGGGTTGTTTCAGATTAGATAGGTAGGAAAAATCTGATGTGAAAACAGATCTTTACGTTGTAGTCTGAGCAGATTTGGGTCACTAAGGATATATGCCCACATTTCTGAGAAAGAGTACATGCATACCACTGTATTGATGGCAAAAAAATCAGTAGCAATACTTGTATACCGTTTTTGAGTCATCAGTGGTAGAAAATTGAACAGGACCTGCTTATCCAAAATTCCTATGTAACTAGAGTTCTCCTTTTCAATATCTGTAACAGGGCACTGAAAAATAGGACACACCAACTCTTTCTTTGTAATGTGTTTGAATTATAGTTCTCTTCATAAAATCAGTAAGGTTGGAAGGGACCTCTGGAGATGATCTAGCTCAACTCCCCTCCTCAAGCAGGGTCACCTAGAGCATGTTAGACAGGGTTGCATCCAGGCGGGCCTTGAAGATCTCCAGAGAAGGAGACTCCACAACCTCTCTGGGCAACCTGWTCCWGTGCTCTGYCACTCTCACAGTGAAGAAATTCCCCCTCACGTTCAGGTGGAACTTCCTGTGSTTCAGTTTTTGTCCATTGCCTCTTGTCCTGTCACACGGGACAGCTGAAAAGAGTTTGTCYGCGTCCCCTTGACGCCCTCCCTTCAGGTACTTGTACACATTGATAAGATCYCCCCTCAGTCTTCTCTTCTCCAGGCCTAAAGAGGCCCAGCTCTCGCAGCCTTTCCTCACAGGGCAGATGCTCCAGCCCTCTGATCATCTTTGTAGCCCTACACTGGACTCTCTCCAGTAGCTCCCTATCTCTCTTGTACTGAGGAGCCCAGAACTGGGCACAGTACTTGAGATGAGGCCTCACCAGAGCTGAGCAGAGGGGCAGGATCACCTCCCTCGACCTGCTGGCAACACTCTTCCTAATGCACCCCAGGATACCATGGGCCTTCCTGGCCACAAGGGCCCATTGCTGGCTCATGGCCAACTTGTCATCCACTAGCACTCCCAGGTCCTTCTCTGCAGAGCTGCTTTGCAGCAGGTCAGCCCCCAGCTTGTACTGGTGCATAGGTGCATGGAATCTGCACTTGCCCTTGCTCAACCTCATGAGGTTCCTCTCCACCCAGCTCTCCAGCTTGTTCAGGTCTCTCTGAATGGCAGAACAAAGAATAACTGTACAGAACATAAGCGCCAAAGCCGCCTAACAATGAATATGRCAGTTCAGAAAGAGTAGCTTTTGAGAACAAATATTTGGCCAACTATTATTGGACAAATTTAAAAATACAGAGTCTGCAATTGCCTTTGCAAAACATGTGCACATTCCATGGCTATATGGAGAAGATAGCTAACTGTCCACAAACGTACCTGATCAGTCATTTGCTCATACAGTTCCCCATTTTTAGTGTGAAGAACTGAGGTACTTGCACATAAATCAAGCATGTAACTGGGCAGAGACCGTGTGTGAAATCATGAGCATTTTTCAGTGTAGCCAATTTTATTTATTTTATCACTAGTCTCAAGATAGTTAGGGCTTGTCTTAAAAGCTCATTTCCTCTAGTCCTGTTGTTATGTGAGGATCTCATATTTCATTTAAAAAGACAGCAAAAAGAAAGCATGTAGAAAAGAAGGTCACAGAGACAAGCTGAAAATCAAGAATCTACAAGCTCTAATAATAGAAGGCAAAGTATAACAATTCAATATGTATTATTAAAAATATTAATTTCTTAATTATTATTTCTGATAATTTTTAAGACTAGATTTCAGATTTCTCAGCACATGGCTTCGGTCAAGCTGCTTATTTCAAATGCATAATGCTTTATGGATAGGTAAGCAGAAAAAGTAATATAGAGGCATACATACTTCTGCTACAACAAATATATTTCTCCTTACAATTATGTCCAGCCATATAATAGACTTTTGCCCAGGAAGGTATACATCATATCTCCTTTGCTGCTCTGCTTTCCCTTCATGACATCACGGGCACACCACTGCCACAGACATCCCTCTGTGCTCCAGAGCAAACCTAAGACCCTTAATTCAACTGATTGCAAGCCTCCAACACTATGGTGTGCTGGAGGAAAGCTGCAGAGAGTTCCAGGTGCCTTGGTGCCTGGAATGACAGGGAAATACCAGGTAAAATACACCAAGATGATCCATGTACAAATGCAGATTTTTTTCTTATGCCTATAAGACAAATAGCTATTTTCTGGAAGCAAATTTTCTCTCTTCATTCACAACTATTATAAATACATTAACATGGAAAGTTCTTTCCTCCTCCCTGCCTCATTTTGTTCTTTTCTTTTTTTTTAATGTGGGATGAGTCACAACATTGATCAGATTACCTAGTAAACAGGTCTCAAACTTCCCACGAACTACTGCATAGAAAAGTTTGAATCAAAATGGAGGCAAAAACACAAAAGCCCCTTGAGACTAGGCTGATTAAAACTCAGGGGATTTTCATGCTAGAATGTCATTACCTTATCATAAATAAGATGTTAAAGCACTGCTAATCACAATGTTTAATGCATGCAGGGACAAATCGGTGAAACCAATCTCTTTATTTTAATTTTTTTTCATGCTTTTGTGCCAGTACTTGTGGAGGTTCAGGGACTAGCCACAACAGCGACTGAAGTTCCCTGACTGATCATACAAACATCTGCTGATTCAATAGAAATAACAAGAAGAACAGTGGGCTCAGTTTGCTCACATGCCCATCAGAGCAGYGTCAAATTCCACAGGCAATGAAAGGATGCTGCACTGGTCCCACAAAGATCTGCTGATGCAATTCCTACCCAATGCTGCAGTCAGCCTCAGTACTGTACTGCTCCTTCCATGAAAACTAGTTCAGGATACTTCAGCTGTTTCTTCTCATTAAATACCCAAAAGCAAAAAAGCAAATCAAAATAGCACCCTGGCAAACCTCAGGAAAACAGATTGACCACAGAAACATTGGTGATGAATACACAGAGAATAATTTGTTACCAACAGGCAAAGGCAAACCTAGGCTAATATTACACATTTATATACCAAGAAGATAGTTAAAAAAATGAATTAAATGTTCTGAAATGTTGATGGGAAAAGGTTCTATATGCAGTCTTCATTAGAATAGTTTCTTATTCATATAAATGTTCAGAGTCTGTGCCATTCCTTATCAAATGAGTCTCCCTAGTAAATCATTTATATTGTTACAAATTCAAGTTAAGAATGAAAAGTGTTTCTTAAAAATCCACCCCTTTGATGTACTGTAAATTACTACTCAGAGCAAAAAAGAAAAACAGACCCTAGATCTGCTTGCTGCCTAATTTAGTTCCCAGTAATAGTTCAGATCTTATCAGTGGAAACAGAATACAAAAATATGTACATACACACACACTTTTTGGTGAAGATACATATAAAAATATATATATAATATCTTTCTTGCATCCAATCTGGTGATTCAGTGCRTACTGCTAATAAATAGAGCTCCATGACCATGAGTCATCTCAGCTACATCTTGTGTGTTAAAGGAAGGGAGCAAAGAAGAGAGGTGAGGGATGGCTCGGTGATGTGAGCACTCTGCTGTGGACTGTGCATATAGCTAGTCTGCTCTGTAGCCACACTCTCTATCATCCAAATCATCCAGAGTACAAATAAGCCATTTCTGAAGGTATTTTTAATTAGCCATTTAGGACACTCGATAGGAGAAAAGAATCTACTGAGGCTGTCAAAGGGTTGCTGGTTTTGTTCTCCACTCTTTCACAAACAGTATCTGATTTACCTTCCCATCATCTTTTTTAAATGTTTTCCCTCCACGTTGCTTTTGGTCACTTATTCCTGTCCTTGGCCTTCCTTTTCAGCCCCCACTGGGGTTCAGCTCCCCAGACAGACTCAACATTCAACTGCCAAAGTGGTGCAGCCACAATACAAACTTTCAGCCCAAGAAACAAATTTTTTTAGGATACTGCCCCTTAGAATAAAACAGAATGGTTTTTGAGTAAAACTAGATTTTGTGGACGTTGTGCCTAACCAAAATGGAAGATGGCCATACCAAACTATGTATGTGCAAAACATAACAAACTGCATATATGCAAAAAAATTATATGTGCATGAAAAAAGATACYTATGTAAGACCCTAAAATGTTAGGCAGGATCTAGAAAGCCTAAATCAAGAGTTGGTCTATGACTTGAGTGCTGTTAAGTTAGCTTTATTCAGGAGTGGTAGGGACTGGCATTTAGTAGCGTTTAGTGCCCTGGGGTTGTAGAGTCTCTGCTGCTCACAGCCTTCCTCTTTAAACCACTTCATTCATCAGTTCCTTGACTGATGTATTTCTCAGGGCAGCAGTAGAGTCAACAGGAAATAGGACAAAGCCTCCAGCTCCTGAAGTGCCACCCTCATCATGCGGGAATCTGAAACTGCTTTATCTTGGAAAACTGCTTCATCTTGGAAAACTGCTTCATGCCACACTAGTGGCCTCTGCATTAAACAAACACACACATACAAATATAGTTGTTTTATATGTGTATGTGTATATATATATGCRTGTGTGTGTRTGTGTATGCATGTTGGAAAATGCATACAATTTATAAAGTCAATATTCTCTGAACAAGAAAGTCCTCTCACAAAACRTTATGCACTCTGCCTCCCAGGTGCAGTATGGCAACAGAAATGAGAGTCCAAACTTTGTTCCTTGCTCATCTTAATATAAGACACATGAAGCCAGAACAGAAGCAGCTGTAAGCTGTGGGTTTCTCCATCAGACCTGATTGCTTGCACTGGTGAGGCTCAGCAGGCCTCCTTGCTTGTCCCTGCAGTGTGAGCCAGCTACTGCCAATCTCTCGTCAAGCGCACATCAAAATCTGTACGTGACTGGAAGCATCAAGATGCATTTCTCAACTGGTGAGAAAAACTTCTGGGAGGTTCCTAAGCAGAAAAAGGCAATGACTCTTTCTAAGGTTCCCACTACCCAAATGCAAGAAGAATCTAGGTTCTGCTCACAACCACATCTCTGGATGACTTAGAAGTATTGGTCTCAGTACTTCTTCCTGCTGGAGAGGATACTTCTTTCTAGCAGCATCTTTCCTAGCACACCAGCACTTACTGTCACGGGAGCCAAATATAGCCAGCTCACAAACCACAGGTAGCTCATAGATCCTATCCACTTCACTAGTCAGAAAATCACTGGAAAAGATTTTCCTGCTCTCCATCTAGTGCATGTGACAGAGCTAAAGCAGAATCTCTTGTCTAAGTGTCTGCACTGCATATCTGACAAACATGCCAGGGTACAGCTAAAAACAGGTTTAAAATGGAAAAAACAGAAAGAAATGCTAGTAGGCTCCCTAATTACCCTTCTCTGGTCTGGCCATCACATTGCTAAGTGCCACACCAGGGCAGCATAGCTCCTATCAGGCGTAGGCACCTATGTGTGTCCTTGATCCTGCAAAGGACTTGTCTGCAGCCGCTACCGGTTTGTAACACTTTTTTCACCTGACACTGGAATGAGAGCTGCAGTTCCCAGCAGTCACTGTGGGCATCCTGTGCAATCCAGGGCTGTGGTACTGCATCCTGAAGTGACCACAACTGCGTTTTAACAAAGTGCAACAGAACGTAGCTGTCTCTAGCTCTGTGTGAGCTTTCGATACCAAGCCATAGTGAAAGCTGAAGCTTTCAGTTTCCACTTCTGAGCAGTGTTAATGCCCAGAAGGGCAAGCGTCAAGTTAAACTGAAATTTCTGTGTCTAAAACCCATTAAAAGATGAATAAGGACCAAATGCATCAGTTGGGGAAATCTGTTAAAGTTTATTTTATAGATTTCAATGCAATTACGGTGGCTTCGTTACCTGAGATGCTCCAGTCATCTCAGACACATCCCAGGCTGGTAACAATTTTACCATAAGAATAGTTGTTCCAAAACCAACAGAGTCCAGTCATTTCTAACATAGCACTGCCACTATGAGCAAGAAGGGCAGAGCCCATCTTTTCAGGAAAGGCATAATCGGAAAAACTTGGCATTCTTCCTCCCCATTCAGCTAACATTCATTCCCACTGGAGATTAACAACAAGACCCATTTTCCTCTAGAACAAGGCTCAGGCTTGTGGCACGTTCTTCCTCCTAYTCCAGGACTGAAGCATTTGAAAGCTTACAAGTAAATTGCTGGACATGAGACCCCTGATTGCGTGCCTACACGATTCATGATTGATGGACCTAATGAAATTACTACGTTTTCCTTCCTATTTCTGGCATTAGTCAAGACTTCATGTCCAAAGATTATTCCACCAGACATGTTCTGCGGATGTGATGGGATTAGCCAAATTTCAAAGCTTATTTTTGACCTCCAGCAGAAAATTGAGCACATACGCTATTGAAGCCAACTGGGACTATAGAACATCAAGTTGATTCATCAAATTAGCTCAAACATAATTGTACTGCATGACTGGCTATGGAAGTTGTCAGCTATAAACCTGTCAAAAAGCCATCAGCTTTAATGTTAAATAGAGACACAAAGTAATGTTGTTCAGAATTTGACATTTGTTGGACTTACGCCTGCTAAAGGATGCTATCTGCTTTGTTTCCTCTTAGAAGAATTTGTAGTCTGAAACACAGTCTTGATAGATTGCAGTAGACAAAAGGTACCAACTCTCCTTGCTAGAAATACCAGCTTCGACAAAGTAGATATACCTTTATTGCCTTTATCTAGCAATGTCAACGAATACCAAAACAACTGCAATATAAAAATACTCAGAAATCTTTTTAGCAGCTACAATCTGCAAATTTAGCATATTTTACTGTTTACTGTTTTTTATATTAAAAAATTCAAAATAGAGTACAAACTAAATGTAGATTTTTTTTATTTTCAAAACAAAAGATCRATGAGTTTGATATGGGATATGTTGAGACAGCTTCTAACAGAATTTTAAATGCATGCAGATAGCACACCCACAATGCGAAACTTGAACACTAACTTAAATACCAAGCGGTTTCATGTATTATCACACATTACAGCATGGGATAACAACATAGAAGAACTATTAACAAAAAAAAAAAAAAAAAAAAAAAAGGTAGGTCAAAAAAATGTTAAGGGTCTTACAACCCTCTCCCTGCCTTAAAATCAAAATCATGCAGAGCTAATTCTTCCACTCTGCACTCAATCTGTTCCCTTGTGCTTGTGAGTATTACAAAGGTAGGCTGGGTAAATTACAGCTTTAACTCTGCATTTGTTTAGCTGGCATGCATCTAAGCCCAGACTTTTACCATGAATATATATTTTTTGCTCCCTAGTTTCTTATTTTTTTTTYCCCCAAATGATGCATGTAGTCCTCTTACAATTTATGGATGATTGACTAGAAAGAGCAATATGGTGTCTAATGTGTCAATGTGTATTACAATGAACCCTGAGCCCGCTGAATATTGACATGATAGACTGTAAATGAGGAGCTCCTGCAAAGTCATTGCATATTCACACGTCAGCCCATGGTGAGGGAGCTTCCAGTCCATGCTGCCGGCACTACRGCTGCCATGGGGCTGCAAGCAGCCAGGACTGCGATGTGAGCGCACAGCCTCCCAGCCTGCCACACCGCCTGGAAAAACCTAGAGGCACTATTGTCTGCATTGCTTATTCTTGTTCCCTATGTCCTCCAGCAACATATACCTAGGGGAAGTCCCAGAAAAGACAGCCAGAGAGATACATCCAGGCAGGATGCTTTTCAGGGTGCAACTTAGAGATTATAAGACTTTTAGCATAAAGGTTTTCCTTTAATTTCTCTGAAACACCATGCTYTGGGCATAGAACAGGAATAAAAAAGGGCTGTTGAGGGACATATCAGAGCAGACTGGTGAAGAGATGATGKTGGGCCAAAACCTCAGTGCACAGGAAGCAACAAGAGCAGTTCAGGCTTCTGATGGCCAGGCAGTTAAGTGTTATCTTCTTGTACCTGTTATCTTGCACTCTCCCCATGTGAGGGACAAGCAGGAGCTGAACTACCCCTAGGTAACATCAGGAAACACCTCGTGCTTCTTCAAATCAGATTCTACTTTATCCCTCCTGCAGCTATTATTCTAAATTTATTCTTTATTCTGCAGTTATTTCCTTATTTTATAGCCCACAGAAACATGTTGTTTATCAGAGAAACACTAGTGCTGGTTTTTTGCCAAGTCAAAAGACCGGTGTGTCTGGGATTCCCAGCCCAAAGGGCACTGTTGGGCAGAGCATAATTGCCCCCTGGGTGTGAGCAAAGTGTAAGCCTGGTTCCTCACAGTACAACACTGTGGGATGGAGCTGGTGCTCAGCAACCACCTCTCCTGTAGTCAAACGGCCTCTCAGGCATGCATGATCCTGCACCCTTCCCACTGCATAGTGCAGTAAGACTCAAACACCYAAGCTGTCTCTTAGGAGCACTGTAGAAAATAGGATTCTGAAGCCAGAGAGCGACTTTCCCCAGTTCTGCTGCTTCAGTGCATCTTTAAACCAAATCTGCTTTCTTGTATGCCAATTTTTAGCCTGGAGCCAGGTATTAGAGCTGAGTGATAAATCCCTGAAAGGGCAATCACAATAGAAACTCTGACAGACACTTAACACTAGTGGTACAAACTCAGGGAGCTCAGGATTTTTTTTCTCTTTTTTATGATTAGGCATTGGCTATGAGTTCGTACAGACTACATAAGCACAAAATGTATGTAGGACACACTGCAGAAAGCTGCAAATCTGTGACTTATTTGCAACCTTTGGAGAGGTGACTTTTTCTTTGTACTTTTTTCTAAAGGTTTCATAATCACTAAATATGGCTTCTGCAATTACATATTGTTTTTAAATTGAGCAAAAAATGGCATTTGAACAATGACAACTTGATAACTAGAACATTCCCCCCTCACAAACCTCAGACTAAGCTATAATACAGCAAGTGGGACTTGAACTATGATGGGTTTCAGTATTAACGTTCATAAGATTTGTCACTGTCACATCTTGCTAACACTCAGAGCATCTCATTTTCTAAATATAATGTATCACTGTTTAGTGGCTAAAAATGTAAATTACAAAAAATGTAATCATGTTCAAGAAACTGAAAAAAATATGATCTCTGAACCCCTCAGCACGCACATGACTTAATGTGGAAAGCTCACCAATTAAGCATAACACTGTGCCACAAACCTTTGGGACAGCAGCATCAATCGCCCAGAACACAGTCCTCATTTGGTACAAATCTCTCAGATTTCCAAAAGCATCTTTGACTTGGATTCAAGAGATAAAACACATGAACTTGTCCAAAGAAGTCAGAAACAAATATCTTTTTAGATCTGATTTCTGATGCTCAGAGTTTTGTTTCTTCTTTTCTTCCTTTTTTTTTTCCAATAATAGGAAATCTGTTATCAAAGGAACAAAATAATATATTCAGAATATAAATCTATTGTTAAACTTCAGGCTGAGATGTTCTTTAAAAACACCATATCGGAACCCTTACATCTATAAAAAGTAGTTTCTTTACTAACGGCATACTTGGAGTGCCTCCCCTCTTTGAATATAAACTGTGGACAGTGCATTTGTTTAGTACCAGCTAAACAAATCTAATGGCTACTTGCTACCAAAAGCATTTTTCTGTGTCCTCAGATCTGATCCCCACAGCATGTTCCTGTCCCTTCCTTTGCTTCAGCATTGGTCCTCATCTGACCCTATTGGGTAAACCAGTTCAGTGAGTTAAATTGAAATAAATATTTTTACTTTTTTTGTGGGGTCTGTTTTTGACCATTTAAACTCTGAATTGGCTTACTGCTGGGAAGACTGAATGTGAGCATAATAACCAAGGAGGAAAATGAGAGGACGCACGCCCAGGCGGTTGCAGGTGGATTGCGCATACTGCCAGCAAATTTGTAGAATCTGTATCATCAGATCATGCCCTAAGACACAGCTACATAGAGATAAGTAATAAGTCTAATGTTTCTTTTCACCAAACAATCCAAGTTACACATTATCACAAAAGGTGATCAAGTTTGACTTCTATGCACCATCCTGCATATGTTATAACATTGAGTGTGGGGCAGCCTCACAGAAACAGCCCTGGGTTCATCTGCTAATGGGGAGAACAACTGGATGTGGCTCTTTTGGTGACAGCTTTGAAAAGTATGGAAGGATCTGTTACAGAAGTGCCAAATATTTATTAATGAAGGAATCAAATTATATTAAGGTCTCCTTTATGCCATTCTATTAAGGGTGCATAACTGTTATGTCAGAGTTGTATAAGGTTACCTTAATGTAAAAAAGAAAAAAGCTTGCCAATCTGTATACAGGATCTTGATTACCATGGAACAACTGAGCTTATTAATTACTATATAAGTGAATTAATTTCTGGCCAACCATAACCCACTTTAAAACTCTGGAATCACTGGTCAATAATTGGTTTGCTACTAAAATATCTCAAGTCCATCCACAAATCTTACCTGTTCTAACTAAACTGTTTAGTAGGTGTGTTAATGGAAGTTATTGCTATTATAAATTATCTCCAGACATTGACAAAAGAAGTAATACATGTTATATTTTTAAAAGCACTGGCCAATGCATGGCTGAGTGATTGAGTTGGAAAATGAACCATTCCTTGGGGTTAGCAAATGATTTTTCATCACCTAGCAGGCTATTAAGCACACCTAGATAATAAACGGATGATTTTAGCAGTAATTCTACTAGGTTCTCATATTTTCCATTTTAAATTCCATGTAACTTTTAAAGGATTCACACATTACATTGATTTACACCATAGTGAAGAGAGCCAATGATGTCCTTTAATGTCGGAGATGGTGCATTATTATTTATCATTAGTTTTACTTCCCCCCCACACCCCCATGAAATATTTGAAAAATGCCTGCCTGGAGAGCTCAGAACTGAGCGGCACGTTTCCTCATGCGAGGCATATCCTAGCAGCTAGGCTAAGTCTCCTGAGGATGTGGGTTTTGCTGCTTTCTGACTAATGCTGGGTGTTCTGATGGTCATCCTTGCAAATCCTGTCATCTTCCGCAGGAGACCATAGCTCATTCGTGAACTTAAGTTACTGGTAGAAACTAAGGAACAAAATCTTTACACTAATGAGATTATTTGCATGAAATGCTATTTCAATAAGACAGCCTAGGGAAGAAGTTCGTTCACACTTGATTTTCCACATTTGTTATTAGATTTCTTGCCCAAAAGAACAATTTTGGGAAATGACTGCAAAGATACAGTATTGGAACTGATAGTCAGTTCCGATGGAATATAAACTAATTTTTAACATGAAAGAAACTAGGACAACAGAGACAGATTAAAAAGTAGTTGACCAGAAGTCTGTTTCTTCATCCTGTTTCAGTGAAGCTCCTTGCTAGTACCATTAAAATCACTTATTAAAGTCTTACTAAATACAGTCCCCTTTTACTATGTAAGAGAGACTCTTAGTTTTGGATTCTTTCTGAAAAATGTTAACTACCATAAAAATGTGTCTGTGCCCACCTGCTTATGTGTGTACATTTTTCTTTTTGGGTATTCATAGCCTACTACTCACGGCACAATTTCTTTTGCAGCAGTACTCAGAGAATACTGAAAAAGTTATTTAAAGCAAATTTGTTAAATTGGGTTCATGTGAGTTCAGCCTTAGAGGCAAAAGCAGTACTTTCATACTCATACAGGAAGGAAAACTTTTACAATAAAACAAAAAGCACAAATATTCACTGAGTCTGGAGTTTCATTACGAAGTGAGAAGTCAATTTATGGTTTATAGTTTTGTATCAAAAGCAGATGAAACTTGGAAATTTCAGAAGACATTGGCCTTGCAGTTTTGGATTTATTCAAACTTTAAATTCAAAATGAAACTAGAAGATGTGAACTTAAGTGGCTGATACTGCAGAAAATGTTATGTGATCTATGTATATATCTATTGCAATTTATTTTCACAAGATTGCATACCTTCCTGGTAATTACAGATCCCTCCCGCATAAGCAATAATTTTCCATTTCAACTTCTACAGCACAGCCTGCTCCTCTCCCACTTTAGAACATCACTGAACACAAATGTACAGACTTATCACACTTTCCCACATCAGACCTTTGAAAATGTATTTGAGGGACCACTGCAGAGCAAATAACTCATAAACTCTTCCATATCTTCCAACATTTTGTAGTTCAAAATCTAAAATTTCATTCCAACAGAAGTATTTTTTCACATTTTCTTGTGAGATATTTTGTAGGGTTTGAATATGAAAAGCCATTTTTCAAAACAATAGCAAAGTTAATCACTCCATAAAAAAACTGTATGGGAGATCCCATGACGCTTTATGCCTAAGCAATGCTTCATACTAGTTTCCCTCAGTGTAAATGTAGGCTCTGGGTCAGCTCTTTGCACGGTTAGTGTCTCTCTGCCCTGTGATTGCTCGCTTATTTCCTGAAGGCTGAATATGCCGAAGCTATGAAAAAAATCTTTAATAAAACTGTTAAGATACTGTGTTAGAAATATTTAAAATAAAAGACTCATCAGAAATATACTTAGCCATTGACATGTCCAGCAGCCGAATAATAGACCAGCTTGAAGCCATCTCAGGGCTCGAGGTGAACTCACAGGACAATTACATGTTTTGGAATTCCCAAGCGTACATAAAAATTATTGAAGAAAGCTAAAACATGTGAATAAAAATGCATTAAGCTAAAAAACATCTGTACTCCATAAAACAAACTTTTCTTCAGATCAGGAAGGAAAAGAATTTCAGTACAAATAAGCATGCAAGCATATTTTCAAGGTGTTGTGAATGTGACTTATTTAAAAGCTCTGTGGCTAAAACACATATGGCTGAAATACATCCCTATTAAATTTAGTAGGAATTTTCCCACAGTACTTTGGAAATTTACGCTGAGATATGCTCTAACACAGTCAGATAAGGTATCACATGTTTACCTAAACAGTAGCTTTTGCCATAGACTTAAAGTATAAAACTGACTTCTGAATTTAGATATGACATTTGGTATATTATCAAACAGCAAATTTTGAGACCACCTGAAACTGGTTTAAGGTTCTCTAAGGGAAGCCAGAATAAATTATGTTAGCACCTTTCAGAAAGTACACCTAAATATGCTTCTTGCTAAAAAATTCCTAGCCCTGGATGCAATGAAGAGAAACCAAGTTTCAAAGTCATTCTCCAAACCTTGTGAATTCGTAGTGGTAGTGTTGAACTCCGAGGCTGCAGTTCTGCTGGACTCCAGACCCAGCAACGGAAAGTTGTCTGTGACATGTAAAGTACATGGAATCCTGGCTACTGCCACCTGAACTGATAGCTGAATTGTAAATGTATGCTGAATATTAAACTGACTATTAACTATGGATAAATTTTCAGTGTAACATGCCCATGTTAGGGAATTTTAGAAAATGAACTACCTTTCCAGTGCCAAAAGGCTCCCAACCTTTTTCCTAAAAGCTCTAAACTATTTCCTCAGGCCATGATTCCACAATTGCTGATTTGGGACCATACTCCACCAGATCGAGCAGTCACACCAGGTCAGGTGAGGCAACCGAGCATTTGTTGCATTCGCTAATACACATGACATAGCTTAGGCTGTTTGTACAGGGTTTGCAGAAACTGTTTGACAAGATAGGATACCTGCTCCAACATAAAGTTACAGTTGCATGGGCAGACAGCACCGATTAACACCAAGCCTGCCCATATGAAATGTTCCCATTAATAGTTTCTGAACATATGTCAAGTGGTGGAGTAAGTTCCTGTCTGTCTGTGTGCTGCTTATGATGGATCCACCATGCTGATCTCATATGGAGACCTCCGAAGTAGATCAGCTGTGACATAGAGCAGGGCCATGCTCTGCCCAGCAGCAGCCAATGGAAAATATGAGCTAGGTGAACAACTCAAAACTTCAAATCAGTGAATAAATGCTGATGCTTTGAGTTTCTCAGTCAACTTTGCTCATATTTCTAACATTTTCTCCACAAGTGCTGAGGAAGGGGAAAAGATGAGCAAAGCTGTAGTTTCACAGCACTCAGCCTCACTGCCGGTGGCAGCTCCTGCGCCTCCCGTGCCTGCCCCTGCCCCAGGGTCTCCCTGCGGCACAGGGAAGCATCAGTCTGGCTGAAAATGCCATCATCATGACCGAGGCGAGGCCGCAGCTCTGCCAGAGGCTGGAGGGGTGACACAGTGTGGGAGCAGGTGACGAGTATTGCTGCTAATATTGCCAAAGAGGACTTTTTCCTCATAAAACCACAGCCTGAGAGTCTCACAGGGCTGG
>NW_028186534.1:6910013-6925013 GCF_003343005.1 Rhea americana | reverse complement strand
GACAGCCTGGAAAATGCCAACATTCCTGGGATTAAATGAAAATAGAAAATTGCATTTTTGCTGTAAAATATACACAGAACTTTGATATGTCAGTTTCTCTTTGTTAAAATAAACCAGGGCCCAACCAAGTACTCCCAGAGCGATTCAAAGTACAAGAAGCTAAATGAAACAGTAACCAAGACGCTGACCAACTGAAAGCTTTTAAGTTGCTACCCTTTTACCCCAGGATATTAGTGAGGTGATCTGACTTGCACACACTTTGACACATTCATTTTTCTCAAACTCAGCAACACCAAAATGCAAATTTGCCCATCTTGCATTGCTGTCTTTATATCATTTTTTTTTCTTTGTGGCATTCAACTACTCCACAATTTGGGGCCTGTCAAACAGTTATTTCTGCTGTATGGGATCTTTTTCCCCCTCTTTGTTCTTCAAGAAAGTAAAAGTAAACAAAATTTCTTGGATATAAAAAATAAAGAACAATAACCTGAGTGATCCTCCCTGGAGGTTTTGAGCTAGCCTACAGACGTATTGGCTTTGCTTTTGCTTCAGCTTTTGCTTCAGCTCACAGAAAAACACATGCAAACAATGACACATAGTTAGCACTGCTGGTCAAAATTGACAACTCAATTTTTTTTTCCCCTAGCACCAGTACGTGTATGCAAGTATCCAGCTAGATCTGGCAATAGGTTATGTGCAGTCTTAGAGCCTTGCCCAGCACCGTCTGTGGCAGCGGTGAGGCTATGTGACGTCCGGCAGTGCCGAGGAGAGCAGAATCCAGCTCCTTGTGACAGTTTTCCCCACACAACATCACAATCAGCCAAACACATTTGTAATCTACTGCAGCTGGTGTTTCTATAACTGATAGAGATGTAAAAGCCCTTTTTGCTAAAGTTGTACTTTTGTATTTTTTTTCCTTGGGGGAGTCGTGAGAAAGCGGCTACAAAAAGTACACTTCAAATTTCAGATAATGTGGCTCCCTTTAGAATCCCAAGCTTAAAGAAAGTAGTAACGAGTTCTAGCAAAGTAAAAAAAAAAGCTAAAAACAAACATTTATTTTACTTGACATAGCAAAACAGTGGATTAAAAAGTTAAATCAATGCGCCATCTGAATGGTTCCTGCTGTAGCTGCAATTTCAAATGAAATAAGAATGTTATAAAAACTCTCACATATTAGGCACATTTGGAAATGTCTCCTTGTAACTGTTCCTTAAGTGTTCTGTCTATGAGCACTAACAGGTCACTGCACAGGAAATGCAAAAATATGTTACATTTTAATCAGGGCATATAAAACACTGTCTAGAATGTTACATTGCCCTGGGGAATCTGAAGTAAGTAGGGGAACTTTTACAAAGTCCAGGTCACTCTCCCCATTACATCACTGCAAAAAAAAAAAAAAAAAATTGGGTTAAATTATATAGATGTCATGCATTAGAACTTTCCCAGTCGTAGGATGATGGCTGCGAGATGCTTATTTCCTTGGAGAAACTCCTAATCACTCTCTCGTTCCCCTGAACATACTTTGTGCATTGGAAATACTGCATTTGGACTGAACTTGAATATTGTCAAACAGTTATCATGGATGAGGCTAAATGCAAGAAAGAGACTTTTAATATATTCACCCTAACAACAAGTTTAAGTACTTCACTTTAACACACACAGATTGCCAATGGAGGTGTATCAGGCACGAACCTACGGAAAACCTGCCCAGCTATACCTCACAGGCGATAAAAATTGAAAGATTTTAGCAGAGACGTTTGGAATGATTACGGCAAAATGTCCCGAATCCACACAAGTGGAAAACCAGATGTAGATGTCATCATAACACCCCCTCCGCCCCGCCGTAAATATTTCTCCAAATGATTTACCTTTGTTTAACCTGAATTGCAAGCTGATAAAATCTCTAATAAGATCACAGGGAAGGCAGAGGAGCGAAGCGAGGGCGGCTGTTTTCTCCACGATCCTTCTCGGGACTCGAGTTAGGGGAAGCGGAGCGCGGGGCAGCAGGCGGCCTGGCCTGCCCTCGCTACCCCGGCCTCAAGTTTCGCCACTGACTTCTGGGCAGAAAGATTCACTTTCGAAGGAAAACCTCCCATGCAGCAATAAATAAAATATAATAACCCCCACGCACCCCCCAAGGAAAGCAAAAGGCGGAGCTGTGGGGCTGCCGCCGAAACACATGCAAGTTACTTACAGGCGGTGCCGCACCGACGAGCCCTTCGCCACTTGCGTGTCGCGGCATGAGGACAGGTCTCAACCCAACGGGCTCTTTCTGTTTAATCTAAACAGCTATCTGCGGTCGAAACTCTTGGCATTGCCCTTCGTATTTTCTCCGAGCGTCTCGCTCGGGTACAGCAGCCTCTCCGGCCGCCGGGGTTTTACCCCCTCGGCCCCAGCCTAGCTGCGGCACGCGTCTCCGCCGGGGAGAGCCGGCGGCGGCCATTTCGCGGCCRCGCTGCCCTGGCGGGCGGAGGAGCGGCGGCAGCGGCGGCCCCGAGCGCCGACGCCACGCGGCCACGCTACACCCTGCAGCCCCAAAGCCGCCCCCAGGCCTCGCCAGGCGCCGTGCGGCCCGGGCCGTGCAGGTGGGGTGACCTGCGGGTGGGGACGGCACGCTCGGCCAYGGCGGCCTCACCCACTAAAGCACTTGCTTTGGCAATGGCAACTTTTAAGCTGTAAAAGTTGGACCGATTTCAGTGGATTTGCTCCGGGAAAGCATGAGATATCGCTGGGAATTTTTGCGGTCACTGCCAGAAAGCACAGTGGTACTACATCTTGGAAAAGAAAAACCCCAAACTGATGGATGTCTTTGTAAATTTTGCCAAACAACATCCTTGCTTGAATTTCAGGAAGAACATTTTATGAAAGGGAACTTAGATGCCCAAAATAGAAATTGTTGCTCTGAGCAGCTGAGGTCTGGAAACACCAGGAACCATCGAAATCCAACCGAAATCAGCAGCCGGCGGCGGCGAGGGGAAGCGCCGTGCCACAGCGCGGGGTTCGGGAAGCGCRCGGCTCCGCAGCGCTCCCGGCATCCAGGCAGCTAACCGGGCTCTCAAGGCCTCCGGGGTTTCTCTCTCCTCCACAAGCTCTTCCCCCTTCCCCGGCTCTCCTTTCTGCTATCACATGGCTCAACTCTTACACCCGCAAGAGGCTGCCAAGCAGGTGAAGGCACCGAGGCTTCGGCCGCGGCACAGGCTGCGGCAGTTTCTGCTTCGGGCTGCTCGTTCCTGCCTCCGTCCACGCACGYGGCCCCGCCGGTTCCGCAGCGCACCCGGCTGCGGGCGCCATCAGGGAAAGGCAACCCCACCTGCACCTCCAGACCCAGCCCCGGCTGATGGCCGGCCGTGTTTGAGCTATTTTTCTCATGCACAAGAATCAAGAATAATCAGTCTAGGCTACAAAACTCAGGTCTGAGCCCCTGATTCATCCAGGGTGGACCTCGGCCTTAGAGTTAAGTGCAGACATGAAAACTCATAGCAACGCCCTTTTACACATCAAGTGTTCGGCTGCTCTTCCCTGATACATGCTTTAAGGATGTGTCCTTAAATTTTGGTCTGGTTTTAAAAATACCATTTTCTCAAATACACGCAAAATTCAGAGTTGTGAAATGGGGCTCTGGAATTTTGTTCAAGTGCTTTTTCCGTTATAAAGTATGTTTGAAATCTAAAATAGAGGGAGTTTGCTATGTCAGGTGATGTTTCGTTAGCTTTTGACAAGAGAAAATATTTAATACCCTCATTTTTTTCCTGCTCTGAATATTAGTTTAATTGTCACAAATAATTAAATGCTTATGAGTAAAAGACATCTTTAGACATTTTGACAATACATATTAAAAGATGCTTTAAGGGAAATCTGCACAGATCAGCTTTTATTTGTTATGCTAAACGATGATGCATCTTGATTGCACTTGTTCCTTATTTGTGTGTGCAACAGGAGACGTTCTGTGAATGATCTGTAAGGAATAAAATGACAGGATTTGACAGACTTGGAAATGTCTGGGTGAGAATACAGGATAAGGAACCCTAAAAGCGCAATGTTTGTGGAGGAGCAGCAGGATAGAGACACACTGTTCAATCTAAGGCAATGAGAGGCACCAACTAAATTACAGTTAATAACAGTAAGAAATAAACATAAATTACATATACAAGGGTCAAGCTCAAGACTTTGGACCACTAAGAATATATATTATTATATCAATTATCAAAGAGACACAAATTCCCATCCTGGGAATTTGCATATGAACTCCAATAACCCACTATTCAGAAATAGAGTCAAGCATTAATATCCACATGAAAAGGAGCCACGGGAGAGCTTCGCAAGCCCCAGCTCCAGGGAAGGCCACCCTACCTGGCGACTCGGCCCAACAGGATCGGGCCTCTGTTAGAGCAGGTGACCTCTCAGGTACGGCAGATCCTACCTAAGATTTATTCTGAACTCTTGTCAATATAATGACTGAAATGACTATTCTTGAAAGGTAATACCATGTGAAAACAAACATAAACAATCCCTAATGAATCCATAGGCTATTACTTGTACCATATTTCTTCTACAGGCCATGCATACATTTCCACTTCAGAASAACAACGCTATCCTCGATCTAGGCTTGTGATTCTTCTTGACACAAGAGAAGGACCTGAACAAGATCCAATGGGAACTGCCTAATGTGAAATCCTTTGGAAAATTTGGGTCTCTTTTTAGATGCCTATTTAAAGATTTAGACATTTAACTCGAGAAGCTGCCTTACAATAATCAGGGCATCAAAATTTATTGCCTGGAGTTTCCAGTCACCACCAGCACTCTGTGTGTAGAGAAATGTGTATGTCCTGTTAAGTAATAATTATACTAGCCTTCTCATATCTCCCAGGGTAATATATGATATATTGTCAGAAATAGAAAGCTGGATCCCAGGTCTGAACAAAATAAACGTAGAACAGGACGTGGGCGGAAAACTAACTGTAAGTGAATTCTCTAGTCCTGACACTTACCAGAGGCCAAAAATGCATCTGAGGATAATTTAGGAAAGTTAAGGAACTTGAATTTTACTGCCTAAAACTATTCCCTAGGAAAAATCCCTTGGCTTGGAAGTTCACAGAGCTAATGTTCCCTGACCACGAGCCCTTCCCCTCCCGGGAACTCCTGGGCTTCAGGAGGTGGTACAGAACAGATAAATCTGGCTTCAGGTCCTGCTCCTGGTGCCTTCCTGCGATGCCCCGGCAGAAGGGCTCCAGCAGGGAACCTGGAGCAAAGCTGCTGTTTGACCTTGAGGAAACTAGCTAATACCTCCAGGCTTCAATTTGCTGTTTTGTAAAGTGGGGAGAAAATATTCTCATTTACTGGGGTTATTTTGAGGACTACATTGCATTAGTAAGAAATCCTCAGAAGAAAGGTGTTAAGTGTGAAGAAATATTACTCAGCTTCCTATCAAAGCACACGTGTATGAGCAGGAACCATGCAGCTAATCAAAAGCATTAGAAAGCTTTTAATTTTTTAGCATTTAATGCTACAGATGATCAATATAACTACTTAGCTTCTTTCTCCTTTCACATGTTAATTTAATGCTACTTGCCTGTGCTTATAAATGTTATGATGTGGCTGAAAAATGTATTAAAATAATTTTAGTAGACCAATATACCAGCTAGAATAAGGTTATGGAGTGGATCATTTCCCCGAAAAGCATCTTCAGAGGATTTTGTTTCTTCACTGCAAAACTGGACATCATGAAAAGATACAGCTCTTCTCTGTGAAGTCCACTCACATTGTAGGAAGTAAATGAGTTGATCTTATATGTACAGAAAAAATTATAAGCCTGATGAATTGAGATAGTGATTCCCAGTGTAATTTATAAAAAATTATTTATATATGGAAAACTCAGAGTAAAATCTTCCCTTTCGATGGAAAAAATGACTTCAGTCTAAGCAGAGGGTCAGTGATAGAAGTGRGCTTATTGTGTGCACATACTGAACTGCACTTTGGTGCATTTAGATTTTCATTTCAATCTGCTCTAAGCAGAGTTTCACTAAGAAAAGTCTCTGCTTTTCTCAGGGCATCCCAGTGAATTTAATTATTTTCATTAAAAACAAGAATTGCATGCTGCTGCTTTTTCAGTAGAAATTGTGCACTGATCCCACATAAACACACCAAATATCATTCTAGCAAAGATGCTTTGGGAATATTTAATAGCATTTTTTAAGTTATGAAAGCAATACTGGATGAGATTTATTACAATTTAAGATAAGTGGATCTTAATTTTATATGAACAAAGAGAGTTAAAAAGCAACCAGAAAGAGCTCTTATTATACTATACAAGAATATTACGCCTTGTGCAAAAGTGGCCCTTTTCTCTTTTACATGCATAAAAACAAGCATAACAGGCTTTTCAATTAAATGAGTCTTTTGAGAGAGGTGCAGGAAGAGTCAGAAAGCTCCTTAAAACTTTATTGTTTTTCCTCTTTGCCAGGTAGGGATGTATATTAAAAATGACCTGTTATTTCCAGTACATGGCCCTTCCTGCAAACTTTTTCTTCTAATTTGACCTATCAGTGTTAGGGATTATCCAAAATGGGAATGGTAGGGTTGGTCTGAGTTGATTTTCCCCATACGTTCAGTAGTTYTGCCTCTCTCTAACCATCTAGAGTTAAGGATGCTTCCCATAGTCTCTTTAGCATCATGAGTAACTTTAATGAGTCCCTGTATCATTAGACGATAGCAGTTTGCAGAATACACAAAGAAAAGACACAGAAAGGAATAAAACACAACTATAATAGATACAAGCCATGGAGATGAAAGAAGGAAGTCAGCATCTCATTTACATTAATACAATAAAAATACTGCATTAATGTTGCTAGTTGTATTCTTTTTTCAATAAAGTTGAGCCTGATTATATCTGAAAAAGGGCAGGCCATGCATTCCTCACAGGTCTTGCAAGTGTTTAGGCTTTAAAGAACAGTTACTGGCTATTAACTTTCTGGATTTAATTGCCACTAAAAAACAATCTCTGTGAAATTTCAATTGAAAGCCACTCCTCAAAAACCAATGATTTGATCTSTCAAAGCCCAAACTGCTTTGTTTATAGCAATACAAATTCAGAGCTACTATTCAAGTAACTCCACTCCATCATTATGTTACGTATTTTGTTTACTGTATTATGTATGTGCATATATATATAATTATATACACAAGAACATAAGCCACCGTTCATCATGAGAATCAGTCAGAAGCAATATGGCCAAAAATCACAAATCACACCCTCAAAAATAATCAGACTAGTTGAAAATTATGAGATGTTAAAAATAATAACTTTGAGATTCATGGTATTTTTCTTCTATCATAAGAACTATTAGATTGCATGTTTTCAAGCTTTTTAGTTCCACAGCAAAGGGTTTAAAATAATTTTCCTTTTAAAAAAGCATACAGGGCACTTTGATAATCACCAGACTCCAGGAACTGTGGGTTTAAAGCAAATACACACTAACATAGGACTTTCAGTGGACATAACTCCTATCATCGCAGCAATTTTAGCATGTGGTCAAATATCAGTGGAATAATTGAAAAGTGCTTTGAACAACCAAGATTTCCAGCTTGTATCACTAAGAACTGTGCATCCCTCTCCCAGGTAGGCACTTGTCTATCCGTCTTCCAAGGGTGTATGAGTGCGAACATAAAGCAGATCTATTTCCGACAYATTTAATATCGTTCATTTGGCTGTGGAATTTTACCAATACCTACAACCATTGCGTGCTGCGCATTAGGACCTACGTATTTCTCACAGTCTAATCCTGTCCTTTTGTAACTATTGTTGTGACTTTCTTTTTCCTAAGGCAAAGGAGAAAAAAAATTTCTTTTAGGGAAACAAAGATTCTCTTCATTTTTCTAAACTAAACACTTAATGTAACACTTAGATCATAAGACCAGTTTTTCCACTTCTTTTCTCCTGAAACACCTCACAAGGTAACAAATGAAAAGGCTGCAACAGTTAAAGAGTGATGTGCAAATCTAATGGGAAACAGTGTGCTTCTGTGATGCGTTTCTCCTTGAAACCTTAAAAATACACCGTGCTCTGTCAAGGTATTTCTGAGCTGCAAAAGATGTTATTATAACATGGTTAAAAATGACTAGGCGCCAAGACCTAATATCCTCAAGAGAGAGGTCACCTTAACAAGAACGAAATGATTTTAGTGTCTAAAACTGAATGAAACTTTTTGGCTTTTAATTTACGAAACAGTCTACATGCATTTAGGTGAGAGCTGCTGCTGCTTCGCAGGACGTAGCATAACGTATTAAAAAGGATTCTTTAAAAGACCATGTCATCAAGAAACAGCACTCAATAATTAACACAGAGACTGGAAACTCATTTTAGAAGGGAAGTTAGGAGAATAAGTAAAATATATCAGTCAGGAACTTCAGAAAAGAGTGGGGAACCATTAGCAACCTAAGTTAACTGCCAGAAGTCTCTGTACATTTCAAAGGCAGCGTGTGTTTAAAAGCTTAATGGTRGAATCTGGTCCCTCTTCAGACACGAACCATAAGTATTTTTCAGTAACAGTTTGTTTTGCAGCTAAACAGCCCAGTCTCACATCTGCAGTCTTTATACAGGCCAGTTACCCACTGAAGCAAAGTGCTGAGTAAGAGCTGCAGAACTGGGCCCACTCTCATGTAAATTATTGTAATTAAATAGGTAATGAAAAATTACTGCTCTTGCCCAAATGAAATGTAAGACTTCAGCTGAGAGTGTAATGTGTTTCCAATTGACTCCTGTATCAGATTTGGAGACAGATGAAAATGTCTCTCTGCTTGCATGAGCACGCTTTAGAGGTAAAACTTCACAAATACTGTCATCTGAGAGAGAAGAGGGGGGAAAACGGGCTATCTTAATAATAAATTCAGTAGGGTCCCCTTTTTTTTCAATTTAATATGGTATACACATTTCAATCAACAAGGCAGTAAATAGAATTTGAATCATTTTACTCTGCATTTACTAATAATACATTATCCGTTAGAAGAATCAGGACTTATTCTTCCCTCCACTGGCTGACATGATTTTTTTTTCTTTTTTTTTTTTCACATTTGAGCTTTTAAGATCTGCACAATAGCTTAACACAATAAGTGTTTAGCCTCTGGTTCCAACTGTAATTGATAGAGTACAGTTCCATTCCCTCCGCTGCTGCTAAGTTGGGAATTGCAGCCACAGCAACTGACAGGTTTTTTTTTCTTTCCCTTTTTTTTTTTTTTTTTTTCCCTGAGTCTGGAGTTGCTCTCTGGGAGTGATGTCCTCAGTGGGATGTGAAGTAAAATGACGGGAGAAAGGCTCACCATAGCCCTGTGCTTCAGAGGAACTCCAGGGACCTCGTCTAGGGGAAACAGTGACTTGAGGTGGGTGCTGCTAACGAGAGCAAAAAATCAGGAGAAACCTCCAGGAGGAAATACCAAAATCCTGCAGTTTTGAAGAAAACGGGCTTCTCGATTAGAGAGCCTGGAGGAGGGAGATCGTTTACGCAAAAGAATATCTGACAATGAATACGCTTTTAACTGTACTATAAAATGATGTCATTTACTGACGGAAATGTCTTTTATATTACAGTCACAGTGTCTGAACTCTTGGTGAGTCCCAATCTTTATACGGTGGTAATATACTGTGCTCTGATATGCAAGATTAAAATTGAAATAAGCAAACTGCAATGAATGTGATTTCAAACTGTCCCATTCAGGCCTGACGTCTGACATGGGGACGAATTATTTAGCAGCTTAGGACGCAGTAGCCCGATACCAGAATTTAATCCAGATGGCAACTAATTTGGTGGCTCTTTAGTTGGAAAAGTAACATATTTTGGAATCTATTTAATTAAGTGCTGGGTAAAGCCTCCTCTTGTTTGTGCACACCTTGGCTTTTTTGTCATCTGTCAGTGTGGTGATGTGCACAGTAACGGAAAGGTTCTCAGGCAGGAGCTGTTTAGGTGATTTTGATGTGCACTTTCTTTTCTAGAGGATGTTTAAACAAAGCAGTGCTGCCATTTCTACAGTTTCATTCAGTACTGCTTGCTTGGAACCTGTTTCTATTGCTCACATAATAAAGGATACAAATAATATTTAAAAAGCCACAACCTTCTTGATTATTAATACATGTATATACTGCTTCCTTTAAACATGGGAATATACTTATCAGAGCTAGCTGCTCATCTGCTGTGCTCTCTGAAGGAAGCACAATTTCACTTTAAAAATGTTTCTGTTTTAAATAACCTTTACTATTAAGGGGCAAATTGCAGCTTTAAAGTAACGACTGCGAACTGTCTTCTGCTTGCTGCTGCATGAGGACTTTTTCAAAAACAAAACTGCATTATTCATCTACAGCTCCAATGACAAAATAAATGTGACTGAGATCTGTTTCTGCTGTACTTTTCAACAGCTTTGGTTCTTAGATAGCCTATTGGAGCTGGGAGAGAAAGAAAGGAAGAAATACAAAATTGCAGCCGGAAAAGGCGTTAAGTCCAGATTCTTCTTCTTTGCAGGCTTTAAAAAGCAAACTAGCAATTCATGATCACAAAATAAAATATGCACATTTAAACAAGCTGCAGGGAAAAGGAGAGTTTAATCCAGTGAAATTGTGTTTGAAAGCTATTTCATACCCCTAGGAATAAAATCTGAATAGCAATTCCGCTTTGCTCCCACCCTTTTTCCACCCTTCTGTTAATATATTACCATTTGTTACGGAATTGTTACGAGAGTTCTACCCCAGAGGTAGCTGCATTTCATTGAACGACGAAGTACTTTCTGGGCCTGATTCCCTTCTTACTCCTCGGAATAGATAGATAGCTTTCACTGCAACTGCACTGATGTTAGTGAAGCTATTTTTGATTTGTACTTGAACAAGAAAAAAATTAGGCCCACGGCTGGTAAAGCCCTTTGTGATTCATTTGGCTGAAAGCTAACAASACAAATGGGTTGTTTATTGTAAACAGAAGTACGATATTAAAGCAGGTGCTGATATAAAGAGATCTCAATACCTGCTTTAAGAATTATCGAAATGGAAATGATGATCTCAAAAGAATGACGATTCAAAAAAGATTCAGCCTTGCAAAGATCAAAATGTATTTCTCATCGTTTCTGTATTGATGTGAAATAAAGTAGCTTTAAAAGTATAATTTGAGATTTAAAATCCTCACCATCAAACATAAATAGTGCCCCACTTATCCAATTACACTACCTTGTTTCATTACAATGGTCTGTAATATATTTCTTAGGAATACAAGGCTTAAAATTAATAATAGAAAAGGACAAAATTGCCATGTATATTTCTCTAGATAGGTTTTCGTCTAGCAGCAGGACTTCACTTCTGATTCACTTGCTGGTTCTCTCTAACCTTTACATTATTCATTAATCAAACTAGAAACCTGCTTTCAAAGTCAGTGCATGGGAGTAATTATTTACAGTTGTGCATAGTATTTAATTTTAGGCAATGACAAAAGCAGGCATGTTCAGAATCATAAGGCTTATCATTTCTCTTCCGTTGGAGGTGAACTACCTAAAGAAGCTTAAAGTTGCAAACTTCTCTTCAATATCTCTGCTGCCATCAAGACAAAATGCAGTGCAACTGATACCTTTGAACTTGTGCAAGTAAAAATAAATAAAAGTGAAAATTAAGTAATAGGTAATGTACTAACTCCTTTAAATAAAAAGAATAAGGAGCTTTGCTATCAGCCTTGATGAGCGATTCATTTCTTAMTGCACAGTCTGTCTACTGTCACTTTGAGGTATTTTTCACCATACAAAACAAAACCCTAGTACTATCCCTGAAAATGAAAGTCAGTTTTAAGAACTATATACAACAGGCACGTCTGCTCTTTGAAACCCCCCTACCCTCCAACAAACCCACACATACAACTTCAAAGCAGAACTACTGCAAATGTAAAAATCTACTTCAAGTCAGTTATGCTGGCTGAAACTGGACTGCATTTGCAGTATTTTGCTCACCTGAAACAACATTGATCTGAGGACAAATATAATCAAAGAAACGCACCACTGAAGACCAATGCACATTTTATAATGAGAAGAGGGAAGGAGTGACATTACTGTGGTCATTCAGATTTCTATCTCATTACTAGACACTCAAAAATACTGTAACATTCAGGATAAAAATATATCTTGCTGTATTCTTAGCAYTGAAGTCCTGGGAAACAACAATATGGGCTTTGCTTGCAAGAATTTCCTTAGTCTGTAGCCTATGTTCCTAAAAAAAGAAGAGGGTGCCCCTTCTACAAAAAGATACTACACATTTTTCTAAGTGAAAATCCTACTTYGAAAACAAAATAAAATGAAGCCTCATACTCCTGACAGAAAGAAAAAAGGAGCAATTCTAGCACTGTCACTGAGATGATCAGCATCCGTGAAAAAATAGCTGTTTATCCTGAAAGTTGAAAACGTTAATGCCTTATTCAAAGATAACCTCTTTGTGAATAAAACAATAATAGCAACTCATCACCAAGTTCTTCCGAATACATATATATGTATGCATTTCTATCTTAACTATCATTTATAGTTAAACCARATCTTTGCTTGCTGGGAAACATGCTAGCAACCTGCATAGGTACATCGGTCATGTCCCAAAAGACTCTGCTTGCATACCGTTGTCCTACCCCTATATGAATATGGCAAAATGTGTAAGTTTATAAAAGTTGCACATGCCTCAGCCTCTCAWAAATCACATTTACCCCTGAATGAATCCCAAGCACTACTTTCCAAAGTTTATTCAACTGTGCCACTAAACTTGCCCATACATTTTGTCCCACCTAATACTATGCTAAAGCAAGAAAATAGAAGGAGGAGGAGGAAAAACTAGTAGACAATTTTTAAACTGAAGTCATAAAAAAATAGTTTTCTTTAAAGAACTAATCTGAGGAAGGACACAAAGAAAAAAAGAAGGGAAAAAACCCGCCTACATTAAAAGCCAAACAAGATAATAATTGTGCATGTCTGGCTAAGAGAATCTAGAGGGCAAGCCTTACGTCATTGGCACTTGGGTTACCATGGTGAGTGATTTATTGATATATATCAAGAATGAATAGATCAAAGGCAGCAAGATGACAGGTGATCAATCAAATGTCAAATCAAAGCTGGCAATCAACTGGAAAGCTGATTTTTCAGTGGGTGGGTCTGGCAGAAGAAAAATGAACTTCCATATTGCACTTCCCAGAAACAAAACCCCGCCACACTATTAAAAAAAAATAAAAAGCAATTAAGCAGCCTGAAAGAAAACTCTGAAAAGATTTACTACACAGGCCCACTCGTCTGTTTCTTTTTCCTGGCCCCCAAAAGAAAAAGAACACCCTACAAATGACAAAACAGAACACTTCCAAAGTTGCAAACTATTTTCTTCTTAAAGAAAGAAAAAAAAATGCTAATTGCAAAACCACTTGGCACGTGCAAATATATCAACTCGGATAGCAAACAAAAGAGGAATTTGATTTGAAAATGTAGATTGTCTTCTAACAGTCAGAACGTTTCATTTTATTTCCTGTTGCAATTTTCACCACTGCTGATCAAAGGCTGAACTTCCCCACCGGGTTCATCAGCAGAGACAGTCCCTGTACTATTTCAGGCATACACAACGCACACTCGCGCGCACACACACACACACACACACACACCCGGCCGGCGTTGCCACCAGAAACACGGCGAAATAAAAGGTTAAACACACCGACCCGCTTCGCGAAACGCACGTTTTTAAAAACCAAAACAGCGTATAAAAAAAATAATAATAAAAAATAATAAAAAAACCCGCGCAAGCGGGCAGGGGCCGGAGGCTGCCGGCGGCGCTGGGAGGGCGCGGGCCGGCGAGCAGCCGCCGCGGAAAGTTGGGGGGAAGTTTGGCCGGGGCGGCGCGGGCGCGGGGCGCCGCGGAGGCTCCGCGGGCGCCGCCGGGCGCCGGGGACAGCCGTGCCCGCGGAGGGGGCTTGGCACCAGGGATGAAACTGCCTCGCTGGAGTTCCGGAGGGGAAGGGAGGGGGAGGGGGGATAAATAAATAAAGATCCAGCCCGGAAAAGCAAGGGTGACCCTAAATAATAATAAAAAGGGGAGTAGGAGTGGAAGGAGTGGAGAGACACGGAGGCTGTGTAAGGGGATGGCTTCTCCTTACCTGCAGCCCGTTTGGGTGCTTGCTGTTTCCTCCTTGGCATCGCTCTACTTTCTCCAATCTCACTTCTGTCCCCAGATCCGAGAGCCCTGAGACGCTCCTGAGTCGTGTTTCTCTGCCTCTGCCTCTCAGCTGCTTTCCCCAACACCCCCCAGACAAGCCTCCCCTGCCCCCCTCCTCTCCACTTCACTGATAGGAACCTGTTTGGTTTTTTATTTTATTTTAGAGATCTAGGTTTCTTTCTCTCTCGCTCGCTCTCTTTTTCTTTTTGGTTGGCTTTTCTTTCTTTCTTTTCTTTCTTTCTTTCTTTCTTTTTTTTAACTGTTGCAACACTTGCTTTGCTTTGATTCAAACATCCAAGATCAGGAGCAAATGAAAGGCGCCCACAGTGCCAGAGAACGGTAATAAATAAATAACAAAATAGATATGTATATATTAAAAAGGCAGCTCTGGAAAGGCTGCGGGCTGACTGCTTCCTCCCTTTCCTCTCCTCTCCTCCTCCTCCTCGCAGAGCTGTATGGCGGAGCGGTGCCCGGGTGTGCGTGGTGTGTGTGTGCGTGCGTGTGTGTGCGCGGAGCGCTGCAGGTTCGCTGCTGTCAGATGCCAGGCAGTGAGTGATATGGGAGAGGACAGGGAGGCTTTGGATGGAAGGAAATCTGGTATTCACACACGCACACACACGCACACACACACACGCTCTCGCACAGACACGCGCACACACACACACACACGCACAGGCAGGGCGAGGCGATGCCAGCAAACATCGATCCACTGAGCAAACTGAACATTAACAAACTCCTCCTCCGCGACCTGATGACAGGAGGAAATTTACTCCGCGCAGACGGGCGGCAGGCAGTTTATTAAAGAGACAGGG
>NW_028186534.1:6763597-6909828 GCF_003343005.1 Rhea americana | reverse complement strand
CCCCTGCGGGCCGGGGCGCTCGCTTTGCGCGTGGGCTCGCGTGGGCCCCGCGGCGGCAGGCTCGGAGCCCCGCGGCCCTGGCGCCGCCGCCCTTCGCCCCCTAAAGCCGTTTCCCGCGGAACACCCCAGGGAGCGAGTCGCTCCGGCCGGGATAGCGTAGGTAGGAAGCGACCACGCGCCGTGGGGAGCCCGCCGCTGGCTGCCCCCCGGTCTCGGCGCGCCGCTGCGTGGGTGCTGGTGTTCCGGGCGCGCTTTCCTGCGGCGCGATGCCAGCCCCAGCGCTGCGGGGGGTGAGGGCCTCTCCGCACAGTTGACGTTATTCGGGTCGTTCCGTGGACGGTAACGGCCGCGCAAGGCGTCCGCCGTGCTGAGCGCCCAGCCCGGGCTCAGGTGGACGCCAGCGTGGCCCGAGGCTCCCCCGGGGCCCCGCTGGAGCGAGAGCCACGACCCGGCGGAAGCACCCAGGGCGGCGGGGTTGTTACCCAGCCTCCAGCACCCGGTGCTCTTCCCGCTGCCCGCCGGCACTTGGACTGCGAGGGGAGCCCCCACGTCCCCGGGTGCCCGCGCCCCTGCGAGCCGCCCCGGCCGCCGCTCGCCCTGCGAGGGAGACGCTGCGGTGCCGCGAGGGGCAGTGCCACGCGGCCGGAGGAGTCCCGCCGCGGCCGCAGACCCGTGGCACCGGCGTGCGCCTTGCGGTGGTTTTCCCACAGCTGCTCTTAGCACCTTGAGGTTTTAGAAGTGGTTCGGGGCTGGAAGGATGGATTCAAGTCTGTGCATTTACTTCCGATTTGTATAAGAAGTCTCGTAAGTGGATTTCACAGTACGCAATAGCCTAATACCGAATTTGCTAGCGGAACTGAGTTCTCAGATGTTACTGTTGGGGTATTTGTGCTTTTCTAAGGAAACTGTTGTGAATAATAGAAATAATTTGCATCCCGCTCCCCCTACGCTGGTGCTGGCCGGCCGGCTGTAGCCCGTGTCACCCGGTGGCCTGYGCCCCCGCTCCCGCGCTCGGCCAGGGCCTCAGCTGCCGAGGGAGGACCCCTCGCCGACCTCCGTATTCGGAGCCTCATAGGAGCTGGTGCTTACGGAAGCGTCCACCTACCTGATCTTGTAGTCTGCTTAAATCATTTGATAGCCTTCCCTGTATGAACCCGAGCAATTTTTGTAAGCAATTTACATTTATGGGTGCAAATAAATGCTTAGTTTCAAAGACAAAATAGGATAGCACTCCTATAAAATACTCGTTTTTCCACTCCTGCCTAGCATAGCTGACTCGGGAGTGAACAGCTACCCTTGAATCAGTCAGAATTGCTTGGACCTCTTAGACCTGTGTGCAGCTCGTGTAAAAGCCTACCTTGTGCACACCTAAGGATTTGGGGTTTGCCTTCAGTTCAGACAGGTGTAAACTCGGGGCAAAGCGTGACCGCAGCGTCAGTGGTATCTGCGCTCACTGTCCCTCGCTGTCCCTCGACGGGATGGCATGCTTTCTGATTTATAAGAGAGGCACTGGAGCTGAGTCAAGTAGTTCGGGAGCAGGATGCAGCCCCATATTYGCTTTTCAGGTTCCATCCTGCCTTGATTTGTGATTTTGAACCCTTCAAATTCTGTGCCTTGGTTCCCACAAGAAATGCAAGAAATCAGAGAAATGCAGATACTTCTAGTTACAGTTTTATAGTTGTGCTCCCTGGTGGCACCCAGAAAGGTATTGTGCCTCAGATCAGGAGAGTGTGTTTATTATGAGGAATTGTGTATTAAAAGCTTTTTTACTAACTGTTCCACCAAACCCTGGCACATGATGTAATGTCTCGGGACAGCAGCAAGCATCTGGGGGTGAGCAGAACCCCCTCCATTTTTAACCTCTCCTGCATCTGGGATCTGCTACTTCTGTGCGAGTTTAAAAGACGCAAGCTCTAGATTTAAGTAAAGCAGTGATTCAGCGTAGCCCGGGATCAGCAAGCAGCGGCTATTGTTCTCCCGCGTCATGGCTTAAATCCAAATGCTCCACACTGGGTATGGTATTTGTATCAGTGGTGTTCTCGGTCTCAACATGCAAGATGAGAAAGTCACTCTTTTAAATGGTTACTCCTTTGGGAAGGGGAAATTGAGAAGATGGACTTCTGAGTAGAGCACTAGTGAGATGGCACCCTATCCGCGGTGATAAATGGGAGCATTAACAAGGCTTGGTCGAGAGGAACCCTACAGATTTATGGCTTCCTGTCTCCACCAGCAGATGCCATTATGGCTGACAGAACAGAATGCCTTTCAGCAGCGAACTGGGGTGGGATTATGAAGAAGGCAAAAAAAAAAAAAGTGAGCAGAATCTGGTGTCCATTTTTATTCACTGGTCAGACTCCGCTGATAGTTTTGAATAGCCCTGGAACTAAACAGCGTTTGTGTGCACTCTCCTCCTGTTATTTATAACTAACTTGGTGAAGGTCATGCAGCATCTCCTTTAGCACAGGAAGAACCCATAATATTTACTGAAAGCATTTTTGCACACTTGAAAATTAGAGATAATAAAATGAACAGATAGAACTGGAGGCTTCCTTGGCTTATCCAATGGAATAATCTTGATGGGTGCTTAATGTTTACTTTGGAAATGTAGCAAATGATTCTGAAGCTATATTGAATTTTATCTATTTTTATTACATTGCAGAATAATATTTCTCTTTCCTGACAAAATGTTATGACCAGTAATAGCAATGGCAGTTATGCATGTTCAGAAAAGAGTAATCAAATCTCATGCTTCAGGGCATGAGCTGAATTCCCCACTGGGATAAGGAAGGAATTTTCTCCCCCCAAATATAGCAATATACAATCAACAAGGTATGTTCTTATAGGTTTTCCAATTTCTTGGTTAGGTGCAAATTACATGGAACAATGGTGTGATCTATTGTTACAGCTTTTGGGTAGTTTGCTCTGATTTTTCAAAATAGTGCATGTGCTTTGTGCATTACAGTAAGGGTTACGGACATTTTCATGCACAATAAAGGGCCAAATATGGTGTGTGTACTTGTCTTTGATAACAGTTCCCATCTCGAGTAAGCTGTGTTACCTGAAGAGTATCAGATCTTACTTTTCACCTGTCTTTCTTTTGGTTCCTGCAATGCTGGTAATTAAATGTACTTCTTTTTTTCCTTTTTTCCTTTTTTTTTCTTTTTTATGGACCGTGTATATATAGGTRCATAATTCATGTAGAATGAAATTCATCTCAGAGTTGGTGACCCCCTTAATGCTTTGCCTACCACTTTGGATCAAGAAAAAGTTGAAGTTCTGACAAGTTCGACAAATAATGAAAAAAATGGTAGAAATGATTTGGTTTTGATGAATCAAAATTTTCAGTATGTAATTACGTTGCCAGATAAAGACATTGTCAGTTCCAACCTTTACTTCTTTGTTATTCAGAATTGCTCTATTTATTTAAAAATAATTTTGAAACAAGAAAACATTGAGATTACAATGACTTTGAAAGAATCCACCTTGATGGACTGTAGATTCTTTAGAGAAAACAGAATACCCTTGTAAGCCATCTGTGCCAGTCCTCTCTGCCTAGTAGTAGGAGTAGCTCCACTTATTTCACTTTTAAGGCACATTTGACCAATATGATGCATATTCAACAACTTCTCTGGTCAGTCTATTCTAGTGGCCTTACTATTAGAAAATTTTCCTACTGTTGAACAATTTTTTGTTCAAGCATGTCTCTTCCTTTCTATGCTGTTTTCCACTGATACGGAAAACAGTTTATTTCATTCCTCTTTGCAGCAATTTTTAACGTATTTAAAGACTTATTGCATCTACTTCTCATATAACTCCAGTTTCTTCATCATTCCTCATAGGTCATGTTCTCTGGACCTTGCACAACTTTCATTGTTCTGTGGCTGGACAACGTATGTTTTGAAGTGCAGTGCCAAGAACTGGATGCTGCATTGCACTTGAAATCTTCCCAGCACCAAGTGGGATTATTTCACATGTCTAACATAAGACACTCCTGTTTATATGTCCCAGTTTGACATACGCCCCTTTTGCAACGGCATGACAYTGTTGACTCATGTACAGCTTCTGATTCACTGTAACCCCAGATGCTTTCCTCCAGAACTGCTTTGTAATCACTTGTCCCCATCCTATATTTGAACAGCTGATTACGCATCAGTGACAACTTTGCAGTGATTCATTTTGAATTGCATCCTATTTTTTCAGATGATTCCTGCAATTTGTCAAGATCATTCTGTATTACAATGCTGTCTTCAAAGGCTGTTTCAGTTCCCCCCAGCTTGGTACCATCTGTAGGTATCATGCAAACATTCTCTGTTCCACCTTCTAAGATATTAACTAAAATACTGAACATTTCTGTGCCCAGGACCGACTCCAGAGGTACTTCCAGTCTGACAGTGAGCCATTAAGGCTTGTACTTTCAGAGTATAATTTTCTGACCTCTTCCAATGCTCTACAGCAATCTTATCTGGAGAATATCCCTGAGCTCACTTATGAGGCTGTTACGTGAGACAGTGGCAGAAGCCTACTAAAGCCAAGACATACGATTCTCTATCCACAAAGTCTGTCACCTTGCCATGGAATGCGATTAGGTGGGTTTGACATAATTTATTCTTAATAAATCCATATTGGCTGTTGCTCATCTCTTTATTATGTGCCAGGTCTTATGGATAGTTTGATTATTTTCTTTCAGTATTTTTATATGACCAGAAGGTAAGCTGACCCAGAGCTCCCTTCCTTCCACTCTGTGTTAAAGATAAGCACTATGTTTGCACTGGTTTGAGTCTTCTGGAAACCACTGGTCCTCCACAGGTCCTCAGGGAGGATCAGTGGTAGCTCTGAAAATTGTCTGAAGATGAGTTTAATGGCCTGACCTTATCAATGTGCTTTCTAAGTGCTATTGAAACTCTTCTTATTGTAGCCAGAGATACTACTATTCTAACACTGGTCTTGATTGTTTTTGCAATCTGATCACAACTGATTCCTTTTACAAAAGTTAAAAAAAAAAAAAAAAAAAAAGCTTTCGTAGGGTGATCTATCAAAAGCTCTCTGTCTTAACTGAGTGACAGATGTAATCTTTCCTGGGTCTTGCTCTTAGAGCATGCACTTACTGAACACTTTTGTATTAGTATGTTCCCTTCTACTTGTATCTCTTTTTGTGGCTTTTCATTTATAATTTTTTCTGTGTGTTCATGGTCACTATAACGAACTCGTTTCTGCATTTTTGCATGATTAGACAAATATTCACTTGTTATGGAAAACCTGCTTTGTAGAAATATGCTATTCTATGTTATACAGGAGTCCTTTTTTCCCCATAAATGGGGTAGAATAACAGCATGAGGGCAAAATCCATTTTCCCTTTTTCAGGCATTTCCCTACACACAGCTCAGTTGCTCCAGTTTGGTAGAATAGTGGGGAAGATTAAATTTCACCTCTTGGGATGAAATCCTGATATTGCTAATAATTTATACTTGAGTAACAGCAGGCAACATTTCCAGAGTCCTTTCTCTTCTAGTCTTCAGCTAGAGGATTYACCTTTTGGCTGCAAAAAAAGAGTTTGAACTTCCATCTAAATGCAAAAAGAGTATTTTGTGGCCAAGTAGTGAGAATTTAAAACAATGAGATGGTTTTCATAGCTCTGGCTGCAGCTACCTTCTTCAGCCACATCTGTGGTTCATCTTCCATCACAATGTCATCCGCTAAAATATCACATAAGATCTCATTCAGAACTATACATAAGGCTCACCATGCATTTTTTAACTATGACATCCTATTTCCAGAATTTATAATTCAGTCTTGCAAACCTACTGCAGACTGAAACAGCCTGGAAGCTCTCATTTTAGGAACTGAATTTTCTTTCTTTAAATTGTAACAAATCTTTAGTTAAGAAACAACGATAAACATGCCACTTTTTTTTCTGAAATAAGCACAGCAATATTGTAATACCATTTCCCAATCAAACCAGCAAAAGCAGCTAATTGAATTAGAGTTTATCTAAAAGTTGTTCATACTGCAATCTCAAAACCTCTCCTTTCTTCAGTGGATTTTGAATTAAATCCTTATTCAGCAGGCATATTTGAGTAGTGGATTTATTTTCTTTCTCAGAAAAAAAATCATTAGAATATTTTAAAATAATAACAATCGGCTAGAACTAGGCAGGAAATGGATTCTAGTCTCAGAAGAGTGCTTGGATAAAGATGCAATTAAAAAAACCCCTGAAAACTGCCATTTTACAGTGAAAAAGCAGCATCAAGAAGACAATGCTCTTCTAAATCTTTTTTCCTAAAATGTCTTATTTCATTGAAAAATAGTTTTAATAGGTTTTTCTTAATGTTATGAGTTATACAAGCATAAAATAAACATGTTTTATATTATGTTATAAACAGTGTTGAGCACCTTCCTGCAATGGCAGGCAAGATAAAAGTTTGAAGATGACATCATTTTTTTTCCAGTGAATCAAAGAATCACTGTGTGTTACTCTACTAGGAAAGAAGAAAATGAAGATTCCCTAACACAGAGATTGAGATGGTTTCTGGAGCAATACCTATGGGAAATGGCTGTGAGGATTACACAGGGACTGGGTTTGTTCATTTCTTTAGGAAAGCAATGCCCTTGAGGAACTGTGTGCCCATATGATATTCACACTGGGAAAGGTCTTGTCCATCAGCTGCCAGTAGCTAGGCGGTTGTGAGGTTACATCTTCCAGAGAAGGCAAGAAAAGAGGAAGGAAGACGTGCTTTTCCCTCGGAGAGCAGAAAGTCTTTACTCTTCCGAAAGTACTAAAGGATTTGGAGATGTCAGACCACTTTCAAAGACAGGTAAGCAAATAGTAGGGGATCTTTGACACTATATTTCTCTTTCCTGTAAAGATTGAGTAGCCATCCAAATAAAAAGAGCTGATAAACTGTGGAAAATATATTATGGAGCTGATGAAACCAGATAAACATCTACAGGAGACTTTRAATTGGATTGGAAGTTGCTTGCTTCCAGTGGAAGGCAAGGCAAAGGCATAGATATTTGGGACTAAAATTGCTCTTAAGAAAGGCTATAGCTGTTGATATGACAGAGTTAGCAAGTACCCCTATCTATCTAGATAACTGAATTATGAAGCACCCAATCACCATGGTTTTGAGATGTATGCTATCCATTATGGCATAAATGAATTTGTATTTGTGCAATGTAAGCCAATTCTTTCTTTTGTTGCTATGATTATTTATTATCATTATTATTTATAGTTAGAGAAGAGAATTATGCTGGCAATTGGAATAATTTATGTATCTGATGTTTTGGGGGCTGAAATGATACTGGTACTCTCTAAAGCATCTAGTTTCCTATGATAATGGTTGTGGAAAAGGTCAGCTGCTAAATACTTCAAGAATCTGTAATTCTCTACATTGCCAATCATAGTAAACCAAGTCACCCACTGAGCCAAGCTGGGATTTTTTTTTAATGTCAAGAAAAGACAAATGGACAAATGCAGTTTACACATACCAAGAACATTTGTTTAATAAACAATGCAGAGAAACCTAAATACTAATGCCAGTAAAAAGGATAAAGTATTTAATATTATTTTAATTGAAATGCAATTTTAGTAAAACCTTTTATTGATAAAAGGGACAAAGTTTTCATATAGCAAACAGCACTAATTCCRTGTGGAAAACTAGAGGATAGAAAAAGATCTTCTTCTGTTGGAAAAAATATTTTCTTTCTAGAAAAGAATTGTCCAAAATTTTGAATGTTAGTAAAATCATTTGCCCCCTGAGYGCAGAAGGCCAAGCTTGCATTTCTGGATAGAACCCAGCAACTCTTCTCCAGGTGTTCCAAGGAAGAGCCCTCACGAGCCGCAGCTGCCAGAGCCGGGGCATATTTAGAGCCGCTGCCTGCAGTGCTCTGTAATGGCATTTCCTCAGCCCTAGGACACCTTCTCTGATAGCTGCTTCTACATTTCAGATACTCATCCCATCCTGATTTTCTGCATACATTGCTCTRTTGGGTAAGCAGTTCCAGATAATACTTTCCTGCATTTTCTGTGAAAAAATGGTTGCATTTTTGCTGGAAACATGGGTTTCCCCAAAGGAGACAACCTCTTTCTCACCCTCTATATCTGGCTGGGAGAGGACAACCTGCTAACTTAGGTACTCTACTTAGTATGCTTGCAATATATCTTTTGAACACCTTAAGTTTCCATTTTCTACTACTCACCTGTAGTATCTTGTATGCAGACTTATTTAGGGTAAGTGAAGTGGAATTTTAACAGTTGAGAAGTTGAAGATAGAAAGCAAAGAATAGTCTGTCTGAACGACTGGGAATTACAAAGGAAGCAGACCAGACATGTTGAAAATATGTGGAACTCTAAAACATCAAGAAAAAAAGCTGTGAAACAAAGTAGGTAGCATCCTTCCTAATTAGAAATTTAGGGCAACAAAAAGGGTAGTATTTAGAAATAAAAATAACTTGTTCAGTATTAATTTTTTGTTGTTGTTAAAATTATCAGAAATTAAACAGTGAKATTCAGAAAACTAGCTTTATTGGCAAGTCTAGAGGCAAGTGGGGAAGGAGTGGCTGAGTCTTCATGCTTACCCCAGGAAAAGTCCGGGGCGGTGCTCTTTCTTTGACAAAAAAAATAGCGTTAGCAATTATTTTAGTGGCCATCAGTGGTCAGAATACCTTTTTCCTTTGAGTTTTTGAATTATGTGCCACTAGTGGAAAAGTTTCTTGCCTCGTTATGTGCTGGCTCAGACTTTCTTCAGAAGAGAAACTGGAAGAGACTTTCCAAACCTCCTGTGCTACTTGATGTCATAGATTTCAAGTTCTGATACAGATTCACCTTGCCCTTAGATTATAGGAATTGCTAGTACCAAGCTTTGTAACTACCTTGTCCCCCTTCGACTGAGCTTGGTTACCTGGTGCCAGCTGGGAAATAAGCATAATTATGTTACTCCTTCTTGCTCTGCTGCAGAGCAGGTGCTCTGTGTACAAATGGGCAAACGCTTGTAAGATACTTAACGGATGAAAGAAATTTTAGTTTTATGGAACAATATTACAAAAGGAGATGTTGAGCCGTTTTCGTGGAAATTGAATGACRCTTCTATGGGCCTTTTGCTACTTCTTTTAATATAAACTGTATAGTAAATACAGGTAAAAAAAAAAMTGTCAAAATATAGCTCTGTTTGGTTACCTCTGTCCATGGGACAATTTTAGTAACCTGTCAATCAATGGGCTGCTAAATAGCCTCTCCAAAGCACAATCTGCTATTTCAGACGACATCAGTGTGTCAATCATTTATTGAATCAAAGCCAAATTTGAAGAAAAGCAAGCCCAGTTTGTCAATCACTTCTCAGTATTCTCTCCACTAACCACCTGACAGCTTTTAACTTTTCACTTTTATATTCCATGCAGCTAGTTAAGATTCTTTCATTTTTAATTGGGCTTCTTTTATGATTGGTAGCTAAGCAACTAATATGTTATTTTATATGGTAATAATGGGCCTAAACTTGAGAGCTTTCTTGACCATTCCTATTTGTTGTTGGGAAATTATTTTCCTTCAAGTTGCTAAATAGCAGATGTAGCAGAAACAGTTATTTAATTATGGGTTGTCCTGTTGTTTCTATCTATAAACACTTTTGGCACTGTTTAAAAATAAACACTGCATGCGCTGGCAAATATATACTGTGTGATTTTAACTCCTGATAGAGTCCTTTGGAATTTTACTGCTCATTTACAGGGAAAACTGGGTGCAAAAATGAAAGGATTGCCAAAAAGCAGTGTGGAAAAATATTAGGAAAGAGCACAGATAGAAATCTCTATTCCAGAATCTCGCTAGGCTGTAGGCCAGCCTGATCGGTTCTCAGTCTTAATTTAGGTACAGTTAAATTTTGGAGGCCAAGTAYAGTGCTCTGAACAGCCATCTCTTAAAACAGGGCAGAAACTGTTCTTGAAACAAGCTCTTCTGCCCAGCTGGCTTTCCAGTCTGAAACAAGGTTGTGAGTTAATTAACGTTCTCTGTACCTGCGATGTGGAATCCGCGAGTCCGAAGCGGGTCCTCCAGAACCGGTCACGCAGCCTCACGGGGGAGGCTTGTCTTTGCAGCCTGCTCTCCCCCTCGTGTGCGGGACAGATGCTGCTTTTGGCAGGTGTGAAGTAGTCTTACAGTTAGTAGTAACTGCTCTTATCTCTACCTCYGAAGACTAGGTCATCAGTAAAGCTCAAATGTTGCTTTTGGACAGAAAGAATTGATTTTCTGTCCTTTCCAAGTAAGGAAGTTTGGGGGGGGGGGAGAAAGGAACTCTTTCTATATTACAGAAATTTGTATTTTGGGCTAAAAAGCGTTTTCTTCATTTAATTCTTTTTACATTTCTATTTCATGGGCTTCTGTCTTTTGGCAGACTGCTGTCACCAGAGTTGATCTGATGCTATGAAACTCCAGATGTGCCCAAGAACTTTGGAGTGCGTGGGTAGTTTTGCAAAAAGCTACAGTAGGTTTAGAGGCAATCTGATACCAAATGCACTTTCTGGTGCAAGTAATAAGGAGTAACAAAAAATAGAAAATCATCCCTTGAAATTTGTTGAAAACAGCAACTCATCCTAATTCACAAATGAGTTCTTAAGTGCCAAAAAAGTATAGTTCTTATTTTTCTATTTCTGATGGGATTCCAGATACCTTCCACTGAAGTTGATAGAATTAAATAATAAATTGCTATGAGATCAAGGATCTACTCTTCAATGACATTGTGACAAATGAGATGTAAGTTTGCCTRCCTGTACAAGAGATTAAGACTTTTTTTCCTTCCATGGACAGATTTTTACTATTTATATAACTGGATATTAACAAAAAGTTTTTTTTAAAAAAAGGTTTTTGATCTCAGGCTGCTTCCCCAGTTTGGTGCAGATTGTTAATTGTGGCTCAAAGGATGATCAGGCCTGGCTGAACATGATGCTCAGCTATCATAGTTCAGGCATCTGAGCAGAGGGGAAACCCACACAGCACCTGGTCTGCAAATTGGTGTAAGACACTGAATGGAGGAGTTAAGCTACGCAAGATTATAAATGCTATACCAATAAGAGAAGGACAGGGTCAGGAGAGCCAGAAAAGCATGAAGAGAGTTTTTTCAAGCAGCTTTGTTTTTGTCGGAGCTTTACATTCATATGTAAATAATACAAAGAAAGAAATATCCTTCTGCTTACCTACTTCTTATTGCTCTGTACTATAGCTCTTGTGTTGCTTCATAAGGACCCTCTGAACCAGGAAGAATCATAATTTTAGGTGCATTCAGGCATATAAATTATACAATGATATTGTTTTAGATAAATTCTGTTGGTAAATAGCAACCCAAACCACCTACCTGGTTGGATTCCCAGGTAGACAGAAACATTTGAGAGGTATCTTGCTCTATGTTTTGGTGTGGTGGTTTGCTTAGTCTTCAGTGCATCCACTGAAAGTCAGACACTCACCTTACTGCTGCAATGTCGTTGACTACAGAGTAGGCACCAGGGCTAAAAGGTTTATAGAGATGTTCATTCCAGGCTACCTTGCAAATAAGGGGACAGGGCTTGTTCTTCTCTCAATGGTGGTTCTTCGGTAAATAGTTGCCTTGATAAGATAGGCATGTGTTACCTGGAACTGGGGAAAGACAGAAAAAGAGCTTTCCTTGCTTATTAGTATTATCTAGAGTAATACGTATGTTCCCTACCACACAGTACAGCCTGCTTCACAGTGGTGCAGCCCCAGTACTTGGGCAGAGTCTGTGTTTGTCTTTGCGTTATACTGTGAATGGTTTGTGCAGTACTACTTGTCTCTGAAGTCAGCTGTGCAGTGTCTCCATTTTAAAAGGTTAGTGTTCACCATTACCTGCTTAGCAATCCTGTTTTCCACCTGTGTGTCAGAGCTGATTGGTGTCAACTGCTGCCCTTTTTGTTTGCCTCTGTGGTGGGAGCTGCACAGGGGTTGCAGACAAAAGGTGATGAGTACCTCTAATTGCAAGTGGAGGGAGACTTTGCTAAAACAATGCAATTATCTATGCTGGAATTTATCCAGGATGATCTGGTTAACACAGGTACTCTTCCAACCAGTAACATAGGATCTTTAGCTGTCTAAGTGTTTGGATGCTTGAGTTTGCATCTTGATCAAATGTCCACTAAGCAGATGCCATGTGCAGCCTCCCAAATCACCAGCTGCCCTACCTGTATCACCTCAGTGTTCCTCTGAGTCCATATTTTGAAATTCTCACCAACAGCTGTGCAGCTTGCAGGAGTCTGAGCGTTTCCAGGAGTGCAAGAAAGAGACTATGGTTACAAGCCATATGTGCTAGAATTTGTACACTGAACTGTAACGGGTGTCATTTAGAAATACTAACTACTAAAAGTGCTAGCATTCAAAACAGAAGAGCAAGACTTAACACTTGTCCAGTTATACATGTACTTCAAAGGCAAAGGGTGGTTTTCCTGGTCTGCATGTGAAACAGTGAAGGTGGGCTTTGTTTGGAGGAATATTTATGTTCTTTAAAGTTAGAATCCAAGGGTTAAATGGGTTAAAATACACATACAAATGCATGTACACACATGTAACACTAAATGCCTTGTGATGATTTTAAAACCATGGAAAATCACCTTAAGATATTTCAAAATAGCMACAAAAAGGTAATTAAGATTGATTAATTTTAGAAGCTGACCATTATTTATTTTAAATAGCAGGTTCAGCTGGGGGTTTTTATAAATCCTGAAAGAGATGTAGGATTTCACACACCTACAAAATCAGTCTTTTGTAGTAATGGTTTTCTGATTAGTTGCATATGTTCGGCACTCACTAAGTTGAAGAGTATTTGAGTGCCTGAAATTATAGGCACTTCAGCAAACCAGTGAAGATATCTACAATGTAAACTTTACACATACATGGTCTGCCCTGCCAATGACCTTAATCTTATCCTAGCAGGGGAACACAGTATGTAATGGAGTCAGTGTTTTTTTTTCCTGATCCCTTTTGAAGCATGTACTAATTACACATCCATGTATGTGTAGATGTTATGTTATGGATTCAGGTCACTAGAGGATCTAAGAAACGAGTCACTTGACCTCAGAAGAGGTTGCTTCTTTAGCAGGTAATATTTAAGCAACGCAAATTCTGTATGTCATCCTGTACCCCAAGGCTTTTTGAACATCTATGGAGGAATACAAGTGCTATGGTAACTTAGGACTTTCATTTAGTTGAGCTGATCTGAGGATTTTGAAGCAGGCATAGATATATCTGCCTGAAAATAATTTTATATTATTCCATGCCTCAGTTTCTCCAGGACTTATATATTAATGTAATATGTACATGTTAATGCTTTGAAGGCTGGCATAAGACTTTAAAGTTGCACTGTCTTTTGAAGGCTTCAGATTTTTTGGTAGTAGATATGTTTGAAAGCGATATAACTGTGTTATAAAACACTGCCAGCTACTGAACCTTGTAGTTCCTCTTTAAGGAATAGATCTTAAACCCTTTGGTACCATTCAGTTCAGTGGATGCACAAGGTATCTGGCCCCCAAAGTTGGGTAATGTTAGAATCCATTCTTAAATTAGCAAGAGGATATGTAGCAAAGATCTTGTCTCATTCTTTACTGTTACCTCAAAGTTTACATTTTCTTTCTGGTGACAAAAGAAGCCAGGCGTTTTACTGGCAGTATGGAAGCTAAACTGGGGAAGTTTGCCCAAGAGGACGTAAATTACTTCTCTGTTTTGATTTGTGCTTGCTTAATAGTATCTATGCTATGTTTCGTGACACCTTGGTATTTTTTTGGTAGCAGTGAAACTCAAACTCAGTGCTTCATAGTACTGAATGAAGTAATTTAATAAAAAGAGTCTACAACTCTGACTTAATTCACTGGCAAAGTATAATCTCAAGTTTTGGAGACTAATTGGAATCATGCATTTATGTCTGTGCCTTTGTATGCACAGCAGATTGACAGAGTACTGTAATAAATGAAGTATCAAATGTACTACTGTAGCCAGCCTTGGAGACCCTGAGGTTATCCTTATTACAGAGCAAGGCTTCATTTTTTTTTTCCTGATTTGGTTCTTCCCTCATTTGGAGCTGTTTTAGTTATGTGTTTTGGGAGAGTTATTTCCCACTTTCAAGGACCTAGTACCATTTTATTCCATTTATTGGTATGTATCCCTTCAAAGTGTTTCTATTTTAAACAGGTTTCTTGGTGTATGTGAGGGGCTTTTTAGCTTAAAAATTGTTCCAATATCAATGAAAGAAGCATTATATATAATGGGAAAGATTTATACCTTAAATTTAACTACATACTGAATGGATCTGGCAGTGTGAGAAGTCAGCCRTATTTTGCTCTTGTTTGATAACTGTTTCCTGATTTAGTGGGCTGCTGATGCTAAGGAGGCAATTTCTGTGGCTCGTGGGGTAATCTGCTTGCTGGCTAACTGGTTGCTGCTGGAGGGTGGGTGCAGAGCAGCCCTGCTAACAGCTCTTGTGGGTATTGCTCAGTGCCATGTGAACTTCAAGCTTTCCCTCATGCCCTAGGTCCTAGTGGTAAGGCCAGGTGCCCAAGGATGTTCTTGTATTCACGGTGACAGTCCCCATTATATGCAGCTTTGTCCTTATTTCTGGTGCTACGTTGACTAAAGATGTAAAGTGCATCCTTTGCAGCTTTACTTGCAGTAGAGGTGGACTAYGTGTGGAGGTTATTTTTTCTTATTATTGAACTCTTGGAAAATGAGTGTCAGCTGCCTGGTATTGTGGAGCTGATTATAGAGACTGTTCTGTGATAGGTGCAGGTTAAAGTGGGTTTGGGGTTACTCTGGTACRTGTGGTGCCCATGAGCCTTGTGCTAGATGGGGTCAGTGGTGTGATGGAGATCATGTGCTCCAGTGCRGTCCCTGTAGAGACCTTCTGCCCATCATGAGAGATGGGAAGCCCTTGTCATTTCCTCATGCTAGGGCTAGCGTTTCCTGTCTAGGGAGGGGAGACTGTATTTGTCTTTATCAAGTAATACGGTTTTTGATGCTCTGCAGGTGCTACTAGTACATTGTGTGGAAGTGAGTATCCACCTTACACTTTTCATACTTATGAAGTATAAGATATTGTGGAGTTTGGCATTTAAAGGATAATGAAATATTGCTTTTTATGCAACTACATAGACTGTCAGCTTGCTCAGATGCTGATTTTCATTTCCTGACTCATTTCATAATGCTCCTGAAAAAATTAACATTTGAAAACATAACTGAGCATTTCATAGAAACTCCCTTAATCAGTCCTATGGGCAAATTGCACTGACTTGGAATTTAAGAGCTAATTCTGTTTCTTAAGTTATATTCTCTTCAATTTTTGTTGGCAGTTAATGAAATAAGCAAACACTACAGAAATAATTAAATATTGTGCAATTAGGACTACAGCACATCAGGATACAAATACATACAAGTCAATATATCCTTTCAAGGATTTATCTTGCACTTATTTCGTGCCTTTGATCAGTGTCTAGTGCAAACTAAAATCTTCCAGAGCATACTTGTCTGATCCTAAGGCTGTATGTAACCAGGTAAGGTGTGGGGAAGGTCAAAAGCTGCAGGGATGTGCCAATTGGCAGATATGTGGAGAAAATGATTGGAGGAGAAAAAGATATTCTGTATTTTGGATTATAATAATTTATTGTAGGTGCCCCTCTGAGCTTCATGTGGGTCATAAATTTATCCTGAATTCCTACAACAGATTAGGTTTTTTTTTTTAAAAAAAAGAAAAAAAAAGAAGTCCCAGTGAAAAAGTCTTGAATCTAATATATATTACCTTTTCTCTTCCCTGAAGTGAATTTGTTTTCCATGGGTTGTTTTCTGCCTCCTCTGTTTTCCAGAGTGCTCTGGTCTGCTGGGCCCTTATTTGTAAAGACCTTTTGGAAATAGGGAACAGCAGTGCTTACCAAAATATTATTAGGTTAATTCCAGCCAGACTAGCTTTCATGAGAGGTCCCTGACATTGAACAAACCTGTTTCCTTTACTAGGATGTGTCAGTTAGAAACACCAACTGCAAGGATTTCTTATGTTCTCATGAAAAAGGAAGGAAACAGCTGGTAAATGTTTCACAGATGGTAAAGCTCTTGGCATCTCTCAGGAGAGGGCCACCCATACAGATGGCTCATTATTTTAACATTTGGATTTTCATCTTATTAAAACATCTTTTTTTTCCTGGTTTTATTTAGCATCATAAATTCTCTTACACTTTAGTTAACAACTCAGTGATTTGGGGGAAGYGTGCGCGCGCACTATAAGGAACATCATTTGGCTTTAACATGTATCTGTATCGTTATTCTCAGCTCTGATGTGTAGTGAGTGGACTTGAACCTGATTAAAAACACAAATGCAAGCAAATGCTTAGAAATATGACTTTATCAAGCAAAGGTCAGCTAAGCCTRTATAGAAGCTGAATTATTCAGCAAATGAAGAAATGCACTGGCTACAACCAGCAAGCATTTCTGTCTTGGGCATTACATCAACTAATGCTAAGAAGCTGTCTACATAGTCTGTAATAGATATGCATTGCCTGTGCTGAGTTGTAGTAAATATGTTGTGTGTTTACAATATCACTATAAGAGCAAAATATTCCTTTTAAAAAGATCTGGTCATAACCCAGATGATACTCAGGTTTTCAGGAATGTTTGCAAAATGATGCATGTGCACAGACAGCTTCACCTTGCGTTTATGATGGCATGTGCGGTCATAAACATGCAAATAGATAGTATGTTTAGCATATGTCATACATAAATCCAAGCTTCCTACATAGGTTGGTAAATATCATTAGTCCCATTTGGCTGATGGGGGGAGGAGGTGGAAATGATGCCAAAAGGTGACAGGGCTTGCTGTATTACAGAGGAAATTAGGGCAGACTTAAAYTGAGTTTGGCTCTTCTGGCCTTTGGCTTTAGAGCTTTCCCTATCATACTTCCTCCCTTGATACCAGATGATCTCTTCAATAGCTGATGCTTTGCACATGCCCAGTTTGAAGAAACTGAGGCAGTGATGTTCAGGTGTTTGTAACACAAAGCATCATATAGGAGAAAGAATAAGAAAGAAAAGTCCTGAATGCAATACCAAATCTTTGGCTTCTGTGTTTTCAGGGATTCTTCTAAATTTCATCAAGGCCTCTCTGTGAAGCTAATGAAGTTATAGGCTTGTGCTGAAAATATGGATTAGCAATAGCATAGATTACTACATGGATCAATCTGCAGAGATTAAAAAGTAGCAATTGATGCATACATTTCAGCTGCCTCGTAAGTCTCATTATGGGCCCAAGCAAGATATGTAGTGCCTTAAGTACTCAGTTCTCTGTGATTAGGCTTGGTTTTTTCAGTTTTATTTTAATCAAAAAATAATCAGGAGTAGGCAAAAAGAAACCTAATTTTTTCTCTGCATGTATGTGCAACTCTCCATTGATTCCAGTAGGTTACTTCAACAGCGGAGGTTTGACCTGAAAGCCAACTACAAATATTCCATTAATAAATATAGGGACAGATCTGTAGTGTGTGAATCACTGGAGCTCCACTAATGCCTGTGTAGTTATGCTGATTTACATCAGCTGGAGAGTTGGCTGGTGGAATTCACATTCCTTCTGAGATCAAAGATGTGTCRGCAAATGATAAACTTCATTTGTATTCAGCCTTCTAATTTTAAAATAGCCATATTGATTTATTATTAAATGGCTGGGCTCTTATGGCCAGACTTTGTCTGCCATGTTTTAGCCAGACGCCACTCTTGTAGCCAAGCTGTAAATCCTTCCAAAATGGGGGTTTTAACAGAAATGCTGGAAACTGTAATACTTGTGGGTATTGCTGTGTCATGTTTATAATGGATGGTCTAATCTAACCATATACTAGAAAATGAAAGGCATGAGGGGCTGGATGGCTCAGAGGGTTGGCAGAGTTGCCAACTTAAATTCAATCATACCCTGAAGTGACAAAGTTCTCATTTTTGGAAACCTACGATATGAGTTGTGGAGACTCAGTCAATTTGTTGCCCTCATCTCCTGTGGGAGACCAAAGAGCAATGAGCCATGGAGACGGTGCTCTATCTAGCAGCTTGACTTTTAGTTAAAATGTYGCTCCAACTAGTGTATTTCAGAAGTTCTATGCTAATGCACTGAGGTTTTTGGTGAATATTTCACACTGAATGCTTCAYTGAATGATCCAGATATGGAATAACTTAATGGGCAATAGCAACACTCAAATGGTTGCTGTATTAGGGGAGGAGGATTTGCAAATATCCTGGCTGCTGCACCTTCAGCATTGACTGTGCTGTTTATTAGTATGTTTTAATAAAGGACTCAGTGTAGACAATGAAATACTATAAGAAGCTTCTCAGAAGTGCGCAGGGCCATTGATCTTACTAAGATCATAGAAAATGTAGATTAAAAGGTACTTTGGAGGTCACCTGCTCCAACCCCCTGCTCAAAGGGGCTTTGAAGTTAGATCTAACTTTGAAGTCAAATCAGTTTGTTCAGGACCTTGTCCAGTTGAGTTTTAAGTATCTCTAAGAATGGAGATTGTACAGCCTCCTCAGGCAATCTGTAGGTCGGGCAAGTGGCTCAAGAAGAAGATACTAAAGTATACTTGTTTTATTTCCTCTGAAAATAAGCTAAATGCTGTAATACTGTCTGTAGATAATAACTTTTAGTAAATCTCCACAAAAATTGTTAAAGCTGAAGGTATTAGGGATAACAAGGCATCTGTAAGTTTGGTGAAAACCAGATGAGGAGGGGGAGAGAACCCTGTTCATGCTCTGGTGTAGTGGAAAGGCTGGGAGCTTGTGTTGGAATCCCTTAAAGGTCATCCAGCAGCAGAAATAACTTCAGGTAGATCTTTCAGCTTTTTGGGTATATATTGACTACAAGGCACAAATCCTTAAAAAGTGGTGTTTTAAAATTCTAGTGTAATGTCTCAAATCCTTAATTGCAATATTTAGTGTTGATAAGTAATGAGGCACAATCTTGAGCTGAGGCTGAAAGCTTTTTTTAATCATTAATGTCTTTATTTGCAATTCTGGGATTTGGGTGTGTTACCCTGTCTGGGAGAGGGCATAGTGGAAATAGAAATGATACAGACGGCGAAAGTAAGACAAAATTTGAAAGAGCTTGCACTTGCAACAAATAAATGCAGCCATTACTTTCAATCRCTTCTCAAAGGAGAGTTTCTAGTCAGGCATGGTAACAGATATTCTAATGGGCTCCAACTTGACCATAACACATGAACAAACAGTGAAATGGAAAAATAGCTAAACGAACTAAACAAAATATAAAATATACAGTTCTCTCTTGGGACTTGCTGCTGCAAAGCATCACTGAAATAGTCTAGTAGCAGTTACATTAGATATTTGTATGCAGGCTGAGTGTATCCAAATTGCATTAGCTTTAAAACAGTGTGAGGGATAAAATCCGTTCTGCTTTATATTAGAGGATAATCACAAACTAGCAGAATTCAGAAGATGCTTGCACTGTACGTATGGTTGCATTGTCTTGTGAAGATTGATCATTGTTGCTGCAAATAGACTGCAGCAAGGATGGGCCATTGGCCCTTATATAACATGGTAGTTTGTTTTACCCTTCGGAAACATGTATGCTAATTTTGTGCAGGCTTAGCTTTTATTTGCTTTCAAGGGAGTGTGGACTGGCATCTCTGAAATCTAATGTGGGCATAGGGGCTCTCTTTTTTGATCATTATAGGGTATGAGTGTTTTGTAATTCCTCTAGTGCAAAAGAAGCTGTTTGGTGACAGGCATCAAGTCAAATTCCTGCAAGAGGCTGGCAGTGGAATACATTTGTCTATTTAACTGCATGCAAAACACTTGTCAAGACAGATTCTGGTCCCTTTCCTAAGTAGGGGCTCTTGCTGCCTTGTTCCAGATAATGTGGCAGAGAGGCCAGTCCAGAAGGACACACTGAGCTGTTACCGTGACTCTTACCATGTCTCTGGTACTGGCATCTGCCGCTGGGAAACCTCACCGGCACATTGTGGTGGGACAAAATAAAAGGCAGAAACATTTACATCTGGAGGCAGACACAGAACCGTTTTTCTCAAGACTCTAAAGAGATGACAAGTTGTCACATTCTTTAATGCAGTTGCCACTATGTCCCCACATTTGGTAGGAAAGTTATAGTGGTAAACAGTTTCCTACAGGCTTTCGCTTTGTCCTCTCTTATAGGGAGCACAGTGCTGACGAGACTGCTGAAAGCGCATGGGTGGTGGACAAAGGAGAACAAAAGCCCAGAAACTGAGCTTCAGGTCAGCCTCTGAAGGAGGGCTTTCATTCTACTTTGTCTCTCTCCTCCTGTGGTTGGATAAAGTGTATGGATTTTTCATATCTGGTGGCTTTGGAATGTGCAATAAACTCTGAAAAGTAAAGGTAAAAGTAGGGCTGAAACTGCTACTACTTATATTACTGTCCTAATCATAGCTCTGCTGGTTTTTGGATCTTCTTTGCTATTAAAGTTGTGCCTATCTTAACACCATGCCCTCTCTATTTCTTTCTCCGTCCCTTCCCCCCATCCATGTTGACCTTCTTTCCACCCCATTTGCTTGCTTCTCCTGTTGTCTTCCCTCCTTTACTTCCTCCTGTGTGTGTTTCTCTCTGCCCCTTTGCTAATTCAAAAGTGTTAGTCTATCATTTCAAGTGCTTCAAGCTACCTCTGGGGCTGTCTCCTCCTTTAGCACTAGCTGACCTTGTCTGAAAGCCTCTTCAACATCCAACTTCAGAGGCTAAAGAGACAGAGAGGCTTGGAGCATGATGGTCAGCACTGGCAGAAGTGTGTCTAGTTTGGAAGGGGAGGAGGGACTAGAGGAGAAAAAATGATAAACCTGTCGCAAACATCATCTGTGAAAAGCAGGAATATTGAAATATCCTGAAGAAGAATAAACCCCCACTACTGAAATCATACCTTGTCCAGCTTAGGGTTTTACAGTATTCCTGCTTGCTRTGTTGTCAGGGCAGAGGTTTGTTTTTTTGTTGTTTCAGTGTCGAGAAATCAGAGCTATTTTAATTATTAACCTGTTATGCTTAAGTTTCATTACCTATATATTTTTTAGTGTCTTCTATTGTGGTGACAAATGAAAGTGGGAGTTCTGCCTCTGCTGCAGTGCTTTAACTTCAGTCTCTGCACTTACTGTATGCCTGCAGTAATGACTCCTATAAAAGTCGCTTGATTGTTCTCTGATGCTGACTGGGATCAGCAGCAATGCACTGTTCTCTTTATGACAGTTGTATAGTGCTCAACTTCTTTGGACACCTTGTTGAAGCATAAGTCAATATTAAGATAGGTTAATACATAGTATGAGACCTGCAAACAGCATACATCCCTCTGCTTGTTCTCTCTAATGAAAAAAGCAAAACAGAAATTATATATTTTCCCCCAATAGTCTGTTTTCCTCCTAATTCCTCTTTTTTTTGGGGAGGGGGGGGTTAAAGTGGAATGTGGTGATGAGAAGGGTAAAGAGGACTCTGAAGCAAAAACTAATGACTTACAATTTGTAAGTCATCCTCACTTAAATCAGGGCTGAATGTCCGTGCCTGCGTGGCTACTTGGCACCTGGAGCTTACAGTTTAATCTATTTAGGCTATTCTAGCCTGCTTGTGTGTCCACCAGCAAAGCAATGAAACTTCAGCAAAAACTAGGTTACTAAAAATTTGCATCTTTTCCAACTCTTAAATATGTGATGGGGGAAAATAACAGAGATGACATGTGAGACCCTAAGGGAACAGGTAAAGTTTGGTTTCTTGATTTCTGTGGATTTTGGATTTATCACTGGAGTCTGTGCCTCTGTTTCCTGTCAGAATTACCCTGCTTCACCACAACAGACAGGAGAATTAATTCCATAATGTTTGTAAAGTGCAAATGCAAAATAATAATTATCCTCTTAYGGCCCCTTGTTTGTATATCCACTTCCACATAAAAATGCCCTCGAACTAAGTAAACAATACATGGATGAACATTAAAATAAACCTGTCAGAAACATACACTCAACAGCCTGCCTTTTGCAATCGCCTTTTGTMGTACTCACCCTTACCTCTTCAGTGTCCACCCAAGGCCACCCGTGGGCATTTGGGCAGGGGCAGGAGCTCCTGGGCTCTGTCGAGCTTCCTCTCTGTTTGCTCAGCTCTTTGTTTGCAGAGCTCTTGTGCGCTCCTGAGAACTTAGCTTGTAGCCACAGCGTCTTGGAAAAACAGTATTTCGTCCTTTTTATGAATGCTCTAAATATAACTATTGAAGCAAAACAATGCAGGCGGATAAACAAAGAAATGCAGGCAGAGTAAGCAAAAGCCTCTTCAGCAGGTCTCAAGTCAGCCTGTCTTTCTTTTGTATGTTTTAGCTAACAGCCYGTTGAACTAACAATGAGGAAAAAAGGAACAAAGATTTAGTGGTACTTGTTGCTGCTCTTTTAAAGATATTAATACTAATATAAAGACTTTTATTTAAAGCAACTAAAACAAGGACGTTCAGTGAAGGCTACTGGTTTCCCTGTGATGTTTCTTGAATAGTAGTTATAGAACAGGACTCGAGTGGGGTCATCTGTGATCGTAGGCCATCTGACGGGGGGTAGCRGTGCTGTTTTGAAAGGATTAAGCTGGTTTAAACAGCTCCTTTACTTTTGCTCTAACCCTCACTTATATCTCTCCTTCATATACTGTCCTCGTCATTACTATATTTGTAGCTGCATAGTGAGGCAGATCTAGGAGCTGATCAGGCTGGGAAAAAAATGGCCAGAAGAAGGAAAAAGAGGCTATCTTTTGTTTTCTGAACTATGCCTGCAGCCACCTAAGCAGCAGCCAGGCCAGAACTGAGGCAGAGCAAACCTGGAAGTGGAATAAGTGGCCGATGGGAGGGTAGTTTGCTGCAATTGCCACCAGAAAATTGCTGGTCAAACTACAGCCTCACAAAATGGTGTTGGGGCACAATCTGTCTTCCAGTGGCAAAACAATGTTCACAACAGAACCAGGCAGAAAAGCCTAGTTTTGTTTTCATTTTGCTAGCCCATGTGAAATGACTTGCAAGAAGACAAGGTAAAATGGGTCTAGAGGAAAAACATGCATTAGCTTTCAAATGTAATAAGAGTAATATTGTTGCATGTCAGCATTCTATTTTAAATGATGTGTTTGAATAAATAATGAAGGATGTAATTCAACAAATCCTTGCTCTATGGTTAGAATTCTTGGCCCATGAATAAGAAAGGGTAAGTGGAACTGAAGGACTGAATTCCTGACAAAATACACAGGAGATACTCAGAAGCACTAAACACTGGTCTTTGCTTCCATTGAAACTAATGGGAACAGAGTTTGGCCAACCCTGAACATTTTGGAAAACCCTGGAGATGTGGAGGACAGCTTTCCTCATATGGGTCAGACAGCAAGCGCAAGTCAGTTTGTAACTATGTTTCTCTGTAGAAATCACTGGTGTAAGTAGATCCTATACATAATAAATGGCCAGTTGGTGCAATTACACAACAAATGCATTTAATAGATAATTGTTTTTTTTTAGTGTACTGTTGTCATATTTGGCCCCTTGGAAGCTCTGGCCCCTGTGGTTCACAGCGTGAACATAGGGCAGCACTCTGCCTTTACAATATGAGGTGGTATAGAGAGKGTAACTCCAAAGTGCATGCTGGTGACCATACAGAAAACATGCAGCACAGTCATACTAAACCATGATGAGCTAGATAGCAAGGGAATTGAAGGCTAATGGTATTTAAGAACCTACCTTGGGATTTTCTGAAGTGATGAGTAGGTAAACTTAGATAAACTAAGAAGGGTTTGTGTTAGATGCTCTCTGGCGCTTGTAGAACTGTATTTTCTCAGCAAGCACCTGAGCAGTAGTTATATTTGAGAGAGAACTTCTGAAGTGCTCTACAGGGCTACCATAGACCTGGATGTGGATGCTGTGTGCCTCTAGATGATGGAAGCAGATGTATACATCCTGTGCCTCTGAGAAATAAATATCCTACATAGCGGAGAGTTGAGATTAGTTTGAGACAGGAGGACCCTGTGTAATAGAGACATGAAGGGAAGGAAGAAGCTGTTAGCTTCTGCCATCTGCAGCAGCAGTGTTCTTGATGAAAACCTGAATGTGCCAAATCATGCATCAGAAGTGTATGGAAGTGCCTTACAGTGAGACTGGCACAGGGCGGTATTGCTCCCTAGGCRTAATGCATGGCAACATAATACACTGCAAAGGGCAACTCCATTCTACTATGCAACAAATATGTTTGAATAATTGATTACTGTTCCTTCAACTTCTGTTGTAAATTATATTTGAAAGTAGGTGATTTAGGGGGAGCTCTAAATATCCTTTTTATTCACTTTATTGTTGAATGAAAGCAAGCCTTCCCCCAAATCCATCTCCTTTTTCTGTTTGTGGAAGAGTAGCAATGGTGTTGGAGGTGTGAGATGAGATCACTGGGCTCCTCTGCAGCTGGTGGCTTTGGGACAGGTCAAGAGGTGCGAGAGAAACCACAGACAAATTGCTGATGTGGGAGAGCTCCTGGTGGCTGCCCATCTGGCCAGTGAGCCCATATTTCTGTGCCTGCCAGAACAAGGGACATGCTGGGTTTGAGACAGGAGAAAGAAGTAAATAGAGTTGGCAAAACATCCAATGCATTGCGAAGAGCATCTCCCATGCCACTTGTGCTGTGTGAGTGTTGGCACTGGCCTGGAAATCAGAGAAGTGTAGCTGCTTCCCTAGAGGACTCCAGTGCTTTGCTTCACCCTAAATTTGGCACATTATTAATATCCCCTATCTCCCTTGCAGAAGTGATCCATTACTTTATGTCATTTTTTATTTAGGCTAATGCCATTTGATGTGCCCAGGATGGGCACAAAACTAGTTTTTGCTTCCTTTCTAAATCCTTGACCAGCTATGTGGGAATGATTTAACTTCCTCTCCTCCCACCTGATTTATTAGTCTCCTTCTCTGAAAAGAGAGAAGTTTCCCAATCAGTGTGCTGTTTTCATGTGAACATTTACCCAAAGTACAGCCCAGTGTGCAAGCATTTTCCACTGATGTGAAACTCACCAGWAACAATCTAATCTAAAGTATTCTTGGCTAATCATTAACTCATCTACTTGTGATTCTTTCATCTTTATTTCACTATTTACTGAATGAGGATAATTGGGAGCATCAAAATCTAAAGACTGATCATTTTAAGAGCAAGCATCTGATGATAATTAATAATAGTGACAACAATAACCTTAATTTTCCAGGTATTCTCCCAGGGAGTTATATTTTAATTACGGTTGCCACAAGGATAAATTTAATTTCCTGGATTCAAGCTTTGGTTTATGGCATTCACTTCACAGGAGTAAAGAGAAAGCTATCTTCATGTAAAAATAATCAGAAATTTTTGGAAGCTCCTACAAATGGCAGAGATGAGAAGATAAATACTGCTGATGATATTTGGTGTGACACTGGTAACTCTCAGAGGGACTTCACAGTGTAGTGTGCCAGTGTAGATGTTCTTTGCTTTTATGAAGGTGACAGACTTGACCTGTCATGTACTAGTTATACCCTGGACAGACTAGAAATGTCACAAACTGCTAACAGTTACTACATAAGATGTAAAAGCTTCTCTTTGGAAAGCTATGGCACTTAAAAAGGTGGAGGGCRAACCACTTTCTACTCTAAAAGTTTTTGGTTTTGATTTCTTTTTGCTCCCTCCTCCTGTATGATAGTGTACATACCTGAAATTATCAGGGGTTGAAAAAGCAATTGTAACAARTATTTTTAAAAAGCCAGGTTATAAAGCAATGGCAGCGACTAGATACAGCATTTTGTTATTCCTCTGCTTTTCTGTTTCAAAGGATGTGTATGATCCAAGACTGGAGCTGAGAGAATGGGAGAGGAGTTTCTTTTGCATGAAGATGCTAAGAAGGCCTGTGACTAATTCTGTACTGATTCACACTGGTGAATATTTACTGTTGGAGAACTACAGAYAGAGCTGAGCTAGGTACTCAGTTCTCCAGTTTAAAGTCAAACATGTAGATATAAAACTGAAAGGAGTCAGGCCATTACAGGGGAGGTGTTTATGCAGTGTCTCGCCCTAGATAAAACCWTGCTCTCCAGAGATAAGTGTGCCACGTGTTTATATGGGATTTTGGTCCAGATTTGAACTTCCGAACATGGCTGAATTCTGCTGTTTGGAGAAGGCCCTAACTTCRTGAGCATGTCTGCATGTTGGGCTCCTGGTTGTGTTAAATCCCACCTCTGCATCAGGTCCCCTTCAGCTTGAGTTTATAATGGCAACCTGAGCAAATCTTGTTCTTGGTGTTAAGGGGATCCCATCAGACTGTCTTTGCGCCTATATAAACCTTATGCTTTTCACTTGGCCATGGAATAACCACTGTGTACACTGTTGCRGGATTTCCTTTCAAGAGGAAAATATTTGGTCTATTTGTAAAACATTGTATTATCAAGCTCCATGATGAATGAGATATTTTTGTTTCTTTTCTGGCTGCTTTTATAGGATGGATCTAAGGTTAATGGTCAATGTTCTACTGAAATAAATGGTTTCACACAGGCAAATCTTTCATCAAAATTTTGTTTCAGCAGACTGGGAACTAAAACAAATGTGTGCACTATTTGAATTCATTCCTTAACTTCAACTTGAGGAAACTTTGCAAAGTTTCTATATTGCTAAGGTTTGATTTTATTTTATATGGCACTTCATTTTCAGAGGAAATTCAGCTCTGAGCAAAACAAACACTGAATTTGCCTTGCCCACCCGAGATACGCAATCATGTCTTAGTTCATATCTGAAGTGCTTCCGTGGTGCAGATGATTAATACATGAATCGTATGTTCTTTGTAGCTTGACGTACAATGTAAAATGTTACTGTGTTCAAACACAGTTGTGAAGAACAGAATGAGTCAACTGACACAGCACTGAGCGCAGTTTGCTCTGCTCAGCGATGACTGGCTATTTGTGAGCAGCGCAGCTGATAGCTGCCTTGGTTCTTTGTGTGTGTATTTGAATATGATAACATTGTCTAGTAAAGATAAGCCATTAGACTCACTTTCAGAAAATTTTAGTCGTAGGGTTTTGATCTTAGTCAAATAAGCTCGGATCAGACCCTTCCGGGGTTGACTTTGGTGCAGTTCAATTTATTACAATGGAGCTGCAGTGTTTAAAGATATAACCTTCAGTCTTCAAAGTCAACAACTGCTCTACTGGAGGCAAGCACTGGTAATTGGGATGTCTGAAATATTAGCTGATCATAGAGGTGTGTATTTAATAAAATATAGTTCAAGTTACCCTCACTTTTTTATACTTTCAGGGTGCTTTTCACTTGCATATCACTTGATTCCATTTTTTGCAGACTTTTCAGCAAGCYTAGCAATGTATCGAATACTCAGTAATACTTAATCTACTTTATCTTTTGAAGTAAAAGCTGCTGTTTCAGACTAGGACCAGTCCAAAGTCTATTGCTACAGGATCCTCTTGAGCAATTCTTAGTAGTTGTGTTGTGTTTGAGTCCTGACCAAAGGAAGCTGTTTCTGGCTGTCTTTTCTAGCAGAGTACAAACAGCCTCTGTGGGGACATATGCCTTAAGCAAGTCATAATGGGCATTGTAAAAAGAGAGAAAGGAGTAGGGAGAAGATTAGGAAAGCTARAGAGACCTCTGGGCAGTAGAGGTTTACCTGGGAACATGCTTATCCTGTCCTGTGCAATGCAGGGAGACCCTAAAGGAGAAAGAAGCAGCCTGGAGGGAAGTACTAGGTTGCCTCTAAGCTTGAAATTGCAGGGAAGCAGACAGAGACTTTTTCAGAATCCATTACAACTCAGGAGTGCTTCTGTGTTGCTTGTGGAGAACACTGGAGATCTCTAAAAAACTGTTTACTGACAGCTCTCCTATTGCATATGCTGACTTATTGACTGAAGTAACCTGAGATGAGAACTGTGGTTGCTCAGTCTTGCTCTTGATCTGAAACTGCTTCCTTTGCAGTTGCTAGGAAGCCTCTTAGTGATGGCAGTGAGGAGTAGAGCAGGTAGTTCTTAGAAATCAGACATTTCTTAAAGATAGCTGTTTCTATAGACTTCTCTTGGAGTCCTATACTTTAAGTGACAAATTAAAGAAAAAAAATGTTTTGTAAAAATGTGCAATAACGATGAAAATGCCCATGAGGTGCTGTAGGACCTTTATTGCTTTTTGTGTATTCTAAAATGATGTTTTAAAGTAGATTAGCTGTAAAGTATACATTGATAATGTCAGTCTCTGCTGCCTTGTAATACATAGCCCATAGAAGAGCGGGRATGCTATGAGTAATCTTGGTTTTCCCTTATTTTTTCTTGCCTTTTAAAATAAACACTCAAGGAGAGGAGCCCAGCATTCTTAAAGGAAATGTAGAGCTAGTCATTAGCACTGGCTCAGCTTTTAGCACTTTGTTGCTGAAGGTACCTACTGGTCTCAAGAGGCGTGACAAGCTGTTTTCTTTCTCTAATTTACAGGAGAGATGTGAAACGCACAGCCCACTTCACATTAGGTAGTGGCAGATCTGCAATTCGAGCCTTCAGCCCTTGCACTGCCAAAGTTTTTTTTTTTTTTTTTTTTTTTTTTTGGGGGGGGGGGTGGAAGGGAGGAAAGGAGAATGCATGTGTAAGGATTTGGGGATCGTAGTCCAACCATTGTAATCCTCTCAAGCATAGGTAGCTTGCTTTCTTACTATGGACAACATTTATGTAGCAACTGCCTAAGTAATTTAGAGATAATGAGAAGGGGGAAAAAAAATCATCAGTTGTTATAAGCACGTCAGGGTTGTTTATTTACTTTATTTTTCTTCCTGAATTCCACATGTGACGAGCAGCGTCATGACATGTCAGGTCAGGCTGCATCAATCATGTCGCCTTATATCACATCACATGTTCTGGATGGTGGAAACCATTTATGGGTCAGGCAGGGGCCTGAAGAGAGTTTTTTTTGTTTGTTTTGTTTTTTGTTTTTGATTTTTTTTGGTAGATTGAATGGGGGAAAAAAGGATGGGGAAAGAGAGAAAATCTAAATAAAGCATAGGATATTTTTTTCTGAACAGGTGGCCAGCCCATCCACCACCAGGTGAAGTCAAATAGGCCTGCAGATGGAAGGCAGGGGGTACAAACCTTGTAAGATGGATTGCAAATTTCATGATGCTGTAAGAACCTAAGACACAAATGCAGTAGCCTCAAGAGGAAGAAAACTTTCAATTTTTAGTTGGAGAATTTCATCAAAAGTTTTTTTCTCATTTCTGCTTGGGGAGTCAAGTTAATTTTTTGAGGATTTTTGCTGAGTTTAAGAGTACAGAAGGGAAAAGTTTAGACATGGGGGGAAGGTACATGAGAGAAATAGTTCTTTTCACAAGTGCTCTTCATGTCATCCAAAGCCTCTTCTAAAATATAAAAAAAAACCCCAAAATTATAAAATATTGTGTAAATTCATTTTTTTCTCTAGTGAAATTATTTCTGTCTTTAACTTTTAAGGACTATAACTTTTCTAGTGTCCTTTCCAGTAGATAAATATTGAAGTTCAATGTTTGTAAACAATTTCAACCCTCGGTACAGCTCTGTTCTTAAAGATGAGCCTGTTAGTGGGAAGCTCTCGACTCTGAAAACGGATGCTCCGGGGTCACTTGAGGCTCAGCTCGGCAATAGAAAGCCAGCAGTAACATACAGCAAAAGTTCTTTCTTAGCCTGTTGGTATCTGGGTCACAGATTGGATTTGGGGAGTTTTTAACTTTGTATCTTCTTTTTCCTRAGGTTTTACTTCTGTTCTTGTCAGTAGCAGGTTTTAACCTCTTTCACCCAGCTGCTTCAGGGTGTTGGGCACTGGTAACTCTTCTTGAGGCCGTGGACCCCTGTTGCTGTTCAGAATCCTGGAAAATAAAATTTCACTGCCAAAGTATTAGAACAAGCTTAGAGCTGAGTAAGCTTTTGAAAATTTTCAGGTATTTTCACAGCTGAGTTAAGGTGAAGAGTCCATTTTTGCATTCTCATAAAATAAAACCACATTGTTAGTTAAATATTTCATTTTTACTTAAACATTTATTTCTTTTAGACTTTAAACTTGCTTAAAACTTAATTAAGGCATTTGAATTGGAGCATTGAAACCTGAGAACTTAGTCCTTTCACTGCAAGGATTTTTAGAAACTGAACCTTTCTGGTGAAACTTTTCAGTTCTGAGGAACTGGTACATTTTAATAGGAGAAAGATTGATTAGGCAGTTCTACCAGAGAATTATTTTAAAAAGCTTTAGGTTAGGCTCCGGGTATTGCTAAAAATCATTAGTTTCTCTGGTGGTAATGGTCAGTATTTTGTTTTTTGTCTTGCCAAAAGTGTTGAGCATTTGTTGACTCTGGAATGCTCCAACTTCCCCAGGACTGAGAGCGCTATGAAGTGTGTATGAAACCAACTTCTGGCTTTCAGGACTTTAGCCTTCTTTTTCTCTTAATGAAATGCTTATGGGAAAAAAAAAAAAAAAAAAAAAAAAAAAAACTTTCCAAAAAATTACTTTTGGGGGGAGGGTTTATTTTCATTTTCTGAGACATTGTAGCAATTCATGCTTTTCCTCTGAAATATACTTTTAACAGTACCTATTTTGATCCTTTTAAGACTTGTAGCAATGTCAACAGCCACTACAGTTTGTAAGGCAGGTAACATCGTTCTGTGTGCTTGTGAATTCCTCAAGTTTTGGAGATTATTGGGATTTCTAGACACCTGTAAACTGAGTCTTGTCATTTTGCTCACTGAACATGGTGGAAAATAAACACATGTTGTTAGAATTATTACAGCAGTTGTTGCTGCTTCATCCAAGGAGGCAAAATACTAACCAAACAAAAAAAGCCCCTTATTTCCTTTTCAAACTACTGCTTGCTTGAATGGATTGGGCAGAGTGAGAACCAAAGAAAAGCTCTTGGCTCAGAGGTCATAGTTGGCACAGACTAGGATTTCTTTTAAAAAGGATTATTGAATTAAATTGTCAGAGGTACTGAAATTAAATACAATAAGTGCTCAGTATGTCAACTGGATGATATGTACCTCCTTAAATGAAGAATAAATTTGATATCTGGGAAGTCAGTGTTCCTGCCCAATGGCCTCAAAGGCCAGATGGGGAGGGGAAGTTAACCCTCTGTTTGTCAAGACAACGCAGCAGCAAGTACTTCAGGCAAACAAGTTTTCAGGCAGGAAGCCTAAAATTATAGTGGAGTTTTATATTGAAATTCTTGTCTCGTATGTCTCCTCCTACAATATATACAGTGTAATAGTGCCTGTTTCTGCTGTTGATGTATATGTTTTGTAACAAGATGCTGAGGCCTCAATGAGCAGTTTTTTTTTCTTTTTAATATTGGACATATCTCAAATTTCTGTAAGCATAAACTCTAAGTAGAGCAAACTTCAGAATATTTGTGTACCTTAACCTGCGGCTGAATCTGMCATATCCTGTCCAGACTGTAGTAACAAATGCCACTCCCTTGAGTTAGGAGTTAGCTCTTGAAAGAAAGGAATAAAAGGATATAAAGAAGTATTTCTTTCCCCTTACCATCCTATTTTAGTTGTTTTTCTGTTCACTAATTATGGAAACGGTGCTTGGAGCATGCCTTACAATTTGCCTCTTTTTTTTTATGTTCTTTTAAAGGGGTAATTATCTGGGACACAATTTTTTGGTGGATTCAACTACTTAGATACTCCATGGATATTTCATGGACTTTTGTGGGTGTAACTTAAGATGTTGAGTAACTTAAATGTTATTTTTCTACTGGAATATATTGATGTGCCAAGAATATTTGCAAATTTTGACAGACTTTCTTAGAAAATATTTTTTTGTCTTGGAGGTAAAATATCTGGTAAAGTCAAGCAGCACCTGACAATAGTAAAGTTAGTAATTTACAGCAAGTAGCATAATTGAGAAATGGGGGATTTGGTTTCATTTATCTTACTGAGAACAAGGTTCTGAGACTGTTTTTTCAGTCTCTCAGGTAAGCGCTATTTTTTCAATTTGCAAAACAAGTAGCTCTGTACCAGCATGTCACCACAGTGTCTGGCATGATTTGTGAAAAACCCAACCACTAAATATACTACTTTTTCCATTAAAGGATGTGCTTTTTAAGAATCTTATATCCATTTGTCATGCAGTGGTGAAGATACGGTTTCTTAAATAATAATTCTTTAATCATTTGAGCACCAGAGGTCAATGAGAAGCATCTCTACACTTTCTTCCTGCGTATTCTCTTGACTCTCTGCTTGAGAAGGTTTTCCCATTTTTTCTTCTTTACTTGCAATCAGAYTCCATTGGAAGATAATGAGCTCTTCCTTGGTTGTAAACTTTACTTTGGTTGTGCAATATTTGCTGCCACCAATCTGACTTCTGAATCTTGCCTGGGATAAGAAGGGTCCAAAATGAAGTTCTGTCGTCATCAARTTTCCTGAGCAGAAATGAGAACTGATTCAAACTTTCAACTATGATTAGAGGTAAACTACAGGAGACAAAATGGAGACCAGGTTAGTCRTGATAGGTAAATGACTTGCCTTTTTTAACCTTTATTTTATCTTTTTAAAATGGTATATGTAGTAATCTCTTGGAACATCATATAATTTAAAATGTGTAACCTATTCTATTTTTCTTAATCTCATGAGGAATGTAAAGTTAAAAACTGCATCTAGTCATCTCCACATGGGAAGCTTTCCTCATTTCTTTCTAGAATAAAATGTACTCCTGAAGTAAATAACCATGGCAGTTTTTCTTGGCTTGTTTTTTATGTCAATATGTTGCGATGGTTAAGTGGCTTGGTGAAGAGCAACTGCCCCACGAATGTGTACTGCAGTGTGCTTAACACATTCACAATAGTATTGCAAATATTTTAGTGAAATGCTCTGGAAATACTGTCYGTGGCCTCATTGTATTATGAAAATWATTATCTGAGGTCTGAAATGTGACAGAATATGTGGGGTAACTATGAGGAGGTTTTGAATGATCTATGCATCCTTTCCTGCACGGAGATGTGCCTGCGTCGATATAAAATTGAGCRTGTTCAGGGTATCTTGAGGTTCTCAAAGTGATTGTAGGTTTTGTTTGTTCTCACTTGTTCCCCTCYTTTATTCCCCTCCTCTTTTCATTGAACTGACTTTAGCTCTTAAACTCTTAGACACACACACCATTTTTTTTATTCACTAGGTTTTTGTTTTTTCCCCTTTCCAGAAAGTATTAGCATTGCAGACAAGTTTAGAAGAYGTTAAATCTTCGCTTGCTAACAGGAGGCTCAAAGATACTGCAATCTGGTCTCAGTATAATGAGTCCCTTTGTTATATTTAAATACTATCATACTATCCTATATACAGCAAAGCATTGGGATGTTTTATATTAACAATGCACCAGCACTAAAACCTCAGACAACTCTAAAAAAGCGCTAATTATTATTATTAGTGTTTTACACTAACAATAAATGTCAAATGGAACCCTGCAAACAAATAACTACCTGTCACTAAGTGAATGAAAAGCAATCTTAGTAAAGTGAATTAAAACCCAAACAACAGAAAACTCAACAGGCAAGTGCTACTGGGGTGGCTTAGCTGGGTGGCTGATGCAGCTGCTGTTGTGAGAAGAGCAGTATGTCCTTGATTGTGACAGTCCCAGTAGTTGTGTCTTCCTTGATGCGTGGGGCACTTGCTTAGTGGGAGGTGTATGAGCTGATATCAGCTGGAGTGCATCAGCTGTAGGAGACACTTAGTCATGGTAAAAGAAAATTGGACACCAGTGAGGATTTAGCTGTTTTATTTGTTGTATTGGTTGCAGTGCTTTGGAGTTTTATCAGTGAAAAATTAAAGTTGGGCATTATTTGTTTTGGTGACATATTTCTCTCAGATTTTTCAAAGTACTTCGTGTGTGTCTTCCAAAGACTTATTTTTATAAATTGTACATTTTATTTTTCAGTCTTCATTTATCTTTGATATCTGATTGACATTTTGAGGACGCTCTAATCCTTCCTGCTGAAGGAAGCTCTCACGGTGGCAGCTCTGGCAATCAGCTTCAGAGCTCTACTCGGTCTGTTTTTGTGACAAGGATGAGGTCTATGACTGAAGAGCTGAAAGAAATTGAGATCTGGTGGGTGGCAGGGGGGTTGGAAAGACTTTATAAATGAGTTTGTGTCTTTCATAGTCCTGTTTATTAAAGTGCACGTTTGAAGACCCTGAGACTGCTGTCACCCCAGTTTGAGTCTAGCAGTCCAGTGAGCTCAGCTAAGTTACGTTTCCTTGAAGAAGGAAAGAATGAGATGAGAACTGGTCCCTAAACCCTTGATTCAGATGGTTTGGAGTCACAGGCAGCAGTTTTCACATGTTTAATACAGGTTATCTAAGGAGATTTTCTGCAGAAGGTGTGAAAATGGGGGAAGATTCACATGGCAGCAGCTCTTCTCAGAACCAGATCTTTTGTGAAACTTCATTACTGTCTTTTGAGGTAGACTAGCAAATTGAAGTGGGTGAAAATGAATGAGATGCAAAATCAGTAGACTGAATTGTGGATGACAATCTAAATCAATTCCAACTGTATTTTAGTGAGAATACTTAGCTTTTCAGTCTTTCTGCATTTAAATAAAATAAAAACCCCATTCTCAAGAATGTCCTGAGRTGATGCTTAGCACTAAAAGAAACTAACATTTGTACCCTCACATACCTATATGATGTTTAAGACCAAACATAGGTGAGTATCTGACCTTATAAATCCTCATCTCTTTCCAGCTTTGCTTTTTTCTSTTAAGCTCTGCATGTTAGAAACAAACATATTACAAAAATCCCATTCACAATGGGTTCATGRCTGCAGTGATCTGTGTTAAGATTTATCTTTAGTGCTTGCCAAATCATTCTTGGTAGCCTGTCTCCTCTGGGTGTGTGTAATTGGAGACATCAACCATTCATCTAAAAATGAAAAAGCGTAGATCGCTATATTTAAATTTAGAAGGGAAAAATTCTATGAAAGTTCTCTTATTTGCTTTCACCATTTAATGAATACATGGAGAGTGTGGTGGTTTTCTCAGTATTATTCTGAGCCTTTCGTCAGGATAGAAATTGTCATGCACAAAAGTGCAAGTTTTCCTGAATGATGCTGGCAACTCTTAGTTTTCAMCTGACCTTACTCAATCAGTGTGTGCCTGAAATGATGAGGAAGAAATAAGTCTTATAATGATAAATTCACAAGAAAAAGTTCAGGTTAAAAACTCAGAGTAGCCCCATCTACAAGTCTGTTAAAACTTGATCTAATGACAGGGGGCGGGGGGAGAACTCAAGCTACTACGATCCCAATCTCCACGTRAACACTGGGGAAGGATCTGTGACTTTGGTCTGGAGGAGTGGGTGTGATTTTTGTATATATGCACTTTATATATAAATAAATATATTTGACTGCCTAGAGCTTAGTTTGGAAGCTTGTTCAAACACCAGAAATCTAACTAAACATGAGAAAATGCAAATTCRGACCTGAATTATTTTAGATTTGACAAAGCTCAGGATACAGTGAAGTTATCTGTCCTCTGTAACAGACAGTGAGACAATTCAGGGGGCATCTCCATTAATGCAGATGGGTATCTGGAGAGGGCTGTGGCRGAGGATTTCAGTTTGTCCTCATCTGAAGACAGAGATGAGGTAATAGGGAATTCCTGTGACAACAACGTATATATAAATAATGGGAAATCTGTAAGAATAAACCTCCTGCAAAGAGAGTAAGCTGCAYGGAGAGAGATTTCCGTGTAAGAGGTCAGGAGAACTCCTTTTGCTAGTCATCTGTCTGGATAGTGGACTTGGATTCATAAAGGCAAAATTCAATTTTAACTTACTGCAGAAGGAAATTTGGAGCCTCTCTCTCTGCAAGCAGTGCATGAGTGGAAGTGCTGTGTGCTTGGAGGAGTCTGCAGAGGGGAGTGGGGTCATGTAGCGCAGCTGTGCTTAGGCTTTCGAAGGCAGTGGTGTGGCTGTAAGTCAGGGAAAGGTACCTGAGCAGGTGCTCAGAGGGGTTTCGCCAGCAATGCTCTCTGAGAGGAAAAAAACAAGAGCTGGTCAGCTTCCTGTCTACTGTTTCAGAAATGACTAAACATGATCAAGAACACAAAGGCGCTTMCATCCTTGTATCTCTGCCCCTTTTATCTGAAACAGAGGTATGGCTGTTGCCTGTGAAGTGAGAGTCAGGTTGAAGGCTGAATGTGAACGCTTGCAAAGCAAAAGTAGGGGGTTGCGTTGCACTGAGCGTAGTGCGTGCTGCCGCTAAGCACAGGGCTAAATCCTGTTATTGGAGGCCTCTAGACTGTAAAGAAAGAGAAGCCTGGAGATAGACTCATGCACAGGATTTCTTTTCAACAGAAAACTCTTTCAGAATTTCCCACCAGGCGTCAGCAGCTCTTTAAGTCATGCTGTCTATTTTGAGTTTTATTTAGATTAACAAATTCCACACCCTCGCATACAAAAGCAGAATAGAGTGAAAACACAAGCTGCCCTAACAGAGCAATATCCAACAAACATTATGYTACTCAGAAATATTTGCTGTACAATCCTCCCCACAAAAGGGACTTGTTCAGCCAAAAGATGTCAGATAGCATCTTGCTAAAAGCAATGGTGCCAGTGGAGCTTGCTTCCAAGTTCATGCAGCTGATTTTTTTTCCCTCAGTTTGCTTTATACCAAGAATATCAGCCATTTATTTCTCTGAATCTCTGAACTTACGAAAATGAGATAGATGGACTTTATGCAGGACTGTATCTGCTAACGAAACGGACTCCCATGAAAATGGAAGATGATATAGTGCGCAGTAGTACCTGCTGCTTTCTATTTAACAGATATATTCTATTCCACAGGTTGGCTTATAAAGTGCATGTTGTTGCATTTGCTCCTTTTTACTCCATTAGGCTTTCGGAAGCTAATGGAGTAGAATTTTAGAGAAAATATACTGTGTGGTTCTGTTGCATTTTTATGCAGAACTGAGACAACTTAGGCACTGAACTCCCCATTATTTTGAAYAATCCTGCTTGAATTTACACGTGGGTAGCAGTAGGCGGCAGTGTTAGGCATGTAGGCCCTTACGGGTTTTACTGTGTGAGGAACAGGGCAACACTACAAAGTACTTTTCTGCRTTTTTGGGTGACTGATGCGGGATATTTGTGGTGAAGCACAGAACTAGTGTAAGATAACTAAAGCTCCACTTTGGGGCCTCGTTCAGGTGCTCAAATGAATGCTAAGCAACCCTGCATGTTGGTATTGATGTTTTCCAGTCTGTTAGGTGCATCTTGTTTCTTTATCCGTGCGCTCCTAAATCTTTCCTCTTTCACCTCTCCTTTGTTTTGTCATTAACTTTATCGCTTATTCAGCCTTTTGCTGCTGTATTGTCAGATAYTTTCTTTATCTTTGTTCTTCTAGGATTTGTTCCCCCAACAGTGTGCAAAGGTGTCTAGGAAGTTCTTGGTGTCTTTAGCCTATGGCTAGTGACGAGAGTGATACGATTTTCCACAATAACTTATTATAAAACTTTTTTTAGTGCCTGTGAAGATGTCTGAGTAGACTACTGTTGATCGAACGTGGCTCCAAGACACCACTGCATAGCTCAAACTTACTGCCTCACTAAGTCTGCTGGGGGTTGGAAAGTTGGCCATACTGAGTTGGTTAGAGCATGGTGCTRATAATGCCAAGGTCGTGGGTTTGATCCCCGTGTGGCCCACTTGTTTGGCGATTGGACTAGATGATCTCYGAGGTCCCTTCCGACCTTACCAAATCTATTGGGGGGCAGGTTTAGCTCAGCTGGTTAGAGCATGGCGCTGCTAATGCCAAGGTCGCGGGTTCAGTCCCTGTATGGGCTATGCTGAGGGTTGGACTAGATGATCTCCAGAGGTCCCTTCCAACCTTACCACTCTATGRCTATATGCAGATCTATGACTATACTATGTTCCCAGTCAGTTTGTCCTCCCTGCCTCCCATACGGGGTGTGTTTTGCACAGGAACTTAAAACATTCTCTAGACAGTATTTGAAAAAATGGAACAGGGAAGTAGGAGAGACTTTGAATCCCTGAATATAGAACCTGAGCTTCAAGGAACTAAGTGCCTTTTCTGCATCTGTTCTGATTTCAGTTCGTTTATTTTGAATATATCTGACCAAAGTGGTACAAGACACGGAGCTATTTCACATCAAGTGGTCTAGCTGCTCTGGATCAGCTTCTGGGAGTGCTTACTTCTTCCCATTAAGTGTTCAGGAAACTTTGAATCTGATCTAGGTTCTGCATTATGGGGGACCTAAACTTTGGTATACAAACTTAATGATATGGATATTCTGTAATACCCTAGGTGTGGTATTACTAGTCCTTTTACTTTGGTGTTATGATTTCCTTATCTCTGCTGGACAGTATCACTGTATACGTCTTAGTATTATCTTCATTACCTCATGTCTGTGGTTTTTGGTGACCCTGTGATTGCCCAAGTCTTGCCCCTCTTGTGTTTTTCCATGATTAAGTTTCCAGAATACAGCAGCAATTCTTGTCATTAGTCTCAAGCTCATGATCTTGCAATTTACCCATTTCTTTTATTCCTGTTCTTAGTCATCCATTTTTTTTCTGCACAGTTTCTGCTCCCCTCCATGATACAGTTCCACTTAACTTTGTTGTTGTCAAGATATTCTTGCTTCTTGGGACTAATCTTATCTAATATTTTAAGTAATAACATGAATGCAGGGCTGGTGTCTGAGAAAATCAGTGAGTAACCTTGTTTCAGCCTGAGACATTCTCTCCTTTTTCCTATCCCATCCAGATGAGGTAAGTTAACAGGAGAAAATAAAAGTTATTTATATTAAAATTCTGAACTGTTTCCCTCCTTTCAGTGGCCATTCTAGCAAACAGGGCAGGGAAATAGTTTTAACTACCATGTGTCTCGAATCAGTCTTAGTAGTTATAGTTGCCAGCTGTGGTTTCTACCTTATTTGTCTCCTGCTTTTACTTACAGATTATGAACAGAAAATTGGGGGAAGTTCTTCTCACCTGTGGGAGGGAAGAGTCTAACCTGGCAATCTCACAGCTATGGTACAGTTCTATTAATATTGCCAGGACTTTGGTGTGTGATGGAACTTTGCTTTTTCAGCTGATTTTGCATGCTGTTTGAGGGGTGCTGAAGTTTGCTGTTTGTACAATGTCCAAGCCTGGTGGTCTGTGGATGGAGAAATTTGGCACTATGACCATTTGGAGCTATGAGGCAGATGCACAGTTACGCCTTCTGCTCAAAGAATGAGAGGAATAGACAAGTCTGTATATTCAATAGCAAGATGTTGGTTGGCTTTGAAGAGGAATTTTGTATTTACACACTCATGCTGCTAAAAGTGAATCATGCAAATGACTTTAGGGCCTTGAACTATGAAGATATGGTTGATATGTTAAGACAAAGAAGAGACAAAAATCTTTACCATTTTTATTAGTGTTTTTTCTTCAGAAGTCTTGCCCCTGTCAGTTGATGTGATTAGCATGGATTCCCTACTGCTCCAAAAAAACACTGGGGGTGGGGAGGACAACTTGCTGTATACTTTTTGAGCCTCTTTATCCAAAACAGTTCTGTGTGTTTAGTACTAGTGCTAAACTTTTGCTAACAGGGGAGAAAAGGGAAAATAATCCCTCTAGTGAACAATCTGCATGAGAGGTCCAGTGCTATTTCTTTGATTTACTGAGGAATATTTGTGTAGAAGTTGCCACACAGCATTTTAAGTGTGGAAGTCACAGAGGTGCTTATACAGAAGCTATTGTAAAGCCAAGCATTTCAATCCATTTATCAAAACAGTCATGGTTCCCATCTGAACACAGGTGCARTAATAAATATTGAGCAAAAGTCTCAACTAGATCCAAACCATTTTTATTAAACAAAAGATTTTTTTTAAGTGACCATCTTTCAGCTCTTGCCAACTTGCTTAATAATTAAAGCAGTTACCCATCTATCTGCTGACCATGGCAGACTTCTGCAAAGGTGTTTATTGATCTGAAATGTAATTTTGGGTGATATGCTTTTGCATTATTTCTTAGATACTCAAACAATGTTTAGCTTGAAACTACATTAAATAGAAATTTTGGAAAGGAAATATAATTTCATAGGTAACTTAAGGACCACCATGCTTTGAGGGCCAAAAGTTATCTAGTATTCATGGAATTGCAATATCGCTAATTTAATTGGGGGTAACAGTTAGGAGGGGGAAAAATCAACCAAATTAATCTGTGATATAGTCTCTGTTATAGCAGGGTGAGGATCTCACACTAACATTGGATGTGATTTTTCATAAATGTCTAGGGAAACAGATGCTGACAGAGGTCAAAATACTATATATATAAATATATATATATACACATATACATATATATATACATATACATATATACATATATATATATATATATATATATATATATATATAAAAAGCCGGAGGGGCCTGTATTTCCAAACTGTGTGCAGTTGCTTCCACTGAAAGTGCAATCTGGTCTTGTACTGAAATGCCATCCACAGGGGCAACCAGTGAATGAGGTGAGTAGTACGTGGATGTCAGACTAACAAGTTCTTACTCCTAAACGTTTGAGGAGTAACACAGTAAGTACTTCCTACATTGCTGCTACTTGGTTTTTCCTGTTTAGCCAAGTCTCAATTTATATATCTCAGAGCTACTGGCTGGCTTAAGATGGTTAAACTTACAGACAACACTCTGTTACTAATCTAGTGCAGGATTGTCTCMAATACAGAAGGCACCACAGCCCTCCAGATCTGTGCACTAGTCTATCAAGACAAGTTTTCATTCTGTGCTTCTGAGGGACAGAACTGACTTCTTAGGATGAGAAGCTCTATTTCTGTAAAAATCTCAATAATTTTATATGCTCTCTTTTTTTAAAAAAAAAGGAAAGAAAAAAAGTGTGAATTTGCCTTTTTTGCCTTAAAAGGCAAGAGCAGAGTTTTTCCTGTTTGCATTTTCCTGTTGGGGTCTTTAAACTTCACTGCAGCTCTAGTGTGCTTCATAGAGGATCCTCTGTCCCTTCTCATTCCTTGTCCCCAGCTTCCATCAATAACATCAAATCTTAGGTTAAGTCAGTTCTGTCTTTAGCAGAGGTAGCTTTTTTTCCTAGTTTAAACCTCACTCTGTCAGGGGAATCTCTGTTACCGGGGCYGTCAGTTTTGATTTGTATATCAGTAGTGTTGTGTCGGTAGCCAGAGGGTATGGCAACAGGGTTTTCCATAAGCTTTTATTGGTTGTGTTGCTGGAAGATTGTTTCAAATTAGCTTCAGTCTCATAAAAGTACAGTATAATGTTATTTCCCACTTGTAAACAAAATGGTGACTAATTAATTATTGCAGTAAGCAAAATTGGATGGCTTGCTCRTTCTAGAGTTTTAGTGGAGCTCTAACACCACAAGTGTTTGAAGGCTGTAAACCACCTTTCTTTCACTCTAAAGGCCAAGTACACCACAGGCAAATTGGAGAGAAACATACARCAATAATGAATTTGACTGGCTCAGTTTTGTCCTTAAAAATAAAGCTATTGAGCTGCCTCCAAAACAACAACAAAAAAAGACCAAAGAAACCCACCACCACCACCAAGAACACAGACAGAATTGTCTGTGGGACTGTTTCCATACTGGAGACACTAATGCCACAAAACTCAGAATCATGYGAAGAGTCAAGCAGCTCGAAGTTAATTAGTGTTTCAATCTAAAGATTTATTTTAGCTTATTATAGATAGTCAAGCTGTTTGCAAGATGCAGGGAGCAGATTTGGTTGGAATATAGCATTACAGTCCTTGGCATTTTTGAATCTCTGAAGGATTTGGGTTTTTTAAATATCAGTGACTATTTCTAGAAGGTTATAAGATACTTAAGAATTTTAATGTAACTTTTATGGGGGTATATTTTCAAAAATTTTAATTTGAAAGCTAGAGATACTTTTTGAAGGGAAAATTCCATTATTGCTAGCAAGATGGTTTGATTTTCTGTTTTTATGCATGTTTAAACCATACATAGCGCATGAGGACTAATAGTACAAAGTGTGCAAGTGTTACTGAATGGAACATTAGCATTTCATATCTGCTCTGTATCTGTGTAAACAACCGCAGAAGGCAGCGGGCAAATGGTGAAAACGGATCCAACATAAGGGCTCTAGAGAGCTGAAGGAAGCTGATTAATCTTTTGCTATCTTACAACTTCGTATTGGTAGTTTTTCTTATCATGCATACTTATAAAATCTATACTGTGTGTATTGCAATTGCAGCTCACTTGTACTTCCTAAATGTGAAATCCATGAAAGCTACCTTGCTTGATGTCCCTTTAAAATCAGCTTAAACTTGACACTGTAATTTACACCACTGTTTGTCACTATTTAATTTTCTCTGACACTCCCATTAGTTATACCTGTTCACATCTGTTCTGAATTTATCCCTTTCAATTTAATTTATTATTACTTTCAATACATAAAAATCTGAACCAGTAACAAATTGTCCGGGTAATAAGTCCCATCCTCTGGCATGCTTATAGCCAAGAATTTGTTGACACTTCCATTATATATCCTGGTGTGCAGATATGGGTAGGAAGGAAGCAGTTTAGTACGCTGACAGCCACAATGCTCAAAGTGCAGGGAAAGTTAAGGCTGGGATAAGAAGTGGATRGGTTTTTTGAACAGACTGGATGATTTTCTTAAGGGAATGGTAAAAATTAATATGTTATGCTCATACAAAACTGAGAAGACCTTCAGGAAGAAAGATTTATAATGTCCTAGATAGTAAGTCAGTGTCTGTTCGATAAGTTCATGTGAGGAGGCTATGATGCAGCTGTTGAATCGATAGAGCAGGAAACAATTCTGGAAGACAGGTCTGAGCGCAAGGAAGGAAAAACAATATGAGAACTGAGATGTGCCACAGGAAAAAAAATAATGTCTGTTTTTCCACAAGACAATAGAAATCTGAACTGAAATTTTGGGAGAATTTTAAGGTAAAAAGCTAAAGGAACTAAAGCTCTGTGGTCCTCAAATTCCCTTTAGTTGAGAAGGAAGCATAGATTTGCTTTAAAGGTAGGACTTGTGATCGTTTAGTAGGACAGGAGGAAGATTTGACTTTAATGCATTAGATTTTGCAGGAGGGCTGTATCCACTCCATGATCATGTCTACTCCTTTGTATGTCTCTGAGCAACCTTCAATGACTTAAATACAGGACATGTCCCAGAGTTGTGTTAAGTGAAAATATCTGAGCTCAACACACAAGCCCACTAGTTTGTTATATATTTTTTTGGCAGAGGCATGAGGACTGACCCCTTCATAGTTGGAGGCAACTGCACTGTTTGACTTTAGGGGCAGAAAATGTATCAAGAAAAAAAATGTTTTTTAAAATGATTTAAAGGAAAAGGTAACTGCAATGGTTTGAGTTTCTCACCAGGGTTCCTCTGCTTTTACTGCCACTTCCCCACAGCTGAGGGGCTGGTGGCTGGCTGCTGCAGAGCAGCCTGTGAAACAGCAGGTAAAAACTTCAGCTCTGAACGTCAGTGTTGAGGCTCATTTGGAAGAAGGGCATCTGCAGTAGCTTATAGGTCYGCAAGTCCTCACTGAGGAATGAGGAGATAGGAGATCCCAGTGCAGGATGTGCAGACTTGGAAAATGGAAGATTTTGAAGGTAATGTTTGACAGACAGAATGGGTAGGTACGATGTGAAGATGCAGAATCACTACTGGAAAACTACCTGGCAACTCTGCTTTGACAGAGCGCACTGGATTATTCATTCTGTGGGAAGGTGAAACTCTTTGCTTTTGAAATTGTGCCTTACTGAATAATCTGGAACGTTATGAAAACAGTGAATTCATCTGTTCATGAATAGTGTGGATATTTTTGCTTTTGTGCCATACCCATCCACAGCAATATTTTTTGTATTAAATACTGTGAATCCACTTCACCTGTCAGCGCTATTCAAAACACAAAATGCTGCATGAATAGGAAGGATGTTCTGGGATCTCTCAAATGATTACTGTTGCTAGGAAAACCACTTCCTGATATCTTTGTGCTCAGTGTCTGCGTCTCTCTTTGTGTACAGCCTTCGGTGACAGGCAAATTCATATCAAGGCATAGGGAAGAAATAAGAAAAGTTTAGAAATGTTTAAAGAACATTGCTTAAAGTTAAAAGGCGGATGTCATCGCAAATAATAGTTAAGAGTTATGATTTCTTTCCTATGTGGGATTATTGGCATTAAATTGGAGAGAATTGCAGTGCTGGTTACGCTGTGAATCTGATGCGGGCTTGGGTTGCATTAAAGCTCAAAATTGTTAGGACCTCCACAATGCAGCTAATGTATTTTGTACAGTAATAACAGACTCATTCTGAAGGGTCACAGATGCTGGCTTCTGGTTGGGGGGTTTACTTACTGTGCTCTTTAAAGCAAGTTTTTATAAGCTATAAATGCTTACATTAGCCAGAGGGACGTATATAGTGGTTTTATTTTTTGGTATGCATGTGCAAGGACAGAAATCATATGTATTTAATTAACCTGCTGTGATTTAATGTGCTGATACTTGTATGTATCAGAAAATAGTGAGAGGAAGTAACATTCTGAAAGTCAACATGTGAACAGGAACTGTGAGTTAAGCTATAGAAGACAGATTTGTACCGTGTTCTCAGAATAGTAATGTTTTGGCTGTTTATCACCTTTAATTGTGCGCTTATATCATGGATCTTAAAATAGGGGGCTGATATCATACCCCTTTAAAGAGTAAATTTACAGTGAAAAATGTTAGTGGTAGGGGGAAAAGGATATGCTATGCAAGCTCCTGCTGTAAGCAGTCTCTTCCACCTGCTATTGCTGCCTGCCTAGATTCCCATACAGGTGAGCTGGGAAATGTAATRCTCCTTACTGTTATTTTTTGGGACTCACTGGGGAAGAAGTTGAATTGTCTGAGTTAGAGATATTAATGAGAATTTAAGCTGATGTTTTCCAAGAAGTTTGGGATAGCTATAGCTAATGAGAATGTCTGTAACTCTCTTGGCAGAAAAAAATACTGCTTAAAAATGTATTTTCATGTAAAGTCTTCTCTTCATTTATCTGATATTTGGTGTCCTCACCCTGTCTCTTGATTGTTTTTCTAATGAAAATCAAAATCTAAATTTTTTAAAAAGAGGTTTCTGTAAAGAAGGRTGCTTCTATCCAAACAAAATAGCCTTTAACAAATAAAAAACATTTCTAGTGTTTAAAGTAGATCTTGGAGATTCTTTGGCTCTGCCATGAGTTATGTGTTTACTCTGTGCCTTAGTTTCCCCAGCTTTCAAGTGAAGATAATATATAATTCCATATTGCAGTATGATGATCTTCGTGAAGGCTGAGGCCAGTACTTCATGTYGATGTAAGCTAGTAGATAAGCAGTGGCTTATCTATTAACTGTGGTTGAACCTTTAAAATCTTTCAACCAAATAATATCTATAAGTAAGCCATTGATAATGATGTTACAGATTCTCTTCTCTGTCCCATCTGTGAGCTTATCTGTTTCAAGCCCAGCTATGGAGACTNNNNTTTTTTTTTTATCTATATAATCTTAGATTTTTTTTCTCTTTTGAAGCCCCTTGTATAATAGGTGGTTTGCTGAACAAAACTGCATCCATCATGTATGTCTTTGCTCAGATTTGTTACCACAGATGCTCTTCTATTGATGGCAAATTTGCTGCTAAACTATGGTGAAATTTTCAGTTCTAYCAACTGAATAACATGGTTTGGGCAGGCCAGGTTTGGCTACTTGATGGATTAGTTTTTATCTCCTGCACTTGGTTTGAATTAGTCYGAACGTACCGTTCCTTCCCAAACTGAATCTGTAGTTCCGCCACCTGCCCGAAGGAGAGCAACGGCTCCCACTGGATGCTTTGTCCTATTTTTTTTTTTTCCTTCCCCGCTCTCTAGCTGCAACATCCTCTTAATAAACCAGCTCCCAGGCAAGTACAGTCTTTCCTCAACACATTCTAATTCTTTAAAATAGCAGAAAATTTATTCTGTTCTCCTGGGTCTTTAAGTCCACATTTTAAAATTCGAGGAGAATAGGCAGAGTGTCCTCTACTGTAATACAGCCAAAAAGGGGAAATATCGTATTTTTAAAAATGAACCAGCTTAAAAGTTTTAATGATTAAAAAMATAGTTATCAAAGGGAAAAGTTTGAGTGCAGGGGCTGGATGAGATGGACTTTTTCTGACTTTCTATCACTGGTGTTTCACTTCCCTTCSTCTTTTCTTTTATTACTACGTATATTTATTTATTTGTTTTACCGTCTAGTGAGCTCAGAGGATAAATTCCTTATGTGCTTGGTGCTATAGAAGAAAACATGTTAAAATGTAGCTCCTGATTTATTTACAGTCTAGTGAAAGCAAAGAATGACAAACAGCAAAAGGCAGTGTTGGTGCTGCAGATGGCTGAACGAGGACCGGTGGCAAAAAGCAACAAGCCTGTGGCTGGAGGAGTCCCTGTCAGAGGCTGGAATTAGACCTTGAGTTCTTCTGCCCTAACCTGATGGTTTTGTGGAATTTTGCTTTAAGACTTYTCTGGCCTCCTTGTATTGACACTTTCTTTGTTCATCTTCTGTTCAATTTGTCCTTTCTTCTCTCTCTTCTTTAGGGATGCTGGGAAAAGAACTAAAAAGCATCAAATAATATAACTAGTTTCTCTGGGATGGCCTAAARAATATGTGATGAAATAATTTAACTAGACACTCTCCTAGAATTTCAGTATGAGTGATTAAATTCCTTCTCTTTTTTCCCATGTGTGCAAGAGTCCAAAACTTTAAAATCATTATGTGGTAAATTTACCCCCACCCACCTATTGCTTTTGCTCCCACTTTCCCTTTTTTCTGCTAATGAGTCATGATATGTAATTACCTTCTGTCTTTACTGTATTTAGTGAACATGCCAGTACAGAATGATTTAAGAAAATACTGAAAAAGCTTATAAAAAAAAAAAAAAAGAGACAAGGAAACAAGCAAGCATCCAAGACTGCTTTGGCTCCCAGTCATCATTTTTGCTCTTGCCAAGTGTAAGGAATATTGCTTTTTCTCTATGGCAGTCTGAAGCAAGATTAAGTAAACTTATATTATTATATTTTAAYGAATGTTTGCATTTTAATGTATAATTTTTCAGTGGGCCATCAAGCTTTACTGGACGTTTAAACAGGCAGTGAAATTGAAATGTATCCCATCTCTCTCTGAATCTGTTTGTCTTTAAATCTACTATCCAACCTTGCCATGCATGTTAGCATATGAGTTATGCAGAATATACTATGTGAAATAGCCAGAGACTACAGCGTAAGGTGGGAAGGGCTGATGGTGGGTTGTGATGTGCTTCTATCATGACCCATCTCTCCAAGTGCTGATTTCATTCATAGCAAAACTAGATGGTTTTATACTCCTAAACCTCAACCAGAACCGGGGGAGTGCACATCAAAGCCAAAGCACCTCACAAGTGCCCTGTTTGCCAGATCCTTCTCTTTTTAAAGTGCTTTTGCTGTGTGTAGCTGTGACTGTGTGTCCTGAAGAAAGATGTTTAGGACTGCTTATTAAACAGTAGGAACCAGAAGTTCATTGTCACTTTAGGAATTTGTTTTTAAGGATTGTTTCTTCTTTGTGGCACAGGGAAGAATGTAAAAGCCAGCTCTCAGCCACTGAATAATAAATGATTGAATAGCAGAAACTCAATATGGAAAAAAAATGGTGAAGAAAATAACCGTTTCTTTGGGATAGTTCATCCATTCAGGGATAGCTTCTTTTGGTAAATAAGTATCTTGCCACCTGCAACTCTGCTTCTAAAGCTGTGTGTAATTTCCAGTATTTTCTGATGGATTTTGAAATGAGTTTTAAGGAGGATGTTTAAAGTAAACAAAGAGTAAGAAAAGAAAAAGAACTTACATCAGATATCAACATTTTTCTTTTCTCTGCATGCTTCCCCTGAATATGGAGTTGGCAARCTCTCAAATCACTTTATCATGTTTGAACTTGGAAAAATGTATGATAATACCAGCTGAGCTAATATTTAAAGAGCTCTTCATTTCAGAATTTTATTGTCTCTCTCTGTTCTTCTAAAGTCCTCTGACAGGCATAGCGGGGCTGAATGGCTAAGGCAACTGGGGAGGGAAGCAGAAAGACRTTTGCTTCTGAATCTGCATCAACTGGGTCTGAAAGAGCCCCTTCAGGATTTCTCGAAGTTATGTTTATTGCAGTAGTCTTGGAGACTGTTGTACTAGCCAAGTGTCAAGCAGCATGCCACGTACTCTTCGCTGCCCTTGCGCCAGCTCTCTGCCTCTCGAGGATCCTCCAGGGTTTACAGGAATCTCAGCTGTCCCTTTGGAGCTCTCCTGGTTGCTGGACTTGGACAGCACAGTAGTCTCAGCCTGAGCTGGCAGTGTCTGGTCAGGAYGGAAAGATCCCCCTTGCCCAGATAATGCTAGACGTTCAGAGAAGTGTGTTTCTCTTTTTCCCAGTGGGTGTTTTTTCCTATTTTTTTCTTTAATGTGTGTTATCATGGTGGTAACATCATCTAGTTGCAGATTTCTGACAGGCTCAAGGAAAGCTGGGAAGTGGTGCTTTGAAGTTAAGTGGATGTACAGCAGGAGAGGGGTTGTCAGTGAATTAGTGGCATTTTTTTAGACTTATTTAAGGGTTCCTTACTGGCTGCTTATGTGAGTTGAATTGATAGTAGGAAAAGGTGGTGGGAAAGAATAAATCAGAGAGATCCTGTCCTCAGAGGCTTTAGACATCTAGGRGTTGCTTGGAAAAATGCTCTGAGGCTTGCAGTGAGTGGGTAGCAAAYACAGCCTTGTGGTTGGACTCTTACTTGCTCACCCTATTTGCCACCACACCAGACAATCAAATCAGGTTTTGGCAGGTGATCTCTGGAGACATTTCTCCAAAAGGCTTAAAAGGTTAATAAATCCTCAAAATCAAGTGGGCCAGAGAGATAAGGAGGTTTTGGCTGTATCTTTATATATGGTCAAACCTTGGAAGTGCTGAGTGTTATCAGCTTCTTCAGCATCCTGGAGTTGTGAACGCTTTGGCATGACTTTAGAATCCTTGACCTTTATCAGGTCCAGGCTATAGGGTTTTTATTTCTGCGTCTGAAGTCAACAGATGCTTAAGGGTTTCCTAGGTCATCTGTAGGTAAGGTTTTTCTTCTCTTCTCCTTGCAAATATTCTGTATCTTAATCCCAACTTGTGGGAGCAAAATGTGGCAACCTTAAGTGTATAATTCCTTCCTATTGCATTATTTCTTCCAGTACAGGAGGTACCCAGTGTTTGTCATTTAGGAGTGTCATATCATTACATTGCATATTGCAGTGTAATGATGTGAAATGATTAAATGACAAAATGCCAGTTCACTGCCAAAAATTTAAAGTAGCATACTTTTATTTGCAGATGGGAAAGCTATTATTAATTTCTGTATGAGTTTTGCCAGATGAAATAACATAAGCAAGCTGAAAAAGGAGGGGGATACAATCCTTTCCCTAATTTGAACATGAGCAGTAGGAGTAATGTCCACCTCTGGTCCTCTCTTCAGAATGTATGTCCAGTGCTGGAGGTACTGCCATTTATCAACTTAGTCTCCTGCAAAATAATGATAGCAGATATCAAAATAAGGTCTGATTGATATATTGTTTGTGTGAGGGGAAAATATTCAGCTTCAAAGAATGGTTTCTGGGAAAAGCAGTGTAAGCCTTTTTGTTCAAAATTGTTTCTTTCTTAGTGTTAGTATTCAGAAATGTTTCTTGCTAGATTAAAGATAATCTAGTTATGACACCAAAACTTGACTGTGTCTCAGTTTTCAAAAAGGATGATGAGACCAAAGACAGAATGGATAATGGGAGCAGATGTCTAGAATTTGGAATTTCTGTATCCAAGGTTAAAACAAATGAAGAAGTAATTGAAGATATGGAACTAGACGTAAAATTGGAGAAAATATGGCATGAATTTACCAAAGGCAGACTAGAGGAGTGTCTAATGCTGTTAAGTGTGTCCTCTGAGACTCGTGCATATTGTGTGCAACAGAATGAATTCAAGCAGTAAGATGTGAGGAGAAGGCCTGCTACTACTGCGAGTGGAGAAGTAGTCTACTAAAACTTAGCAACAGAATCATAGACTACCATATAACAATTTAGCGAAACCAAGGCTGAGAGAATTTGACTGCTTTCTCAAAACAGTGAGTGAGCATAAGGGAGATAGAGCAGCTATTTAAAAGACAGTGTTGACACAGGAACAAAAAACTCGGTGCTGAAGTTGAATCCCTTTTAATTAGAAGTTTTGCCATTGAGGGAGGCAGCTGTGGAACAGCCATTCAATATTAATGGAGGACAAAATACCTAGTGAATTCTCAGGTGGRTGATGTGCGCATAGGAGGGCTTATGCAATGTGGCTGCTGTTGTCTTTCCCTTCCAGCACTTGAGCCGCTTCTCCTATGTGATGGTAGACTGAAGTTTCTACTTGTGTTTTCTTGCAGAAGAAAGAATGTAGAGAACTAGGCAGTAGGACAGGCAGGTCATTCAAAGGTGCAAAGTAAAATAATCTTTAGAAAAAGATGTTTTCTGCATCAGATGTGGGAAGTGTAATCTTGCAAGGGGGATATTCTCCCAGTATAGTTATATAAATCTGTGAGAAAACAATATTAGATATCACTTGATGCATAAGTAGCAAAATATTTGAAATAGGTAAAAGCTACAGCTGGTTTGTTGGAAATGGGTCTAGCAGATTTCAAGAGATCATCTATCTTTTTTATTGCAAAGAAAGGTAAATCTAAAGTATCCATGTTCCCAATTCCCAGCTTTTTGGAGCTTTGCCTATTATCTCCAGATAATAGTACTTTAGTATTCCTCCTAGTTTAGTTCAAGCTAGTGGTCCCTAGGTTGAAGTATCAGTGTACGAGTGATGAGAAATGGTGAATGGAAGGTCATCAGATCAGGTGAGTTGCTCTTGCTTGGTGAAGGCATAGCTTAGGCCAGTTTCTGTTCTGACTTTTGCCCGAGGGGAAGATTACTGGGGGGTGCATAGGTTAAAGCTGACATCATGACGCTGCACGCCTATGGCTACACATGTGTTTGTGCTTTGTTGAACTGGGGCCTTAGCCAATGAGTCATGCATACTGCTTTTCTATTTTCATGTATAGATAAGGTGAAACAAGCTCTTATTAATTACAAGTTAATAAACACTATAGCATTTCTGGCTGATTCTATCCTAAAGTCTTGATAGTTTTAGTTATGTTTTGCAGAGTTTTATTCTGCTTTTGTTAATGTGCTATATACTCAAAGAGGGAAAAACAGGCAAGCAGTTTGTATTATATTTTATTAGGTTCCCTTGACACATTGAAAGTCACTTGTCTGTTATAAAAAAAAGAAGATAACAGAAACCATCCCAAAACAATAATAATTTTATGGTTTTATAAACAATGGTAGCATGTTTGCCAAGATGGCTAGTAACTGTTTGGACCTGTCTTTTTAGCCTGACATTCTCTCTAAGAAGAGAAAACACAAGAGACGGGTTTCCACTTCTAGCATGTTGGCAGAAGTACAGAAACCCCATTCTTAATGTGATGGGACTCATAAATGGACAACTATTCAACTAATAAAACTGTCAAAAGCATTCATTGTACATGTGGCTAAAAGGTTAGATGTTTGAAAGGCATCGTCATGCTAAGTGTAGTGCTCTATGTATGGACTGACTTCCCATTAATTTATTTGTCTAATAGCTGAATTACAGCATGCGTGACTATTTTTAGTTGTATTTTCTTGGTTGAAGCATAAGAAAATAAAAACTATGGTTTTTCTTTATTTAAAAAAAAACATTACCTTGTGTGGTAAAACATGCTATTCTAAATTTGGTTATTGAGGGTCTCTTCTCCCAYAGTCCCCCAGAGTAGGAAAATACTTTGAGGATATATAGAATATATTTTAAAATATACATGTTCAGTCCTAGATCCTGCTCTTGCCAATGGGGTGGCAGTACATATTAGACCTTTAAAACCAAATGATCCACACTTCCATAACAGAGGCCTCTAGCCTGTATTTGGGGATAAGTGACACTAATCCAGGACTGCCAGGGCGGTGTCCAGGCATACCCGTGAGCGTCAGCGCTGCCCTGCTGCTGGGGCCCTGGGAGCTCTAGTCCAGCCTCTGCAAATACTGCCCTTCGTCACGCTGCGCGGAAATGCTTTGGTCTCTGATAGGGAAAAGCTGCTGCTAATGTCAGTGGAGTGACCTAGCACGGAGTCGAGAATACGTTCCCGTGTCTGCCCTGGGCTCTGCTTCTCATGAGTAACTGGCCTCTAACAGTTCACGTTCATCATACAGGAATAGAAAGTATTCAATAACTTAAAGAATCAAAGTATGAAGGATGAGAGAGTACCATTAATTTCTCTCGCCTCTTTTGGGGTAGAAATGAATGACACTGACTTAAAGAAAATGGGCCATATCTGTCCCTGCCATAATTCTGCTGGTTCTAGTGGCTGTGCAGCAGAAGCAAAGCAGATTCCCTGCCATTAGGGGCTAAGCAGTAATAAAWGGCTTAACCATAGTTAGCCTTGCTTTTCTTCCTAATGCTGAAAAGGCAGTGTGACACGTTTTACAGTCTGTTTCACTGAAACTCAAAGGGCAAGAAGTCAGCCTGTACCTACCGTCTTCTGTATGTTATGACCAGTAGCCTAGTTATAGCAAGAAAAAACTGTTTTATGAAAAAAGTTTAAAATGCATACAGCTTAAAACTAAAAACTGAAGCAACTGAGAAACAGAATTTTATTCCATACAACACTTTTACCCAGAAAGATACCTGTAGTTATCTCCTCCTTAGTTAAATTGTTGTGCTGGTGATTTCTCCTCTGAACACAGCAAAAAGATATTTTATATTGAAATATTTAAATTCTTGGTTTTGGACAGTATTTCTTAATTTCATTCAATTTTTTGTGATAAACTTTGATAAAACAAATTTATATTTTTTTTAAGGAAGGGTTTAGTGACAGCCTAGTTAATTAAATAACTATTAATTAGTGTTTGGAAAGAGTGACCTAACTAATGCATTTTTGCATRCTCAATTTTGGCTGTAAAATAAGTGTAAAATTCATTTTACTTTTGAAATTAATTGAAAACGTTCTCTTCAGCTAATCATTGTTGAAGCATTACCTCAAAAGATATTCAGGGACATAACTAGAATGAATTAATTAAAAAAAAAAAAAAAAAAAAAAACTGCTGTTTGGTTATTGATAGGCTGAAAGCATGAAAGTGGGCTGGAGTTGACTACATCCCAGCTGTTTGACAAAAAAAATAAAGTCAACTTTTTATGCTTCCATTTTCAGGGTGGTGAGAAAACAAAATTGCTTTTCTTGGTTTAAGATAGTCGTGAGACCATAGGAAAATCCATGGGCCATTGACAGCATTGAGAAGACTGAAATTTTCAGAGTAATCTTTGCTGTCTGATTGGGACAGATTTTTTAGTGTTTGAAAGTGCATCRTGACTTCTTTCCTGGTCTGAAAAAAATGCCTGTGTAGACATCTTTGAATGTGAATGCTTCTTTCATCACAGTTCCTGCACTTAATTTACAAGTATTATTCTGTTCTTAAACTTTRTTAGGTAGACAGCAAGGGTCTTCAAAGTCGGAAAAAATCCGTGGTTGCAAAAATTGAAATGTAGGTTTTCTCMAATACTTATCACATAAATGCGGTTAGTAGTGACCTAATCACATACCATCCAAATGAATAAAACGTTTCCTATGGACTTCGTTGTGAGCATAAGCTGTACCTTATCAGCTGCTTACTCTGCTGTTTTGCAATCACACTTGGGGTGAAGCATGATGTTTGCTGCCCTAGGTGTGACTTTATTTACAAGTCYGAGGCAAACGCACACTCCATGTGTGCAGGCTGGGCTGCATGTGAAGTAAGRTAAACTACCTCTAGAAGGCAGCAGAGTGCGAAAGGAAAACACACTGGCCACTTGGTTCTGTTGGATCTTGAATCCTGCTCTGTGGTGGATCTCCATATCYGCTACAGCCCTTTATCTAGGGCTTATTGCTGCTACTGCATGTGTGCTGTAACGCATGCTCAATCCAGGACGTCCACAGTCCTTTTTGTGAACCGCCAGGAACAATCTGGAAAAATAAAGTATTAGGAAAAGAATTGGTTTTATCTGGGGTAGGCATCACTTTTTTTTCTGTATAAAAAATATGAGGAAAAGATCAGCTGTATTTGTGTCGCACCCTGTCAGACCCTCTCCCATTCTTGGACATGAAGGTATCTGCAGAGCTGGGCTYGTCTGAGGGGGGCTTCTGGAAGGCACCAGTTGGTTAGACTGGCATGTATGGACTCCATTCCCATTTTCTTCTATCTCCTCTATCATTTTGCAAAGAAGCTGATAGTACCACTAAATGCTCTTAGCATCAGGCCTGGAAACTAGATTGGAGTGGAGCTAGGAAATGGAGCTAGGAAAAAAGCCTGCCTAAGCAAACAATTTTAGGGGAAACTTCAACTAGAGGGAGCAGTTATGGGCTGCTGCAGTGAGTTTTTTCTAATAGAGGGAAGTCCCCAGTGTAACAAGTGTTAGGACTTATGGGAAGCCAAATGAAGATGACCATAAACAAGCAAAACTGAATGCCAGATTTAATGCCACATATAAAATGAAACAGGACACAATTTTCCCAGCTCAGATTATTAAATTAGCTCTGGCTTACCACTCAAAAGGTCAAAAGACCACCTGAAGTGAACTTCTGTAACTTTTTCACTTGCTTTAATTGCTGAAGGGGGATAGAAAATACTGGAGTTATACAGCCCAGTAGCACATTCGAATCTTTTAAGATGTGTTGCCATCACTTTCACTATTAGATTGTCATGGCAAAATGAGATGAGCAAGAAACAAGTGTGTATGGCTTTGACAGTTGTAATGGATGGCTTCATGGGCRTGCAGCAGGAAAGTGAAACAGAAGGCTTCTATGGAAAGTAAATTTAGAAAGGTTTCCCTGGACTGTCTACCAGGAGGTTATTAACTGGAGGCTGGAATGAAAGCATCAGTTGAAGTTTTATCGCTAAGGAGTCTTATCTTCAAGATGATTAAGTGAGAATGAAATTGAAAATTCTGTCATTGTAAGTGCTGAGTTGCTGGAGCATGTTTTTTAACTAGAAAAGTTCCCTCTCTCACTATACCTTCACCCACTCATGGGTGAGGCTTGTGATAAGCAGCTTTTTAAGAGTCCACGTAATACCCTCTGTATATAGTATTTAAAACACCTTGACATTCCCTAACATATTTTATCCTTGGATCTCAAAGCACAGTAAAATAGAATACCTGTCTTCTGCAGATGTGAATTTGACTTGGATTAAGAAGCTAAGTCATGCTAAGAATAAGAATAAAATTGTTCAATTAGTCTCCATTTTCAGATGCCGTGTTTGAGGTGCACTGGACTTCTGCAAAGCCAGTTATTCAAAGCTACTCCTAATTACACTAGGAGCCTATGTCACCCGAGAAATCAGTCACTTGCTTGTGATGCTCTAAGTGTTAGGTGGGTTATCCTACAGATGAACCTAAATAGCAGATTGCTGCTAGTTTATGATCTCAATAAATGTACAGGAATCAAATTTCAGTGGATTTTTTTTTGGCAGTGATGTCTCAGATCATAGTGAAATAATATTTTGGAAAGATACTCTTCTCTTCAACAGAGCGTGCAGGTCTTGATCTACTATTCAATTGTTTTCTCTGTGAGATAAATACCGTTATTACTTGAGGGAAAAAAATATTTCTGAAAGCCTGAGCTGAAAGTTTCTGTGTTATCTGGCTGATGGGAGTCCCTCCGTGTCCTAGTTCTGTTGTCTTTAMGAAGTGATCTCCCAGTAGTGGAGGACAAGAGTCAAGGTGGTCTTAAGGACTCAACAATGAGTCACTATTCTGCCTTCAAGGRTTTTAGTGCAAGATGGGTCAGAAGTGAGCACAAAGTGTGCTATGAAACACATGCATACTACACATTATCTCTTCCACCACATTTTGTGTTGGTCCATGCAAAATGCTCTTCTCTAGTAGTTCTTGAATTATTAGTTTGAGGAAAGGGTAACAAATGGGAGTATATTATTCAGAGTTAGACATCTTTTTTATTTAAAAAAATGCAGCACTTTTATTGTAATTCCTGCGTTATAGTTGCTGGGCTGTTAGTCTGTTTTAAAAGATGCTAGTACATGGGAGTCTGAGAGTCAGCATCCCTTAAAGTATTGCTCAAGTTAACGTAATGCATTATATTTTGAACACTGCATGTTTGATATGTTTCATGCCTCATGTCCTGCCATTTGTGAGCTCTAGTAAACACTCAAAAAGCATATTCACATTTTTCATGTCAAAAAGCTCTATAGTTTGTTCCTTCTAGGATGTCACTAGTTAAATAGATTCCTGTAAGGACATATTCTGTTCACACTGTAATCTGTTGTGACACTAAATCTTAATCCTTCTTCAAATTTCCATTGTTTTTCTATGAAAAGATTATTTCTAAAATATTTTATATCTCACATTCATTTTCTTTGCTAAGAATTAATTGCATAAGCAGTTGGTATCTGACCACTATTAAGTCTTCTATCGTAACCCAAAATTAAGAATTTAATGTGGATTATTCATAACATCTATCCAGTTAATTCAAAGCAATTTTTCTTTGCACTAGGCAGAATTTACACTTCCTGAAATGAGCTTACCTCCTCATAAGTTCTTGAAAAAAGGACAACCTGGGTGYATCTGCAGTCTCTGTGTCACTGCTGAATTACAAACCTGAAATTTTTTTACTATCCTATGTCATCCGTGGCTTGATCTTGCTCTTTCTTAAGCGTTGTGTGGCTTATATGGCTCTGCAAAGCAGGAAAATGAACTGTAGAACAATTTGGCCCAGTGAATGGCAAATGGATGTGTGGCTGTTGATAATATAAGTAGGCAGAGAATTCTGTCCTTGTAGCATTTTATACAACTTGTCATACAAGCAAGTTACTATGGAAGTCTAGAAGAGTGGAGAATAAGACCTCATATTTCAGGGTTCTGTCTTGTTATTTTAAATTAGCTCAGCAAGGAGCTGCCTGCAAGTTCTCTAGCAGTCATAATAAGCTGCTGTAAGAAAGACCTATGATGCTAGAAAAGCTGGGTTTATTTCATGATTGCTTCTCATTATTGCAGATTCATTCAGGTTGCAAGGAACCTCGGGAGGTCTCTGGTCCAACCTCCTGCTCAAAGCAGGGGCAAAGGCTGAATTTCATACAATCAGTAAGGTTGGAAGGGACCTCTGGAGATCATCTAGCCCAACCTCCCTGCTCAGYAGGGTCATCTAGAGCATCTAGGTTGCATTCAGGTGGGCCTTGAAGATCTCCASAGAAGGAGACTCCACAACCTTTCTGGGCAACCTGTTCCAGTGCTCCATCACTCTCACAGGGAAGAAATTCCCTGTGGAAGTTCAGGTGGAACTTCCTGTGGTTCAGTTTGTGCCAATTGCCTCTTGTCCTGTCACATGGGACAGCTGAAAAGAGTTTGTCCTTGTCCCCTTGACACCCTCCCTTCAGGTACTTGTACACGTTGATCAGATCCCCCCTCAGTCTTCTCTTCTCCAGGCTAAACAGGCCCAGCTCTCGCAGCCGTTCCTCATAGGGCAGATGCTCCAGTCCTCTGATCATCTTCGTAGCCCTACGCTGGACTCTCCAGTAGCTCCAGTCTCAATTTGCACCAGGATATCAGGAACTTACCCATTTGGGTCTTGAAAGCCTCCAAGGACAGAGGTGCTACCACCTCTCTGGACAGCCTGTTTCAAAGCCTAACTACCCTCAGTGAAAAAGGTTTTCCTTATATCCAGTCACAAACCTCCCTGTTTCACCCTGATTGCTGTCTTTTTCTTCSCAGTGTGCCCTTTACTAAAGAGACAGGCTCTCTCCTGGTCTTYAACTTCCTCTGAGATCCTATTACATCCCTAACTTCAATAGTAATAGTAAGATGATGAGAGAAGATCACCTCATGGTTAGCTCCAAGCAACTGAACTAGATGTGGGGGAACAGTTGAAGGAGCAGGCATGTTTGGAAGATGGATTAGCTGACTCAGTGTAGCCAGCATGGGAGCACAGAGTGGAAGTGATGTCTCTTCCAGTTTACAGGAGCAGCAGACAACTGAGAAATGCTGTACATTTCCTTGAACTTTGGAATAACACTTGGCAAAATGTTAGCCTAGCTAGTTTAGGGAGGTATAACGTGTCCATTAATAATCTACTGAGTGCAAAATGCAAAAGTGAATCAGCAGTAAGTTCTTTTGTAAAACAGTAGTATTAGTTTAAACGTTGAATCTCCATTAATATTTTGAAAACATACCTTCAGACTCTATATTTGTTATTTCATGGGTGTTAGAAGGCATCTAACAAAWCAGCTTGAAATGGTCTGTAAAGAATGGCAAAAACCTCTTGCAGAAAAGAAATAATTATAACTATATGCAGGGGACAAATTCTTGCTTAAAGCACTTTTTTCTTTCTTTTTTTTTTAGCATAAATGCAAGGTAGGATAAAGCACATAGCTAAGCAGAAAAGGACCTCTTGGAGTCAGATATTTGTGAATAAAGTGTCGGCTCCAGAAAGGTAATACAAATGATATACAGTCGCTTTGTAGTCGTTGGCTCTTTAATTGAGCAGACTGATGTGTTGCTAGTATAATGGATCTTCGGAGCAGACTGAGAATGAGGTGCTGTTATTTTGTTTCTCAAAGCCACACATTTGAAGTGTAGGTGAATGCAAACCATTTAAGAAATAATTGGTCTGACCTAGCATTGGAGTAGCCATTTTGGCAGCAGTAAAAGAGGTGTTACTCATGTGACAGAAGACAATGAGACAGAGATATATAACACAATATTTGCTCAGGTTTGGGGAAAAAAAAAAAAAAAGCCTAATGAAAAAGGGGGGTGAGGAAAAGCTACAAAAGAAGTCCCATCCCTTTTGGTTCTACTCTTACAGCCTCTGCAGATCCTTCTGCTTCATTAGGCAAATTTCAATACCTTTCCATCTTTCCTGATTGTTTTTTAAAAACAACCCCCTCTGTTTCATTTATCATTTCCATCCCTGCTATGAAAATCCTTGTCCATGACCTAGCTAGCTCAAACCTGGATCACTGCAGCTTCCCTGTCTTCCTTGTTTGTTTCCTCTTCTGCAAGTCCATCTCAAAGAATACAGCTGAATTCATTTCACGCTGCTGCTAATCTGGCCATGATACCCTTTCCTTCAACTAAACTGCTAKTGTTTACATTAAATTCTGTACAACAATCTTCCCACTTAAAAACTCAGAAATAAGAATGTTTTAGGAAGAAGCAGTTTTTGAAGCGTAGCTAGTTATTAACACTTTAGAGGCAGAAGGTCAAATCCATGTGAATAAAGCTGATGGAACTGAGCTGATTTACAAAAATTAAGAATCTGTCCCCAGATACTCTTATATGGACTTTGAAAGATATTGCAGTGTTTTGGGGAGGGGGTTTATGCATCATAATGTATCCTTTTTGCAGTGTTATGCAGAAGCAGCTTCAGATAGGTAAAAGTATTTATCCCTGGTCAAAGTAGAGTGTTCTGTTGATTTAGAGTAAGGATGAAAAGAGTTTTCAGCCTCTCGGAATCTAATGGGAGGGATTTTATCAGGAAAAGCCTCCTGGTCCATTAATTTTTGGAGACTCCTAAAAGTCAGGTGTCTTTGAAGGAGGAGGAGAACAGTAGAAAAAGATCTAACATGTCAACATGCAAGTAATATATGTATTTGTCACAGCGGGGGTCACGGGCTCAACAACAGAAATAGTATCATAAAACAGTGTAAATGTTCTTGGTTTCTCCTTATCAGGCAATATCATTTTAGGAATCTGCCACTGCAGACAGTACAGGGACTGGGGGAAGGGAGTGCAGACAAGATGCAATCAAAGCAGGTGCAGTTACAAAGCTGCTCTTGCTGATAATTTTTCTGTGGCATCCTTTGTGGATGGGGAAAAGTTTAAAAACAAGATGTAATGGCCTTTTTTGTTAATAGCTGTGTAATAGTTGGAGAAATGAACTGCATGTCAAGCTCAGGTTGATAGACCTAGAACCACAGAGGTCAGAGATGCTGGACCATTGCATTACACTGCTACATCTGTTCATTAATGCTCCATGGGCCTCATTCTGATAGGTGCAAAGTTTGCTCACAGAAGCTATGTGTGTTTTTCCAGATGACTCCTTAAAATATAGCAGCCTTCAAAGCATTTGCCTTTTGAAAGGTGTAGGTATGCTCTATTTCCTGAATGTAGTGGTTAAAACTACTTTGGTGCAATGGGCCAAATTCTGCCCTTCCATGAGTTCTCAGTGACTGATAGGGCCCTTAATCTGAAAGCTCTGAAAGGTACAATCTAATAGGATATTACCAGATTTTTTTCTTGTTTAACTGTTTTGCTGTCTGTCTTATTGAAAATAGGCTCAAGAATGGTACAGAAATGGAGTATGACCTTTYAGAATATGACAATAAAACTTTACAGAATGATTACTTTGCCCCTTTAGAAATTTCAGTTTAAGTCTTTAAGAGTTCTTGGGAACTCATGTAACCTCACACATTGCCACAAGCTGGCATTACTATATACAAGTAGATTCTCACCTATAGCTAAGCAAATTCATAGGAAAACGTCCAGTAACTTCAAGGGTATCTGGGGCCAGACTTTCATCTGGAGGTCAGGCATATSTGTCAGTAGGTGAATTTGGCAATTTTGGGGCCATGTGGCTAAGACTTGAGTGTCTCCACCTGCTACTGAGTTCCCTGATGATAGCAGAGAAGTGATGGGCGTGCAGGGAACCCCCTCTCATTTTTGTGAAGGACCATACCCACCGCACAGGAGCAACCCATTTCCTCTGTGCGTTCTTTCTGATCCTGTTAAAGGCTGCTTTGAATATCAAGCTGTCATTACCTGGATTCTTTCAATGTTTTGTGTTGATCTAAAAACAGTATTAGGATGAGGGATTTAAAATTCTTTCAGTCACATTTTTAGGATACTGAAATAAAGAGTTGCTTCATAATGAGTTCAAGGTCTATTAAATAAGTGCACTAAAGAATTCCTGTTCCTTCTGAAATAGGCTTGTCAGGCTAATCTAATTTCAGTGTCTGCACGTGGAAGGTATGCTATTTTCTCCTTTCAGTGATTTCAAAAATTAATAATTAAAGTTTCCTATTTTCAGTTAATAATCAGTGCAAATTACTGCACATTTGTTCCTTTGTATTTTATAAGGTTATGGTAATTATTGCTGTGTGTACCTGTATGTGTGTCACACTAAAAAACACTGTTATCAAATCATTTGAAAGAATTGCTGAGCTAGTACAACTTCAGGTTAGAGAACTTTGTAGGCCCAGTTTGCTAATAAATCCTGGCATGATGCTTGCAAGGATGCCAGCCTGTCAGAGGCTTAATGGTGGAGAATAATCCTGATATCTCGCTATTATAATGTGGAAAAGGATTTTTTTATGACTTTGAGGAGTGTGAGCTTATTACTTTCCCAAATACCCTTCCTTCCTGTGTTTGGGAAGGAAACAGTGCTTGTTTGCTCCTGTAAGGGGTACTAAGGGATTAGTCTTGAAGACTCTCAGCATCTTCAAGTAAGACTCAGCAGTACCCAGAACAGGCCCTCCTACTTCAGGTGTGGTAATTGAAAGTGGATATTTGTCTGACTTAGGAAGCTTTGTGTATGCATTGCCCTTTCTTCAATCCATTTAATCTCTTTTTTTCATCCCTCTGAGTGCATGCTTATTGATGGACACTTTGCTCTCCCTTTTCCTTAGTTCTGGTTGTGATGTATGCACCTTAAAAAAAGAAAAGGGGCATTTTTTTTTAGAAGTCTGTGATTTGTTTTCTTAATTTCTTAATGGGAAAGGCTGAACAGTGGACTTCTGAATTGAGCGTTCATTGTTGAGGGCTTGCACTCCTGTGTGTGTTTTTTTCTGAGAGTAGAGGTCAATGACAGGAAGAGATTACTGTGGTAGARAGATTTCCTCCTCCTGCATGAGATCTGATGGAATTTATACACGTTTGGCACTCCGCTGGGGAATAGAGAGCGTGCAGCAGGACCACCAGTGAAGAGTGCTGACATGGCCTTTTTCCCTACTTAAATTGATTTAAAAATATATATGTACATTGGCACATAAACCCGTGAGCTCCCGCTGTGCTCGGTGGGCTCTGCTGCAGCGTGAAGGTGTGCTCCCTCAAGCACGAGAGGGCACTTTGGCACGTGTCGATTGGCCTGAAAACCATCAAGTCCAACCACATCCAGTGCATTTTACTTTTCCTTGGTCAGAYGTAATCATTACTAGTATTAAATTTTATTTATTTATTTATTTTGAGGRTTTTCTAGCCTCCAAAGTTATAAATTGATGGAAAACGGGGAGATGGGCTTTGGAAGACAACCTCAATCTGAAGGTTCCTTAATCTGCGGTAGGCGCTCGAGGTGAAGCAGCGTGGTGCTGCRAACTCATTTGTCTGAGTTTCTATAGTAAAACACAGCCTGGAAACCAAGGACAAACTTACACATGTGAAGTATGCCCTTGAAGTTGTTGTTTGAATGTGGCAGCTAGTTGTTTCAGGTAGATCCAAATTGGCAAACTTGAAGGAGGAGTCATTTACCCAGTTCAATGCAGGTTACAACAGCAGATGCCCAGCTCCTGGAAGGCTGCAGCCAGGGTGTGTGCACTAGTGAGAGCCACAGGATTAGCTGCGATGTGGGAAATCTTCCATAAGAAATCAAAACAAATGCATGAACTTTTAGCTGCTGCTTTAAGGGGAGAGAAGATGTGTCACTGCTGCTCTTAAACTTAATCTAGAACAAAATATCATGTAAATTTTCTATTAAATCATTAGTAGAGTGAATGGGCTCTAGTATTAGCATGATTGCAGACACAGGCGTGTATGCTTTGCGTATTTTCATGAAAACTTGTGGGGGGAAACAAATATATGTATGTTTTCGAACATATTGCTTAGGCAATATTTTCATTTACTTACTTTACCACTCAATTGCAAACTGCAGGAATAARTTACCACATCTGGAAGGTGTATTCATAAGGACCTGGGTTGTTTTGCCAAGTGGTGGACTTTCTGCTCTGTATCACTGATGTGAATCTGTTCCCATTTAAGTAATATCTGTATTATCCCTCATGGAAGATGGAATTCCAGTACTTAGCAAATGCAATAAATTCTTTAGAGTTACTAATACAGACACTGTGTTTCTGTCTCTCTACTACAATTTGAACTGCATTTGCCCCCCACRCTCCCCTGCAAGACGTGTCTGTATAGTGCTGTAGTGGCATATGAAGGTTTTCTGTACACTAGCCTAGCTGAAGGCTGCTCTGCGTGCTGCAATAAGATGGCTCATAACATGCAACACGCAAGCACCAGGGCCATAAAAACAGCCACGTCTAAAGAGCCATGGGGCTGAGTCTCGGGGCCAAATTCCCCCTTTTACAGGCTCATGACTGTAGGACAGTCACTTCATCCCSTCTGTATTTCAGTTCTTGTCTGAGGGGTGAGGCAGCCAGTCTTGACTGAAATGATACACTCTTTAGGATGGGAACCTGCTTTTAATATGCTTGTCCAATGCATAACACTCAACACTATTTAAAAGTACTAACACACAAATAGCAATGACTAATTATAGTCTTTAAACTCACTTTGGCATTTTTTTTTCCCCCCTGAAAGCTAGGAAACCTTCCAAAAAATCACTCTTTGTAATTATAATCAGGCTATAAAATCCTAATGCTGGCTACTAGCATTTAGCATTACACTCTGTCTGTTTTTAAAATTGATCTTTTATTGCTGTAAACTACAGGCAGGGAAACCTCTGCAGAAAATGTGCCAAATCAAGTTGGTCAATTTGTGACTATTGTGTGAACATATGTAATTACTGTTTATAAACTATTAACAAAATCCACAGGAGAGTTGAGTGTAATAGGACATAAGAGAAAAGGCTGTGCTGGGAAAAGAATGAGTTTAAGTATGCAAACTTTCTTTTAAGATATCAGTGACATTTAGTAAAGTCAGTGCCAGTGATAGAATCAGGATACAATACAGCTGCCCTTTTAAATAACTTCTTGTGAAAAATGATGCTGATTTGAATTGCTGGAGATGAGTGGTGAGAATTTAGAGAGTATTTAGCTCATGCTGACTACGTTTCACAGTTTGAAATTAATTTTTTTGTTTATTATAGCCCTCCTGATGTCTTGACCAATTGCTACTTTGTCAGAGTTTTTTTGAAAGAAAAATTTAATTATCAGCAAAGGTGGGTGGTGGCTGAAGCAAATCAGTTCCTACCTCTGAAATTTGATTTGCATTGATATTTCAGATCCTGCCATTCATGATACTCTATTTTTTTATTATTATTCATAAAAAGAGTAATTCTGAGTATGTGCATTTGCAAATTGCCTTATAAAGTTAAATCAAGCTATACACAGGATTTGGTAGAATGAATTGGTGCAGTGGAGCTCAGAATGGATATTCAGGGAAACTTATTGGAGGTAACTGGAAAATTGCAGCTTCCTATGAGTAAACTTAGTCCCTTAGTGCTTCTCACATCTTCTTGCATGACAGCTGCAAACCAGAGAAAATGCAGCAGCAGTAGACTTTTCTCTATAAAACAAAAACCCAAACCACTAGCTTTACTTTGGATAATACTCCTTTCTTTTTAGTGCTTTTCAGCCTTTCTTATTTTTGCTATAATGAGTCTGAGGTAACATTAAACTGGTGAGTTTTCATAGTAACAATGTGCTTGGCATGARCAAAACCTGCTTATTGAGTATCAAATTAGAACACTTCAGCTAAAGGGCAGAAATTTCAAAGCTGTTTTTGTAGTAAATGTTGTCAAAATGTTTCTGCTTCAATTTTCTATAGGATATGGTTTAATTTTCTATAGGAATGATTCTAATTCAGTATAGCTGCTCCCCGAATACCCCTTTCTCCTAAAAAGTTTGGTTGAACACCCTGCTACCCCCTTCTGTTGCTCAGAGAAAAATGAGTAAGGACCAGTTGATTGGGAGTGGGAGATGCAGGACAGGAAGACTTTCTTCCGAACCGCCCTAGTTCTCCGAGCCAAGCTTCTGGCCTGTTTCATCAGCAAYGGTTGCTTTTCTTGCTAGCCTTGTGCACCCTGCCAGGGCATGGGGATGCGACGAATGTGACGTACTCACTCTGTTGGTCTGGATGTACATTCTTATGCACGTTCAGCTCCTTAAAACTCTTTGGAATTAAGTATTTGTATTGTCGTAGTGTCTAGGAGCACAGATGGTGTTGCTGTTAAAGCTCAGGACTGAGGCAGGTGATCTCAGTGCTACTTCCAGGCTCTGCCACAAACYTGACWTGTGGCTCTGGGCAAATCARGGCAATGCTCTGTGCTTCTGTTTTCCCACTGGTACAATAGGTAGAGTGATTATCTACCTGATAGACAGTATTTTGCAACAGTGCTTTATGCAGTATTTTGAGATCTTCAGTTGTAAGCTGAGGCAGAATTGCTGAGCATTGTTGATGCGGGATAAAGATCAGGAAGAGCTATTTCCTTCTCTTGTTCTTCTTTCCTCAAATTCAGCGTTTCTTCACTTATGCCAAAATCTCCGAAGTAGCTGCTGTGTTGAAATAGAAAAAGAGCAGCAAGTGAGAGAATTTATAGATAAAATTTCAAGGCAGTCAGTGCTTAATTCTGGTCCCCTGAAATCAGGACAAAGCTTTTCTTCAAAGCCCTCCACGTTTTTGAGCAGACTGTAAAGAATTTAGTTGGAAAATAAAATACTATTGATTCAATCTACCGCATGAATTTGGTAAATTCTTTTGCTTGCTTTTAAGCAATTTCTGTACATGTAGCATTAGCGACTGGGACTGTTCTGACAGAGGTGCAGTACCCTTAGTGTGGTGCAGTGTCTTGATGCAAACAAAATGCAATTTACAATCATTCACAGATGTATTTGGAAGACTTTTTCTAGATGCTTAAGTTTCACTGTAATTCATGTTTGTGTGCACCTCTGCACCTGTTCTGTGTCCAGTTATCAGTGCGGAACTTAGGTACAAGCATTTACACATATGAAGAGATAAAACATGAATATTTTCTCTTAAAAAAAAAAGAAGCAGCCGCCAAATGCACATATGCATGCTGCTTAAATGAGCACCTACAATAGACACAGAAAATGTATATCTGTGTCAGATCTCTTCTTTCTGGAAAACCAAGCCTTTAACTGAAACATCTGATCTTGCAAATCTTGCAAATCAGATGCAAGGTAGGTTCTTATTAAATAGTTAAATATCAAGGTTTGAATTTTCATAAAAGGGCAATTTCAAACCTCATTTGTGTGTGTAATTATTGTGCTTGTGAGAGTAACTCTGTTAAACGTACTCATAAATGTCATGTCAGGTTTCTAATGGGTCATTGACACACTCCGTGCAACTGGGTCTGTGGTCTCTGCGCAGGGAGAGAGATGAGGCAATTTGTAAAGCGGGTGCAGAAGATCTGGCAGAAATGGTTTTCTTTTTTGGTGAAAAGAGCAGTAAAGCTTTGTGTCTGCATAGACATAGTCTCAAGATGGAGTTGCAGCTCTGAGGTCTAAACTGTTTTTAAAATAACAGTAGGTACTAAACCTCAGAAATTCAAATATGCGATTTTCCAAGGCTAAGGATTTGGAAAATACTTCTGTCAGCCTGTTGTCATTTCCACTTTAGAGAAGTTAGAGATGCTTCTCATTCTTTTTCATTCTGGGATTTTTTTATATCAACCAGAAGCTGTGAATTACTTGAAATCTGAGGCTGCTGCTATCAGATAACATATTCTCTGGAGACTTTGTATTAGAGAATCTCCCAGTCTTTGCCAAACTTGAGATGAACATCACTAAAGCAGTCTTTGGTCGTGCTGGATTGGACTGCACAGACTGATAGAAAATATTTATCCTGAACTATGAAAATCTAGCAGAAAAACTCAACCCATCATTAGATAATGGAATGCTTTGCTGTATGATGCAACTGAGGTCACTGGCAGCAAGATTCAAACAGCATTTGTATGATTATGTGTAAATCATGAATACTTAAGAGTTAATGTAGTTAATTCTAATGAGCAGCATACGGGAAGCAAGAGGGAGATACATATTAACTTGTAAGGGCTGTCTACCTTTGTTTAAAATTTAGGGTGACGTTTCATAGACAGGGAGGTATAAATTATTTGTAAATTATGATGTTCCTTTTACTCCTCTCACTTTGGTCGCTGGCAGGGGAGGAATTCAAGACTATACAGCCTTTAGGTCAGGCAGTGTGATAATTCTTATGCTTCTAAATATAATATTTTTCTATGATTAAGATTAATCTCACTTGTATTTGCAAGACCTCTCTCCAACGGGAGAGGGTTTTGGCGACTCTGCTTTTGTGGAGAAGGAATAAATAGCTTCACGAGATGGCAGTGTGGGTGGAAGGACAGCAGGTATCAGTCTCCTGCAAGAGGCAAGGTAAAATAACAGGCTGAATATCAGGCTGAACAAAAGTAGCAGCAGAAGGCAGGATGCAGAACATGCTGACAGATATTGGTCAAGAGTCAGAACCCAAGGCTAGGGCTTGAATAGGCTCAGGAGAAGCAGGCAGGAGGCCAGGCAGTGAATAAAAATTAGCATGCCCCATACTGCTCTCCATATTGTTGCTTGCTCGGCGACTCCACCTTCCACCCCCTCTCCTGTATTTTCTTTAACGTACCAGTGGTCAAAGCAAATAATGATATTATATTTGTAAGGGAGGCCCTTGAAAGCTATTCTGAGACTAGAGTCCAGAAAAATGTAATCTCTGTTTGATTTTGTTTAGTGGGGATTCAAATCCCAACTTAATTTAATCTTTTGATTTATCCTGCAGGTACTGCCTGATTATATTCCAGTGTCACCAGTAATAGAAATGCAGGGTTTTTTTTATTATTATTTATTTATTTTTGCTTCATGCACTTGGAGAACAAAAAAGGCTTAGAAAAAGTCATTGTTGCCATTATCCTCTGTAATACGTTGTATGTGAATAACTCCATCTCTGAGTAGCTGCTTTATATTAACAATGTCTTATCAGGGCTGTGCAAAGTTTCCTCCTGTACCTCAGCTAAAGCAACATAACATGTGTAGATGTATAGCTGGATAGGACTGAAAACTTGTTCCAGTTGCTGTGAGCAGCCAAACTGTCACCACTACTGCAAAGTGGCCTGGATTTCACTTGGAAGTACCAGTGCAGGCCAGGTGCAAGAAGGATGACCTAGCATATAGGACTTAGACCAGTTCTTCCACTGTGTCCTGTGTGACCTCAAAAAAATTACTTAAGGCCACATTTGTGAGGTTTTTCTTTAAAAGGATCTACTTTTTTAGTATCATTTAAATGGGTGAGGACACCGAGAAAGAGCCACCATCGAAAGGTGCAAGTTGGAAAAGCAGAGTAGCAGCAGATGTACTGCAACTTCAGTGGTCCTCTTCACTGCGATGCCTCAGCGCCTTAAACTCGTTCATATGATGAAATGAATGAGAACTCGCTTATACCTTTATAACAGCCTGGCAGCTAGCTTGTTTGTACCTGAATTTTTATATCTGAATTTCTCTGTGCCTAAATTTCCTGCCTGGAGAGACTGTTTTGTCTATCGCAGAGTCCTTGCAGAATGAGCACAGTAAAATTGGACACAGTATGTGTTGTCTCACATTTCTGCTCTGAGGCTACTAGATTCCATGTGCATTTTTCTCATTCACCTCRTGTCCCCTATGTACACCTTTAAAGCATTAAGGACTTTTTTCCTTTTAGTTTCCCAAACAAGATACCAGTTCATTCATATCCTTCAAAAAGTCACTAAAATTAAATTTTTAAAAATCATATTAAATCTTTAATATTCTCCTATGGATGATAATGTGCCTAAGCAGACAAGGGCAGCATGCAAATCTAGTGCCATGCCTGACAAACATAATGCATTTATATTAAATCTATTGTACAGTAAGAATTTCAAGACGACAGTGATCAGAGGAAACCATGCAATTGGATTAATAGATAATTTAGGCCGTAATCCAACAAAGCAGTTAAGCATATGCTTAATTTTAAGTGTAAGTAGCATTACTTGGTGTCAGCTGAGACAACACAAGCTTAAAACTAAGCACATGCTTAACTGTTTTGCTAGTTTGCTGACTTAGTCAATGATCTCAATAAAAAAGATTTTTGAACTGGAAATATGCAATGGAGCATAGAGCATCCAGTTTTCCTGTTATCATTAAAACAGCAATTCAGCTCACACTTCAAACCATACCATTTTTATAGAGGGTTAAAAGATAGTGCCCACTAACTGCAGAGGTAAACAGCTTAGGAATTATTTATTTTACCTGCATTCCTGGTTAAAATGAGTTCAAAACAATTAGATAACCTTGTAAAATCTGTGACTGGTGCTGTTAATTCCACATAAAGATTTTCTCATGCAGTACCTAATAAATGGAGTTATCTTTTAAGAAAGCTTTAAAGGGATTAATAAGCTACACAAAGATACATTCTGTAATGGAGCTGAGATGTTTTCTCCAGATCTGAACTAGATCTGAGACAAGAAAAAACACTTAACTTCCTGAATGACCTTAGACTGTCACCCGGACTGCTCTGTACCAGCTCTACCAGTTAGCTTGCTTCTGACGCTTTACAGTATTTGTGGCCTTAATTGAGGGACATAACCAAACAAATTCATCATTGCAGCCCATAAAAACGACAGAATTCATATGGTAGCATTCTTCATTCTCTCCAATTTGTTTCCCTGAAATCCCTGCAGCAATTTATTTGCTGAATATGCGAGTTTTCCTCCTTATGAAAATTACAAATTGTTGTCAAGGTTAACGAGTTAATATTCTCATTCAATATTTATTTTATGTAGGGGGAGGGGAAGGAAGAAGCACGACTGTTCTTATACTTTCTTCCACGGCAAAGTCTGGTTTCTTAATCAATATGACAAGGACACTGTCCTTTGGATAATACCCTGAATCATCGGGACTAAAAAATGAGCTTTATTAATCAACAGCCCCTGATTAATTATTATAAAGTGATGCTCATACATTTCTGTACATTTTAATAATTCCTGCAGAAGGCTAACAATGTCCCCAGTGATTTGAAGGCTTTGGGGTTTGAATTTTTCTAAGCAATGTCACAATAAATAGTCCAAGGGTACTACTGCTCGCTCACTAATCCAGTCTGTTTCAATCCAGCAAATGAGTAAAACCTTCTTTTTCCTATTTCCCATCTATAATTCATCATTTGCATACAAAGTAAGGAGCAAGAATCGGCAGTCTCATCAGTTTTCAAAATATCAAGGGACAACTAGGGTGATTTATAGCAGGCTGCATTACCTAGATCATATAACTGGAATACTTCTGTAAAAACAGACCTATGTAATTTCTTAATAAGAGCATCTATCTACCCGATAAATGTGATGAAGGTCACTGGTCTGGAGAACTTAGACCCAATGGCCGGTCAAGTCTACCCTGTCTTTGCCAAGAAGTATCCTGTCTYACAATATGTAACCAGTATCATCTTAAAACAGCAAATTTGAATACTGAAGATGTCTGTATTTAAGGCTCTCTCACCCCTCAAAGAATATAGACTGTGTTTACTTGCTACTAGTGAGATGAAAAATATGCTGCCTGCTTCTTATGCTTTTAGTGCACTTTTGAAGATGTAACCTTACTGGAAAGAACAGATGTAGCCTCTCGGTTAGGAAATGATTTGGCCCYGAAAGAGAGATGAGAAGGTGATCGCAGCTGGTAGGCACTCATACTTGGTGCTAAATCAAGATGTGGTGCTCTGACCCACACTTCAAATGCCCAGCTAGAGGTATTTTAGTTTTAAACATGAATTAGCATTAATTTAATCAAGTAATACTAGTATTAGAAGGGCCAGATATAAAGCTTTATCCAGTACCAGTTCTGATAATTCATTCTTTTTACTGGGCATCTTGCACTCCGAAATATTTGCCAAGCTCAGAGACAGTGCTTAGGGATGCTTCTAAAGCAGTGTAGTTGCAGCAGATGATATCAGACTTCCAAAAGCATTAGCACTGTGTTTTAAAATAATGTGTTTGCTTTGGGAAAAAATACAGTGCCCTTTTCACAACCTTCCTGCAATGAACCTTTTAATTACTAGTTAGTGTGCTCATCTATCCGAAGTCAAGTTTCGGGAATTTTTCATAGTGAGATGTTACAATGTATGTGCAGGTAACCTGTAAGTTATTTGGTTTTACCTTCTTGATTTCTGTTTTAATTCTAGTACGTCAATAACGTTCTCCTGTCGTTTTATTAATGTGAACTACTGAAAGAAATTCATTGCTTTAGGATGCTCTACGACAAGCAGTGCTCCTGCRTTTTGCCCTCTAGAAATATGGGTTCTGATCACAGATAACTAAAATGAGATTAGGATGTTAGCTTTCTCAAGAGATAACAGCAGTCTAGGTCATAAAACTACCATATGGCAGATTTGGCAGTCTTTACGGAGGTCCATGGTTTAATTATCGCAAAGACAGATTCAGTTCCCCACTTGCAAATGCCTGGGTCCTCCTGTGGCAAGGACTGGCAATGCAATTAAGGGGAAAGCTGTATTGTACTTGGCTGAAACAAGAAATGACCTTACTGTGGCCAGCGCTGTCACTTCCTAACATTTCACTCATGATTAAGTTTATCATTTCAAACAAACAACATAAAATGTCAGGTCTCTAGTCTGTTTAACATGTGGTGGGAGGGGTGAGAAGAGAGGACAAGCRTAAACCATGACTCAATGTACTATGCTAAGCCAAAATGCGAAAAAAAAAGTCGTTTTTCCACAATATTCATATGCAGCCCATGTTGTGTTCAGTTTCTCTGCTGCAGAAATGATTTTGTTGCTTGTGCTTCCCCATGAGCACCACCTTTGTCCCATTACTCTACAGAGGAATACTAGGTTCTATGAAAACCACTATTTCATCTTCTGTATGGCGTGTGTTAGTGGAGACTCCCCCATGTTTGCTGTATCCCATGTTCTGGTCAGCACAGATAACCTAAAATTGATGCAGATTTTCCTTGATAGTGAGAGCTGATTGGGGTTTAGTCTAACTGAATTATTGCTTTAACTTGCCCTCTCACAAACAAATCCCTCACTTTGCCTAGAATATGTAATGGTGAAGTAGTGAAAGATACAGCTGTGTTCATCAAATAGAGAACAATACGTATCAATACTTTACAAAAAGAGAATGAGTTATCTATATTATTTGTAAGGTAATCACTCTAGCTAGTATTGCAAGACTGAAGTCATGAGCCAATTGAATACTCACACTGGTAACTAATTGCGGTCCTGTGTGTACAATATTGAGAACTGTAACAGTGAGAACAGCTTTTTAAAATAAAAATCTCACCCTACAATATAACTATATATAAAGTCTTCAGTTTTCCTAAAGGCTGACATCATACAGAGAGCAAATGAGGCATATATACATGAATGACATGTATACTTCTAGTTAGTAGGATAAAAATTTTTTCTGAAAATTCAGCCAGTGTGTAATAGAGTAGAWACAAATATCAAAATGCAGAAAATGCGGCCTTACACTGGTGGCGGGGAAAGAATCTTGGAAAACTCAAGGAGCTAAAATGTCACTCTACCTAAACTGCAACGTACTGTAGCTGAGTTACACGAAGTTGCGTGAACATCTTTATGGCTATTATTATTTTTAACTACTTGCACTATTTGATAGTTATGCRTTGTAGTGACAACTCCATTTGCCCATGTCTTGACTAATTTTATGCAAGCCCTTGGAGACTACAGTTCCGTTCAGTCATGTTCATGTCCAATTAAAAAGTAATAGATTTGAAGCATATATACCAAATTAAAAGGATGCATTACTGTCAAGTCCCAGAATTAAAAACCAACCACGTAGGTCACCAAGCTTCATGAGACTGTAGAAAATTAATAGATAACTAACTTCTGAATCTTTACATTAAACTCAGTGTACTTAACTCCACCCTTACTCCACCCAAGGAGATATATCTATATGTATACACACACACACACACGTGTGTGTGTGTATACATATATATATATATATATATATATATATGTAAAATAGCTCTCATTGTTATATTTTTAAGTAGTCACATGCTTCTTATAGTTGAGACCTTAAGAAATTCCCCAAATTGTATGAGGCTCATGATTAGACTGAGAGCCTGCATCAAACAAAACAATATGCTGTGAAGAGTTGTTTCTCGCTTATCTTCTCAAATGTTCCTGAGGAAACACAGCTTTAGGGACTTGGTTTGAGCTCCTGATTGTTCTTGGTTGTTTACTTCTAGGGAAAAAATATGGAACATCAGATGGCCAGAAACTTAATTGTGAACTCTGCTCTTAGTTGTTCATATTTTGTTACYGTCTTAAGTTTGAAGATATGTATTAAGGCTAAGACATGTGCAAGGGTGGGGAATGAGGATGTAGTAGAAAGATGAACCCTACCGTAACCAACGATCTTCTATTTTTTATTTTTGCCTTTTRTTTCACCAAAACACCGGTGTGACCAAACAATGAATGGGGACACAACTCCTAAGGCTGGTATTTTTCTCACTGTACTTGTAATGGTTCCTATTCTTTATCTACTCATAAAGTTAGCAAAGGCTAACGAATTCATGAGAATGCTAACACAATAAGAGTTAGTATTACTGATTTTAAGTCAAACCTATGGAAAATAGTGTGATATCGTCACGAAAAAGAACCAGGCTGAAAGTGCAGATCTGTACTAATAAGTGAAACTAAGGGAAAGCAATGGTAATGAGTTTATTGTAGAAGTGATGTAGAAGCCTGTGGAGATTTGCGAACAACATGCAGTCAGCTCCAGATGTAGCAGGGAAAAGTTGTTCTGCTCCTGCAATGGAATGGATAATTCACTGAATTTGTCTGCTGATARTTTCCAGGATTTTATGGTATACATAAGGGTCCTTCTGTCTTGTAAGTCATGAATTGCTGAGTGTTTCAATGGTGTGACATGAAAGTTACTGTATAAATACGATCAAGGAAATAATGAAAAATGTCCTTTCTGAGTAACAGCTGTTTGAGACTCATGCGGGATAGCGATATGGTTGCTGTAAAGTATTTAATGTCTTGAACTTTGTTCACAGTATTCCCACTGWATGTAACTGAATTATTCGCTCATTAAAACACATGCTTAGATAAACCACAGCCCTACTCCTAGCAAGTTGGTTTGACTCTCGAAAGCTGCAAAGTTCCCATTTTAGTCACGCTGTCCTCTGTGCGTTTTTGATCGGACACTTTCTCCCCCTCGGAGTTGTCAGTTGGCTACAGTTTCTCTCTTCTATGATCCAGTTGTTTTGGGTATTGGTGTATGTGATACCATACTGCTAGTAGAATTACTACTGGTRGATTGGTCAAAGAATACAAACTTGCTATAAGAGCTATTAATTGAGGTAGAAGGGGGGAAAAAATTACTTGCAACTTAGAAAGGCTTCGATTCTTATCTGTCAGAATATCCTAATTCAAATCCAAATGGGAACCCACCATTCTAGGGGATTTGCACAGCTCCAGGTAAACAACTAATGAGCAGCCTGCCAGCTTCATTTTTATCAAGAGCCCTCAGAGATTCCACTGTGCCATTTCATAAAATATGCAGATGATAGTGGAGGGAGAATAGCAAAGGCTTTGAAAATGATTCACACAACCTAAAAATGATGTTGAAAAGGGAGGAATTAAATATTCACAAAGTGAGAGAAATTAAGGCATATTAACTGTTAGAATGTGGAAATGAAGTGACTAACATGCATAGAGCTGATGAGAACTAGATGATTACAGATCTGTCAAAAGTTTCTAATTCTGACACAGTGTGATGTCGAGGTGCTAGTTGGCTGGTAAGGGCAAAAAATTAGGTATGGGACAAGTAATGCAAACCTGACAGATCAGAGTCAGAAGCAGTAAGACACTGCAGTGATTAACATTAGGCTCAGTCCTGTATCAAGGGTGAACTTTAAGCTTGCAAAATGAATACTAATTATGGTTACAAACAGAACACAAGGGGCTCAATTCATCAGCTGTAGAAGGGATGGTGTAATGAGTTTGTAGGAAAAAAAAGTCACCTAGGGCCAAATTTGTCTCACTACTGAGTTCTGTTGCCTTACACTAGGGATAAATTTGACCCCTGAGATGTGCGAGTTGAAAGTTTTGTTCTTCTGTAATTAATCATGGGTGTAACTTGGGTTGCAGTGGTGTTAGCTGAGGTAGAGAAGGTTGATAGCAAATGTATTCATGCGGAGTTGGTGAGAAAGAATAAAGAATAGYAATAAATAACGAAGGTAGATTAAACAGAGAGTCTTTACTGGATGAGGTTATTCCTGTTGCTCTAGTTTGGAAAAGATGCAGTTCAACCTTTCCCAAGGGTGGAAATCAGATACCTAGATCTGTAAGCAGTGTGGCATCAAGGGGGCCCCCAGTAAGCACACACATCTAGGMGTTTCTTGGGAAAATCACTCCCTGGAAGCACAATTGGCAATCCAAGGCACAGAGCTTGGATTCTCTGGAGATTAGCAGCGGTTTAGTGTGCTGCCAGCACCACCAGCTCGTGTCAAGTGTTTTGACCCATCTTTGGCTCACTAAGTAATGCTGGATCATCATGGTCACGTGGAAATTGACTGGCTACCAGGGCAGAATTGCCTGTCAAGGCAAGGTTGTCTGACTGAGGAACAATTTGGTAGCTTCTTTTATTCGTTGTTGCATGCAAAGCCCATGGAGGGATTAAATGCTCTTCAGGAATGCTTTGTGAAATCCTGTGTAGTAAAATTTTTACGCAGTCCTGTGCACTGAAATCTTTTGTGGATTTTTTTTTTTTTTTTTTTTTTTTGTTTAAAAGTCAATCTGAGCTGTAGGGAAAAATGCACATATGGCTCATATGTATATAGTTACCAACTTGCACGTACCATTTTTGAGTAGTCCTTTCAAGGTAAGGAATTTGGAAATTCGATTGAAGTTACCTCCTGTAGTCTCCTGTGAATATCCCCATCTTACATTGCAAGTTTGGCTTGATCCAGTTTGTGAATTAGTGTTATATTCACTACTGAGTGTGCTGAGAGTACTTAACAAATATTATTTGGATTGGAACAGTAGCAATAGCATGCTAGATATCTTCCAGAGATGGAAAAAAAATGATATATAAAAAAAAAATGTGGTAGCTGTGCATGACAAACAGATGTGCTACTGTGTATGTGATTTGCATATCTAATTTCATGGAGAGCCTGTCCTATGCTCGTAATCAAGAGACAAGCATAAACTCAAAGGTCACAAAAAAGACTGAGCTTGGTAAGGTAGATRTTCTGAATATATTAGGTATGTAAAGCAATATTGTGGCCCATCCAAACTAGAATTAGTGGTAATTATTATATAATATGTAATGATGGGATTTAAATGGCTAACACATTTTCTCTGCTGAGATCATTTAGACATGATTCATATAAATGATTAAATTAATAGATCTTCCTCTTTTAAGACTGCTAGGCAGCTTAAACTAAATTTCTCAACAGAGACTGATCCCAGTGAAATAATATTAATAGAAAATGGAAGAGGAATTTCTGGCAGTGGGTAAATATGTATTGGAGCTTGAGGAAATTTCTGTAGACATCTTTGCCGACAAATACATTTTACAGACTTAAATATTCTCTAGAAATAACCTTCAAAGACTTTGGAAGGTGAAAAAATAACAAACCTAACTTTCCCTGAAAGAATAGAATGGTAAAATATACTAGAAGACAGGGACTTAAAGGATCACTGTCTACTTAGTTTAGGCTTAAACATTAGGTTTTCATAAAACTAAATGGTTTTACAAAACCTAATGTGAATAGAAGTGTTTTTCCTTCTTTTGAATCAAATTTCAATAAGATGACTTYCCCCCCACCCCCACGCATATTCAGGAGAATCCTCTGAAGTGTTGTAAAGTCACACGAGGAGCATCGTGCTAATTAGTGAGAACAAGGACAGGAAAATGACTGCAGACGGGATTTTTGAAAGAGCCTGAGGGAGTAAGTTGCCCCAAACCAAGCAAATTCAATGGGAGTTAAGTGCTTGAATCCAATAGGTATTTGAAAAATTTAACTTAAAAGTACAAGTGAAAACATGCAATGTGAAATTGAGTCCTGTACGTCTGTGAGGACTTTGGTCACCTTTATGTCCCATTATACCCTTCCAGGTCTAATCTGGTTTGCAGCTCTCCACCCAAAGTTGCAAGGAAGAGGCTGCTGGAGTACCTCAGCTGCTTTGCTCCCTAGATTTTTATGGGATTTTGCATGCTTGAACTCAGACCTTGATCCAGCTCCAGGTCCCAGAACGAGAATTTCATGCATATGGATGGGTTTGCTCACGACCTGGTGTATCAGCACAGGAAAGCACAGGGCACAGTGAGGACCATCTCAAACCACTAGACCACCCCATTTTAGGTGCAGCTAGTCATTGTCCCACCCAGCATGTGTGCTAGAAGAGGGTAAGATGAGACCTCCTGGCTTTGAAACTAGCCCCAGGCATTCTCGGCATCTGCTTACCTTATATTAGTCACAATTAATAATCAGAGACAGAGCTACAGTGGCTTGCTGTATATCAGCTGTTCTGCTGGGAAAGGCCTGTCATCTTTTAGTTCTCTTCTGCTCAGATTGAGAAATTGATAGGTCACCAGTGTCTTAGAGCAGCACAAGGAAGGTATCATATTTATTTTAGCTATGGCTTTGAATCAGTGCTATCCACATTGTAAAGAATTTCATAAAGCATATTTTGTCTTCGTTTTTTATATTGCTTGGAAGAGAACATATGGTAATCTGTGTAGTTCTATCCCAAAGGGTTACCCAAGTGCTATATACCAAGTGGTCTTTCTATTTTTATTGTTAAATTCATGTTCGTTTCTTATCCTAAATATTCGCCTTTTCTGCTTAGAAGGTTAAAAATACCTGGAGCTGCAAGTCTGGCCTATTTACTATAGAATTCATGAGTCATGCACTATGTTGAAGTCTTGAAATATCACAGAGGTATTATTTGCAGAGTGCTCTGCAAAAGAATGGCAAAATCTGCCCTTCAGAACTTCCGATTCAAAAGCCAAATGCTGTAGGGTAACTGTTATCAAGCTTTATTTTTTCAGGAAAAAAATGCATAAGGAAATTACCATTAGCTTCTGACTAGTAAAACAACCTTTATCTTGCTCACAGTTGGAGGGCGAGTCCTTCCTAAGGAAGTCGTACGTGAATGTTGTTAGTATCAGAATGTCCCTCTCGCCTTCCAATTTAAATTTTGATGCTATATTTAAAAAGAAGAGAGAGAGGAAAAGATCGTTTCTCCAGATCCTAATTCTTCTCTGCTGCTTTCTTCCAGCCTTGGGTGACATTTAAAATCCTGACTGAACGTCTCAAATATCCAAAGCGTCTCCAGTCCTTCAGATGCAATCTGAATACAGAAGGCACCAACAGTCTATCCAGACCAGCTTCACAAAGTAGCTGCTGTTGATGGTTTGGCCCAATGAATATGAATTGAAATATGATCAAATTCAGCTTGCCAGTGTAGGAACAACATGAGTTTTCCGTAAACTGGCCTCTCAACTGTGGGTTTCCAGATGAATCAATTTAGATTCATTTTATCTTGCCGTGGAGACTCTCAGTATGATAGATTAAGCTCTGTTCCGTATCATATTATCCTTTATTTATCTTTGTAGCTAAAACAGCCTATCAGGATTTTTTTAAAAGCATTGACTATCACTGCATGTCATTATAAAGCAGAGGACAGAATTTTGCAAAGTATTTTAACCAAATCTCAAATGATTCAAAACCCCTCTACTGTATTCCATGGAAAACAACAAATAACTACTAACTCTTGGAACAGAGTAGCTCAGCTCCTCCTATACCAGCCAGATATGTGGATGATTAGAAATTAAAATCCAATTTGATTCTGACCCTGTGTTTCAGGAAATTTTTCCAACCTTCCTCCCCACATGGCTATCTCCTAATGTTTTTACCATGGGAGAAAATAAACTGAAAATATCTGCCTTTAGGGATATGAAATCAGGTTTCTTTTTCTCTGTGTAGCTATGCTTTTTCTCTGTGTAGACTACAGCTAGTTGCACTGCCTGAAAAAATAGCTCTGTGTGCATGTGGTAAAACATAACTTTTTCTGGAGGAGAAAAATTGTGAAATACAATTTTTCAAAATATCAGCTAGATAAAATAGATTTCTTCATTTTTTTGGGGGTAAACTTAAAGTAGAGCTGCATGAAATGTTAAATGTTTACCTTAAGAGATTGAAGYATCCTGCAGATAGGATACTTGTGCCTCTATGTAAAAGAGGCAGCTGTTTGGGAGATTTTGTAATAACTCTTTTACTAAATGATCTGGAACTCACAGTGATCTGATACATAGGGGCATAGCAAATGGAGTAAGCAGACTTGCCTTCTATTCCTGGTTTTGCCACCTACTTGCTGACCTGGGGTGATTCATGCAACTTCTGTGCCCTTTTATCCTCATCCGCAAAATGAGGATATTGACATTTACATTTCTTTATAAAGWGCTTTTAGATCTATGGATGAAAAGTGCTAAGTAAACCAAAACTCTCAATTAAATTAATTGGAGAGAAAGAGCTAGGTCAGTGCTATAGCTGGGTTCATTTATACACCTTAATTTCGTTAGCTTATGTGTTGAACCCCGCTTATAGTTTAAATTGCTACAACGTCCTTTTCCCTTTMGAAGTAGTCTCTCTGGGACAGATGTGAAGCAGAGTTGTATGAGGGAATGGCAGAAGCTTGTGCTGTTTTTTCCTATGCAGATATAGGAGTTSGGCTAAAGGAACTCAGTCCCATGTGTTCATAGCACAAATCTCTTGTGCAAGCACAGATGTTGAAAAGTGAAGGTTTGGGCTTTGATTATGAAACAGGAAATTGTGAAAGTTGTTTCCTGCTGCTCATTCATGGCTGTGGTTTGGTACATGCAAATCCACCTCCTGCTTCAGTTCTGCTGCTGCAGGATTGGAGGCACACCTGAACTGTGTCTGCAAAAAAAAAAAAAAAAAAAAAAGTCCAAGTTTTGAAAACTTTTGGTGCATATAGTTTCTCCTGAAATTCAGGAATGATGGCCTCAAAAAACATTTGATTGTGTTTTCTTGCTGGGAGTTGGGGGAAAAGTCCAGTGATTTCGTTTTGTCAGTGATTATTTAAATCACCTGGAGGTTGCTGTGTAGTTCTAGGAGATTTTTTTTTTCAAGTGAAGACTCTTGAGCCTGTCTTGCTGCATAATGTTAAGAAAATAGATTATGTATAGAAGCTGGTTTTGTTTTGAAAATTTCAGGAACAGATGCAATCCGAGAGCTGTGATCCCTGCACAGCTCAGAGATCAGAAGTAATAAGAAGCCTCTGAATTATCTCTCTTCTGTTCACAAAGCTTGAACTTAATCTGCCAGACTGCCTATAGTAGGAACTTGGTAAAACGCAACACCAAGTATCAGACATATGCAGGGCTCAAACCCTCTGCAGAGCAACYGGAGAACAAAGCGGCGTAAATGCCCATGAACCGCAGTTGGGCAAGTATTTCTTGAAAGTTTCTCATTGCAGCAAAAATCAGCCTATAAATTTCACTGCATAAGAAAAAGAAGAAAAAGGTCTTTGCAGTTTGGCCAATATTCTCRTTATAATTACAGCTTTATGTCTGGATCAGTTAGGTAAATGTAGAGCATTAACTATGATGYTTAGCATTTTGACTAAGTAATGCCAGAATGTTATTGTAGGGTGATGCTCTCTTAAACAGTGCACCGTTTCAGTGCTGGACTGCCTCCCTTTTGTTTAGTCTGACTCCTACAGAAATTTAAAAAGATGAATAGGAAATAAGGCCTGTATATGGATGTTTTACTCCTATGTACATTTGGATAGAAAGTAATGATATTTAATGGTCACATGATTTTAAATAATGCATTTATATGTAATTTCAAGTGTGTTAGCAACACTGATTTGCTATGCTGGCAGAGGTAGAAGTGGGATGTCTGGCTAATACCCTTAATGAAATATAAGGATGAAGACATACGAGCCGAAGACACCGTAGGAATCTCTTCCATAGCTTACAGGATACCTTATGCTGTAGACCACTGTAGCGTGYGTCTGTAAGTTTAGGTGTGAGGCAGTGTTGTTTTCATGAACTCCTAATCCTGGTGTTCTGTAGAACTAGTGGTTTCATATCTAATCCCTTAATCACAAAGTCTCTGTGATGGGATGTGCAGAATTATTCTGCCAGCTTCTTTGCTCAGTTGGATCACGTGCATCGCGTTAGCTCCAGCCCAGAGAGACAAGAGACTTGGTATCTTGCGAGAGAGAGTCGTACCTAGAGGAAGAAGCACTAAGTGCAGAAGGAGCAGAAGGTTCTGTAGCAACTAGCAGAGAATTATGTTGAATTATTTGTGTTGAAGCCTGTTTTGAGATTTTAGGTAATTGAAAAGTGAGTTGTCAGTCATGTAAGCTGATATAATATGGCTCTGTCCATCTGCTTTACAAGTGGGTCAGCTGTACAGGGGGGAGTTAAATAAGGAAGGTATGCAAAGAATCATCTTTAGGGTAATAAACTAAGATGGACTAGTAAACTTGGGGGAAAAGAAATCTGAGAGGAAAACGTATATGAAAAACATACAGCTCCCACATGGTTTGTCAGAAACTATTGTTACAATACTGTATTTATAACTCTTTATCAACAGTTTCTCTCACCTGGATTCTGAGTTCCAGTATGAGTTGCTGACAGCATAAATCTAGTGTAATTCCCCTCACTGCATAGAAGCCCGTCTGAATTTAGGCCGAGGGAAGCTGGCTGCTTGTCACTCGTGCGATGTTGGMTATTGCGGAATAGCGCGGACACCTCCAGTGAGGCCCTCAGGAGGTCGTTCTCTGAGCAGGGGAAGCCCTGCTTAGAGGTGACAATCCTGCTTAAAAGGTGAGACAAGCTGAATAAAAGCCGGAAAAAATCCAGCCTCTAGCTGCTTGCAAATAAGTGGCCTGYCCACGTCTACAAAGCCGCGTTCAGCAGCTTCACGCGCTGCAGCGCGCTCCAGGCAGTCCCCTTCCAAACCCGAGAAGACGTCCTCCCCCTGCGTTTGGCTCCACCTTTGTCCTCCCTGTGCTCTTCTCCCCGTCTGCAGCCCCGCGTGCCTTAGGCAGGCCCTGCCGCTGGTGTCGCTTAGCGCTGGGAATGTCGGCAGGCRTCAGCGTGCGCCCTTGGATGGTGGGGACCCTCCGGGCGCCGCCCTGCTCAGGGAGCCGGGGGACGGCGAAGACCCCAGCAGCATCTCWGTTGTGTCCAGCTGCGTAAACTTGTTGAGCAGACTTGAGGCGAGCGCCAATATACAAACAACTAAGCGCTGCAGGCGTGCTTTCAGTCCCATGTGCTAGCTTAAACCASTGGCAAGGCCAGGTGGCGATTTCGCATTAAACCAGCGGAAGGCCAGTGAAGTTGATTTCCCTGCTGAGATAAGAATATGGCATTTAATTTCTTTTTCTTTGTCAAGGGGGCGAAGGACAGGCATGATTTTAAAAAGAAAAAAAAAATCTATGTCATCTCCTCATATGCTGTACTCCAAATACTGCTGTAATTAAGAATTTTTTCATCAAGGAAAGTTTTGTAATAAAGTTTTATTTTGCTGCATAACATCTTCCTTAAAGACCCTGTAGAGGATTGTGTTTCAAAGTGGAACTCTGTGCCCTTAGCCTGTCAAAAATGTGGTTTGTTTATATATAATATCTGTTATATGTGACATACGAGTATTTTCAAATTAGAGTTTCTGCTTTTTGAGAGACATTTGAATAACAAATTTAATCAAATGATAGGGAATTAGGGGCAATACTATAAATAGCACTTAAAATCTTAGGTTGAAAGGTCAATGCCTGCCCCTTTCTATAAACCTTAAAGATTTTAAGTTTTTGCTTCTCTAAAGTGAATYCCTGGTCTTAATCCACTTTTACCACAGGAACCACTTTTTTACAGCCAGTGTACAGACAGCATGAATTATTCATGAATTAGATTGAGTTGGTCTCTAAGTCCTACATCTTAAAATATTGTGTGGATTTGGGGGGAGAGGAAGAGGGGGGAAGGGAGGTTCTCCATGCGCTGCGGTAGCATGAGCGGGGTCCTTACGAGAGCAGTAGTTGTTTGAAACAGGWAGCAGGAACTTGTGCGCTGTATCATCTTTCGGAGTCCAAAGCCCGGTCCGRTTCGGACCGAGACAGCGCAAGGCGATGCAGGGGGAGCGCAGAGGCCARCTACCGCTGGGCAGCAGTGCAGCTATCTGAGTCTCCGTGGGGAAGGCTGCTGTGATACYGCAGTTCAGGACTCACGCTGTAGCTGGCTTTTAGAAACGTTGAACTTTTCCTGATGACCAGTCTGACATTCAGAAGTCAAGTACTTTTGCTGTAGCTCAGACTGTGCAACCTTGTGGACTGCAGCCAGATTCTTCCCCGGTTTTGGTGCTCTTCAGGCACTCTGTCCGGTTGTTTTGCTCTACCCACGCTGCCCAACTCCAGCGTGACCTATTGAAGGAGAAAACATCAAGGTAGTGCTGTAGGGTCAGAAATAAGATGTACTGGCAGAATATGAGTCAGTACCAGCTATCTGGAGTGTACTTTGCTATGATTCTTTGCTGCCTTATAGGCAAAATTCAAGGCATTTTTTTTTTTTTTTTTTGGTAGCAGTGGTGGTTGATGTTTAACTTTTTTAATAGAGGCTTCCCAGCTCTGAGTGTGTATTTTCAAGTACAAGAAATTTCCTCTGCTGCTTTTCTTAGACAGATCACTCTAGAATTGTTGGCGCTATCATTACTGAAAGCGTATTGTGCCCATCTTAATTGTCGGATATAACCTAGCTTTAAATGTCTAATTTTGTCTAGAAAAAGGTCTTATCTAATTCTGTCAGTGTGACACGTGCTGAGATTTGCTTTTCAAGAAAAAAACCCAAAAAAGTCTTTCTCAGGTTTTTGTTAATTTGAAAAATGAAACAAAAATATCTGAAAACTTCTTCTAACATTGAACTGTTGTAAGGTTTTTTTTCTTGGAAAATCGAATATTAATTACCTCTTGGCTCTCAGAAGGGGCATGAATCTTTTAAATGCCCTCTCTAGAAATTCATGTACCTTATAATACACTCAGTAGGATTCTCAGTTGATCTGGTTTCTAGCACTGTGGGGAGACCAGGGTTTGCCTCTGTGCTGCGTGCCGAGCTTTACTCGCTCATCAGAGGCCTGTCATGAGTTCATTGGAGTAGATGCAACAGTTTCTAACCGAAAGTTTTAGCAATACCTTAATAACTAATAATGCAGGGCTTATTTCACAGCTGATAATCTTTGAGGGACGTAGTAAATGGAGTGATTGGAGACATGCAGGCTGAGCGAGAAAGACGGAGAAGCGCATGAAGCATTCCTCACCAGTTAGACTCCTAAGGGCCTTCAACCTATTTAAAAAGGATCATCATTCATCAGCACCATCATCATTATCTGCTCGATTGGGAGGAGGAGGGGAGGGATAATCAGCAGGAGATGATCAGCGTCTTATCACTGAGCTCCTTCGTTTCAGTGCTTAAACTGCAGGATTCTTTCTGGAGAAATAATTCATATTTTATCATTAAAACTGCTGATCATAACCTTGTTAATATATGGATATTGCTAACACACACAAARAAAGCTAACACGGTAAAATGTAATGGTTCTATTAAATTACTTAAACTAGTTTACCTCGCCTCGACGTTATTCCCCTCCCCACTGCTCCTCTACCATCACAGGCACTGCTTGTACATGGCACACAAAATCTATAAACTCTTTCCAGGAATACAAAAGCATTCTCTATGATGTTGATAAGAAACAGGACAGTCACTCTCCCCTGACATATTTGTTCTTTAAAAACAAATCAATGGTGCAGGGATTTGGCACCTGAATGCAGAACAACGGCTTGATGAGGCAAAGATTGTCTTCATTAAGGACATTAATATTCATAGAGAGTAGAAAATCTGACACAAGAGAGGACTCACTAACCTTTTCTCATATTAGATTTTTACTTCTTAACACAATTACAGTCCGGCAATGACTTAATTAATGCTGCTTTTTGTCAGACTGCTTTAAAGAGCTGTCAATTTGGTCCTGCAGAGGCTGTCAGTGAAAGAGAAAGACAGTCATCTAGGCTAAAAAGACACAGGAAGAAATTCAAACACTTAATAACATTCAAAGTGCTATGCAAAGTCACATATCAACCTGTATTAAGGAGAGGTTTTTGTCTTTCCTCTCTTCCTACTAATGCTGATATTTTCCAGGTAAAATTGGGGCAGCCGCCAGCTCTAATTCTGAAATACAGGGCAGAAAATGGAGACGGGGTCACCAAATTTAATGTATTTTAGTTTCAGACTGTTGGAAGTATCCCAGACCATATATGGAGAACAGAGTGGGACCAAGAGAATCACTCTGAGAATCCTTCTTCAAATCCTTCCAGTTAAGGTCAGTCTCTGGTGTGAGACGACCTGCGTGTTTGTGTCTCCTATTTCTTGCTCAACCTTTTTGCACGCTAGTAGCCAAGAAAGCGTTTCATGGAATTTATTTAGACAAAAAAACATGGAAATCCTCCTGCAAAGCTGGAGGATTCTTGGAAGTCTCTTGGATTTTTAAGGTTGTTATGAAGTTGGTTCAAGGGCAGCTTCACAACTGTGGTGAGCAGTGATTAGCTACCATGACTCAGCAGCTGCCTGGTAACTTGAGCTGTGRTAACTAATTCTCATGATTGCAGTCATTTGGCCTTGTTTGGTGAGGCCAGAGTGCAACACTGAGCATCTTGCCTGGTCTTCTCCCTGCTATTCAAGTCAGCAGCAGCTTGCTTGATAGGCCAAGTTTCGGATAGCTATTTTAAACAAAATGTACTAGCAGACAAGTATTTTCTTGAAAATTTGTGGGATTTTCATGATAAATCAACTTGGGTTAGGATCCAGCCCACTACCTGCTTAGGAGCACAACTTGGAAATGCTTAATGCATTTTTCTGAATGTTAGAAAACTGCTATGCAGAAACTAAGAAATAGCACGAGCTCTGTGTGTCCAGTCAGCTCTTGGTGAGTTCTGCTGGGCTCCACACACCAGTAAGTCATGAGCTGCTGCTTACAGCTGCTTTTGTTGTTGCTGGGGTTTGTTTGTTTTTTAGTACTCCTTTGCTTTGTTACTTACCTGGGTTGCGTTATGATGCAGAAATAGTGTGCTAAATCAGGTTGTGGATCACATGTCCTGCTGAAATCTGTGGATTTGGTTGGTCTCTAGGCTTATTCTAGTAAGTGCTTTAAGTGCACAATGTGAATAGGATCAGAACGTTCTTTATGCCAAAAAAAAAAAAAAAAAAAAAAAAAAAAAAAAAAAAAAAAAAAAAAAAAAAAAAAAAAAAAAAAGCAAGGCATGCAACTTTGTACCCACCGTATTCTAGAGTAACAATTTTACATTTTGTTTTAGCTTGTTCTTCTAAAGCTGATAGAGTTAATTGGTAGTGATTCTGTTGGTTTATGCTACCTAAGGCAAAGAAATAAAAGGAAGCAAGAACACAAGCACATAGTAGCCATAGTAGCTATTAATGAAGAGTTACTTATATGTTAACGTATAGTTCAGCTCTATGTGGTTTTCATAGAGAAGCTCTGTTATCTAAAATTCCTTAGTGATGGGTATAGTCTGTCTGATTGTTTCCAGCATTCCCTTCAGAGGTGAAAATGAAAGTAGCCAAGCAAATTGCTGCTAAAACTTTTATTACTTATTATCTTATTTAAAAGACATTTCCATTATTCTTGATATACATGTTGTAAATTACATTATAATTCAAGTGGAAACTGAAACTGCTGTCCAAACTAATGCTATGTTTATGGGACTTGTTGAGTTTGTGTGCTTCATGGAAGACTTGCTGTTGTATGGGCCTCTAAAAATACAGCTAATAATTCCTGCAGTTTGGCACAGTCTGTCATTATCATTCAACTGAAAGATGGAAGCAAGTTATGAAACTGTTCTTTTAAAAAAGTTTTGGTTTTTATTTGAATTTAATTTATGTAAAAGTTTTCTGGCCCATTCAGCTTTAACTTTCATGCCATAGTTCGGGAAGAGAAAGACAAGCTTTCATAAAGAGGTAAATATAATTAAACTTTTAAACTATTTACTTCGTGAGCTACTTACTATAAGGCACAGATTTTCCTCTCAAAACCTAGTGTAAAAAAGTCTGATATCATGGAGAACACAGACTGCATTTAAATTAGGCCACTCTGAATATCTATTTCTTGTGCATACAGAGGGGGCTAGGCTTTATATAAAGAGGGCCACACTTCCAAAAAGTCCAAAAAAAAAAAAAAAAGTTCAGATAGCATGAGTACACTCCCCACCTCCTTGGGGAAATCTTGCTTTGCAGAACACAGTCCTAGAAGATTTGGACTGAATTGAGTTATGCAGTCTTAATATGATTGCAGAATTATCTTGTTGACAAGTGTAGAATTATAGATTTGAATCCATTAGCTAAAAGGGTCCATAAACATTTGAATAATGGCCTTCATGTTTTTCCATTGGTCTATCAAACAAAGCATCCTGAAAAAAGAATATATTAAAAAAAAGTGCAGTGCTCTTACAGTGTAAAGGGCTAGACTGACAATTTTACTTGCTTTAAAGATAAGGAAACTTTTGTTATTTCATATTGGAAACATAAGTTTTGGTCTGCACTTCTGCACTTATACAGCTACATATGTTTGGCAGTTGGTAAAGTACAAATATTTTGTAATAAATGGAAATGTCTTTTACTTGAATCCAAAAGGAAAGCCATCAAACTAATTTGTCATCAAAAGAAGAGTGTAAATCAATGGGACTTTTGAGTGATCCTGACTGAAGGACTAGGAAGGTGTAGCAAAAGCAAACTGGTTCTTATATAAGGGGCCAGGTACTCATCTGGTGTAGTTCAGTGTAATTCCATTGAAGTAAGTAAATTTATATTCAGGATCAAAATATCTTATATGAGTTATATTTGTGAACTGTCCTCTGAAACGGTGGGTTTTGTGGTTTTTTTTTTTTTTTTTTTAAGTCACCTCCTGGTGTGGGTGCAATGTTATGTAATTGAAATTCCTAAACAGCTTCTAAAGAGGCATTCAAGAATTTTTGTAAGTTACTTTAGAAGATGAAAATCGATATGTTTTTGTATATATCAGGTAGTATAGGGGATTGCTGTTACAGTGAGAAGGGGTGGAGTGGGAAGGATCTTGTTGATTTTGATTTCTTTTCCTACCCTTTCTTCTCCCCATCTTGCAAATCTTTTGTGGGTGAGCCAAATGTAATCAGATTTGGCTCACTTGGAGGAATTAGGATGACTGAAAAGTATGCCAGATTTCAAAACAATTTCTAACAGTTTCTGTGATACTGTGTAAGCAACTGAAAATTGACATGTTGTGTTGTGCCCAAGTCAGCCAACTGCTGTCACTGAATAATTAGAATCTCTACAAGAAGAGAAAGTTTGGGGTTTTTTCGGTTTTTTGTTTTTTTCTGAGCAAAGTTATTAGGAACTAGTACAGGAGCACTTTTTTTAGGAATAGACTCAAAACCTTCTGCTCTTACAAATAAAGCTTAAATAGTTTTAATTTGGGCCCCAAAAGTATGCCTGTCATGCATTTTTATATGTAAAAGTATAAATGAGTTGTCTAGGCATTTTTATTCCAATATGTATGTCACATGCAAATGGAGAAGTCGTTGCAAATGATTGGAGATGTTTTTCTAATATAGATGAGTTGTTATTCTTCCATATTTTTATTTCATATGGAGCACCAGTTCTAAGAACTGAGTTCTGATGGCAGACAGAGGCCATGATCTGTTTACAGCTTGACTTGTCATATAGTTATGACATTTGTGAGGATAGATGTAGTGTCTGATTTCCCAGGAACTTCTGCCTCTGCAAACTGAGTACGCACTGGGCAGGGAGCTGTTCTGCTTTGTTAGCCTTTACATCCCTTTCCACCCTTCTAGGGAAGTATAAGTGACTGTACATTCAATAGTGAAAAATCATGCCTGGTGAAATAATGAGTGCCATAGAACAGGCAGGTGAAGAATTCAGATTGTGTAGATTCATACGCAGCCAATGTACTTGCTTCACGCACTTGTGAGTAATGTGGAAATGCTAATCTTGTCTGGAGGGGAAGATCTGGAAGATGGCATGGGCGAGATCCTCAGGGGACTCTTGCTGTTCACATCAGCTAAAGACTTGAACGGGGGCTAGAGGGACTTGGTTAAATTATGATATCATGAGAGCTAGAACGAAATTGGAGTAATTGAAAGGAATTTTCCTTTTTTGTTGATATTTTCCAAACTGCCTTGATCATGGTTTTGGTAATTGTCTCAAAAAGCAGCACAAATAACAGCAATTTTTCTTATTCATATTACCTCTCCTCTAGCCTCCAAGTGAATCCACTCCTTCCAACCCATTGCTTGAGGCTCCTTTCAAGGATTTGAATTCTTAAATCCACAGAAGTGCTTCTTGCACCAAAATTCTTAATAGGAACAAGCCCAGTGCAAACATTACATGACAGCAATTACAAAAAATATATAATTTTTCCATCAGTGCTTTTTGTTATAGCCTAACTTTTACCTAGGTGCTCTCTAGATTGTAAATATGCAGAAGGGTGGTCTTAAGGATAGAGCCTATGTATTTTTGAAATTCATTTTACTCCCATTAAATTCACCTGCAAAATTCAGTTAATGGTACTGGAGGAAAGGGAGGTAGGTCCTTTCTATTTTTTTACTTCTTTTTTTTATTATTTTTTATTTGAAAATTTCACCCTTTTTCTTCAGGACCTAATTGTAAAATTCCTTCTACTTTACTGGCACAATTACAGATGAGAGATTAATAAACAGCTCCTCTCAGGACATTCAAAGCTACATATATGCATTCATATTTCAATCTAAGGTTAATGATTGCTATTCTGTTTTGTTGGCTGCAAGGAGTACTTTCTGAAGGAAATTCTGTCTAAGCGGGGATAGTAGCTTTCTTTAGAGGTTTGTAAGCAAAATGAGATATTAGTTTTGACCGTTTTAGTCTGCAACATGCTACCAACACAACGTGAAAGAGAGTAAAACCTGTCACTTTGCATTTATCAATTGGAAAAAAAAAAGAATCTCTTCTTTCCTCAAAAATTATTTTATACCTATAATATCCCTGACTTGCCTTGGTCTTGCAGAGGAAAGTGCTACGCTACTCATTAGTACTTTGCAGTTATCCGTTCCCTGACTGAGGCAGAAGAAGCTTTAAATCATGTGGGAGAACAGGGAAGGGAAAAGAGAGAGAAAACAAGCTTTTTGAACCCTGTAATGTAAATTTGCAGACAATTATTCATTATTAACTGCCTGAAGCATCACACCTCTCTCACCTTTGCTGGAATGTCTGAACATTAGGGTAAACAACACGCTGCTGTCTTATCATAATGCGGTCTGCTTCACTGCAGCAAGAACTTGTCAGAAACAGATTGTGATGTTGACTTCTCAATAGGGGAAAAAAAGGGCCTAAATTAGACTTCTATAAAAAGAATATTGCATATTTATTTCCACAATAACACCAAGGAAAAACGTTAGTCAAGAAGCAAGCAATTGGGTGAATAAATAAGCTTGTCTTTGTTCTCATCAATTAAGTTATTACATCAGTTGGAAAACCAGTGAATTATAATACAGATGTTTAATGAAACACTGCTGTGCCTATAAGTCAAACTCCTATTTTGTGGTGTGATTTTGGCTGCATAGTTTTGTGTGTGTTAAACCGTATTTATTAGCTGATACCCATTATTATTTTGAGCAAGGTATAATTCAGTTGTCAGGCTCCAGCTCTGGGAAGGAGATTTAATCAGTGAGAGCCCGCTTTGCTGCTGAGCATAAAACAATGCGGGTTTCATGAAGCAATCACACCAGTGTGAAAAAATGGGATTAATTAGTATTGTACAAGAACAGGCAGCATGCTCATTAAAACCTTGTGAGCTGCCTCTTGATAAACTGCCACTTGATAGGGCCGCATTAATGTGACAAGGCAAAGACTTTATTTCCAAATCCTTTCTGATTATATCTCACTTTTAAGTTACCTGAATTGACTCTCTAAGGCTTTTGGAATACAAAGATCAAAATTGCAGCAAGAGATCCCCAAGACACCTGGACAAAGGAGCCATGCTCAGACAGCAAGGCTTCAAAAGACAACTTTTTTTTTTGAACTCCCGTTCAAGCATAAATCAATAACTGTGCAACGAGGCAGCTCCAAAGGTGGTAAATTTGCATTTACACTCAGCAGGTTGGGCTGGAACTTACTTAGCAAATAGCAACTACCTAATGAATCCCATATACAAATTTGGTGCCTATCTGCTTACCAATTGCTTCGTATTGTTGTCCGTGTATAAAGTCTTATGAATATTCTTACAGCTACAAGTATGCTCTGAGAGAAGGGGAGAGAAAGGTAGGCGCTCTTAGCTGAACATCTGTTTCTTATAGTTTAGGTTGGCCACTGATGAACTTATGGTCATATTTCCTTTTTTATCCTTTCTTTTAGAAATGTTTGCAAAATAAAAATGTAGATTCCCACTAGTGGATTTGTTTCTACATGACAAAATGTAATAGGAGATATGCCTGAATAACAACAGTAAACGTTGGATAGGATGTATTTTTAATCTTGTGTGCTATTTTCCTTTAGGCATAATGTTTTATTCCTTCCTGAATTAGTAGTGGTTCTGATGATTTACTTGCATGTAATTCTGACTTTTTTTTCTTTTCATTTGTGAATTAGCAGCTATAATGAAATTATTTTGGAACTTCTAATAGTTAACCAAATCTATCAGTTGTTTCATGATGCATAGGTGCTCCAAGATGCTGACTTTCCATGAAGCTTTAGCTGACATTGTATGTAAGGCAATTGTAATGCAATACAGTTACCTGTCAGCATATATTTGTAGGTGTGGAAAATGCCACTCAGAGAACAGAGATCTCATATTCCCTGAAGCTTTTCCCAACTATTTTATTTTTAAGCAAAAACATCTTGTTAAATCTCAACACCCTATTAAAGTAATGCTCTCCACCATGAAGTCTGAGTATTCGGTTATCAATTATAGGTTGTTTGCAAGTGTACAGGTGTAATTCCACTCATAGCTACCAGCGCTAGGCATCATACTGGAGGCAAGGTACCTGAGCTGGGTAGATATGGATAAGTACAATGCTTTACGAAGTGATGTGTTGCAGTATTATTAATTTAAACCCTTAGATTTCATTGTTATGATCTGGGCTACATGATGCAATGCAAGATGACAGCCATTGAATTAACAGAAAATGGGATTCATCTCTTGAAATTTCACACACACACAAAAAAGCAAGAGAGAGAGACAAAATAAAAGGAAGATGGATAGACAGACTGATAATATTCCTAATACTTTTAAATTTAAACTGAATGGGTGAAATATTTTTAAAATACTAATGGTATTTATTAACAGTGTGATATTAGAAAAAAATCACACTCCTTTTCTCTCTCTCTCCCTCTCTCTTTCTCTCACTCTTTCTCGTTGATTGCTTTGTTGAGCAAGTCAGTGAATATTTTACACTTTGTTTCTTTTATTTTAGCAAATGAACTGCCTGGAGCTAATGTAGTGTAAGTGGAAATTTCAAGCACCAATGTCTACCGCCTGATCCAATAATAGGAAGTTTTTTTCCCTCCTGGGTCTGTAACATAGTGTAGCAGCAAACTCCCTGATGCCTCCAGGTAGTCACATGCCTGATATATGATTATAAACTATAGCTCTGGAAGAGGTTAGCTAGGTAGTTTAAATCATTGGTTTTCCTCTAATGAACTGGGGTCAGAGAGAAAGTACTGCATGTAAAATCCTTATCTTGTTACTTCCACCCTACGTGCTGCTACTCCACTCTCTGTTGTTGTTGTGAAGGTGTTTTTACATAATCTTAGTTCTTAATGCCATTTTATTAAACCGCGTCACTGAAAGTTGTGTGAAATGAGTCCTCATGCTTGTTATCATTCATCTTGCCAGAAATTGGAGCTAGATACTTATTTCAAGTGGGTCATGGGCAGTGTAAAGATAGTTAACAGATAGCATAAAGCTAGATAACAACCATAGATAGTATAAAGGATGATTTCTTTTCTCAGTAACAATATTCTCTGATGTTGAATTTTGTTTACTTGTTCTACACTGGACCCTCATATCAATGTCTGTATAGAATGGAGATGGGTATGGTAACAGTACCTGAGATACGAGACTATAGTAACATTCAAAATATTTTTACAAATGAGTGTGGAAGCTGGTTTCAGGCTGATGTGATTTATCTTGTCTAAAAGTTCAGGAAAGGATGGGAATATCGTGCAAGCTCAGGATACCTCTTACACAGATCAGTCTTGTACAAATACGGCTTAGTCAGCAGATCCCTGAAATTTTACTGACCTTGACAACACTACAGTGACCATATTTTCACATAAATAACTCATTTTTAGGCATTTCTCCCCCTATGGATTCACTACAGATGAACTTTGTTCTGGCACAAGGCCTGTTGACCAATTTTTACTGTGGTTGTATTATTTATAGACACCTAAAGGACACTAGTATTAGGTGACTTTCTGTGCTCCTCACTAGTGTAATGCAGTATCAGACATTTATTTCACGTCTGCAAAATTCGTGTCATTCTAGTACATCAAAGCAACTGATCATATCACTCTTTCCTTAAGTAACCCAGATTTTGGAATATGTGGGATAATTCCTATCAGTAATTCAAAAGCAAAAGACTTTTGACTGTAGAAGTATCTCACCAGTAGCCTCACACCTATTGAACTCCTGCATTCAGGAGGAGTTGTAAACAGAATATGAAAGGTTATTTTAATAGTAGTGTTTGCACGTGATTTTCTTCTGACAGCAAAAACTCTGGGTGACAGTTCATAAGTCTGATTCTTGCCTCAGTTCTTCCCCATGTGAGGTTCAACTTTGAAAGAAGTCATTTGTGATCCACTGTGATCTCTGAATTCACTTATACAGACTTGTTATTTCCCTATCCTTATATAGTTGATTATTGCTGCCTGCATGTAATTTGATGCATCTGTCCTTGTTGAACGGTATCTTATTTATCAGACCACGTCTTCAGTTTCTCAAGAGCATTTGAATTCTAATCGTGTTTTCCATTGTACTCTTAACGGGATGTTCTGTGTGTACTCAGTGCCAGCAACGAGGTCATTAGTGAAAGTATTGAGTAATACCACCCCGAGGTACTTCGCTTAGTATAGCCTTCTGTTCKGACAGTGAGACGTTGATAAATACTTTGAGTACAGTTTTGAAACTGATTTGGTATCTACCTTAGCATTGTTCTCTCTGGACCATGTTTCCTTAGCTTGTAGCAATCAGAAGTTTCTCTAAATTTTAATATGCAATATCTGCTGCCTTTTCTGTTCACAAGCCCACTTCCTTGTAGAAGAAAATTTCTTGAAGTTTCTTCTTGAAAATTGGCTGTTTGCTGTTATTCATCTTGTTATCTTATATAGAATATAGATAATCTGCTTGTTTCATTTTCCCAGGAATTTAAATGAAATCTGCTCCTTTATAATTTCCTAGCTAATTCTTTTCTCCCTTTCTCTTTTCTTTGGTCTTTTCGTATTTCACCTATTCTTCAATATTTCTCAAAATAACTTTAATACCTCTGAGCTTTAGTCTTTTAGATAACCTAGGATGAGGWAGAAAGGACTACAAAGCAGGAAAAAGATTTGAAAAGATCTAAATTGTTCCAGCSTTCTCTAATCTTTTTTCATCAAAAACTGCAATCTTGTTCGACTGTCAGTCATATTAGTGATGATAACTATTTTTGTGGTACAGATGAACCCAAAAGCTATCAAATAGTAAGCCATTCTGATGGCATCTGTCAATAGCCTCTCTCTCTGTTTGAATTGGAGCAATCCAACTTTTAATTTGGTCTTCATCTCRCTAAAGTAGTTATAGAATAATTTCTCTTTATAGTTGATATCCTTTATATCTTGGTTTGTATTTTGTATTTTCTTATTTTTTCCCGAATTTCTCGGACATTGTCTGGATAGTTAAAATCTTCCCGAGGATCAGAAAGTGTATTAGAGATCATCATTCTTTTCCATTTAACAAAAAGGAAAAAAAAAAGAAAAAGAAAAGAAAAAGAAAAAAAGTGCACTGTTATACTGATTTGGTAATTTAAGGAGGACTATACTATCAGGGGTTCTTAAACACTCAACTATCTATAACTGCTCCCTTTAGAAGACCCCAAAGCACTTACTGCTGAAGATTGAGTATCTTTATTCTGCTTCTTTTATTTCTCTTGAGATTCTAATATAAACTATGATTGGAGGCAAGTATTGGGGTTGGATAGACCGTGACTTGATCAGCAGCTCTTGTGCCAATCTGTAGGAAAAGGGCAAATTCTGAAGACTTACTCCTTCCCCTGCTTTCTTCATACCATGTAGTAAATTGCCATATTGCACTCCTTTAGCATTTGAGCAGCTCCATTAGAGATTCAGTCTGGGCCTTCTCTGTAGCAAACAGAAATATTTCTGTGCTGTAAATCACTTATTACAGAGAGAATCCTCAATTTTTCATACACAGTCATATAGTGACCTAGTTTTTACATGATGACTGCTTCAGTGATTGAAGCAGTTATTCAGTTATTAGAAAAGTCCTGGAAAGACTTTTGCTTGCATGCACATCAAACTATTATGGAAATTTATCAACCTAATCTTGATGACAGGTGACTGTCTCTTATCATAATGACTATGAAGGAAGAAAGTGAAAGGTCTTCTCCAAACTCTTAGTGAGTCTTCAGAACGCATCTTTCCCTCTYAACTGGGTGGGCAGGCACATGGGATTTTATGGACTGTTTTATGGACTGCTCAGAAATAACTGGAAATCTTTGAGAGATTACTTATCTCCTTCAGGCRATTGTCTAGAGAATTAATTTCATAATCTGAATTCCCTGAGCAAAAGATTATTTTTCTTTGGTGGGTCAGAACTCTGACTACAGTATCTATGGACAAAGTCAAGGATTATATGAATTATGCTTGTTCTATCTATGATTTGTCTTGCAGGTGTCTGGCTTATGGGAATTTGCTTTTGAAACTACCCAATTACCTCATCTAACTTGTGTGATGTGGCACAGCTGATGACAGAGAAGTGGGGCAAGGCTCTTCGGGATCTTTTTTCCATCCCTTCTGAGGAAATGCTCCATGAGGCTATACTCCATGAGCAGAACTGGCAGAGGCACTGCTCATAGCTGAGCTCTGAGCAGCGATATCTCTTGTTCCCACAGGTTCTCCAAGCAAGCCAAGGATAGACCAGCTAAGGATTTGGGGAACGTGGAAAATGGGAGAAGCACCACTGTACACATCCACGTGGTCTCTGTTGCCCCAGAAGCCATTTGTTCTGTCTGCATGTGCAGCTGCYAWGTTTCAAATCCAGCTTTCCGGTAGGACATCTTTGTGATGAAATATTGGGGAATTAAGTAAAAACAAGGAGGAAGAATTAAAAAGGCATATTCGAAGGTAAACTGCAAGTGTATACTCTTGTACATGTTTCCCTCTCTCTAATTGCAGCAGTATCCCACCATCAYTCCTGCTATATTTGTATGTACAAAATTGTCATATGATATGTTACCTTTGMCTTGCAGCTATACCATAGTTATAGTTACTATTATTTAAATGATGTATGTCTCCATATAATGATCTGTCAAGAAGAAGAAAAAAAAACATGTTATTTTATATCAAGCAATCAACATTCACACAACTTCTTAGTTAAGAGCTTTTTAGTTATCTTTATGCTTATAATAGGAAGTACAGGTTTAGCATTCTCAAGTTACATCTCTAAGGGCCTGTACCTTTTCTTTCTGCTTGTCTGACAAACTTCAGCAGTTGCCATGAGGTAATCTTTTGTGTAATCTCTTGTTTCCATCTTGCAAAGTGGAAAAATTAGTTCTTTACAATGAAAATATATCCTTATAATACTTAATAGAAAGGAGATGAAGGAACCAGCTAGTGTACTTTAACTACTCTTGAATTTAGCATGTAGAGGATGTAGTTGTGTCTAACTGATATTTTGCTGCTGAAGCAACACCATTTTTTAAGTTTAAGCTTCAAGTTTTTTTAAAAAAAAATTAAAATCAAAGCTGTAATCTATATTTTAAGATTGGTAGAGTCCTCACTATTTTGTATTAGCCAATCAGTCAGAATATTTCAACTGACACCAGAAGAACTCTTTCATGATTGGTTACAGAAAAAAGCCTGTTAGATGGATATCCACTCATTTTTGGAATATCAGGAATTGGAAACATCAGTGAAWGTCTTAAACAGAATTGACTTAGCTGAGGTAGTGTAGTCGATGCTTCTAGCATTTCATGGAAAACTCATTTAAAAAAAAATCATTCTGCAGCATAATGTTACCTGGCTAAAGATGCTGAAAACTCAGAAACTCAGATGTGAGCACTCAAATGTCAAGCTAAGCCTGGGATAATGTTTGTACAACAGTCAAAATAATCACCAGGTGATTAAGGTCTCCTCTAACAACAAAATTATATTGCAAATCTCCTGGACTCCTAACAGGATTCACTCTGGTGTTTTGAATAATRATAAGGGGGCTAGTGATGTAATATATGTATATTCTGGAACACTTTGTCTACATGTTATCGGAATGCCCGCAATGTAAGAGTTATGGGAAATATATCATCATCCCTAGACTGGAGTTTATACAGAATATTACTCTGCCATAGGATCCCTTTATCTACATTCTAGATGGCCTGACAATGACTCCCCAAATGCTTGAATCCCATTTAAAAAGGATAGTAAGAGCACTCTAACGGCTGAAGTTATTACTACTAAAGTGTAAATCAATGCTGTGTACGTTCCAAGAAGGAAGAGCAAGTCCAAATGAGCTTTGTCTTAATGGAAAGTTTATTTTAGAAGAACTCTGAAAGTGTGGAAGCAGATTCTACATATGTGGTGCCATATTCTGTAGTCATATCTACTTGCTGCTGCTTGTCTGCAGTGGACAGTGGGCTCACCTTAGGAAAAAAMTGATCTCCTTCTACTCTTAGAAGTTGATGATTGCAATAATTAATCTTAGTTTTATTTTGCACTGAACATGAGACACACTTGGGCTGTAAGCACAGGGCAAATATGAGGGACAAGGGGAAGGTCACAATCATGTAATGCTGCACCCCTCATCTGACCCATCCTCTGACGATGCATCCAGGACCTCCTTGCGTAGAGACACCTAGCGCCTAGGAAACTCCTCCTTTCTCTGTCTTTGTTAGCCCCTTTAYGTTCTCGCCCTTGGACTCTTGCACAGTAATATGCCATTTCTGCCAGCAAATATTTCTTTATAATTTTAACGGTGATAGTGATAAATAGGTCTGTCAGGCACTTGTGGCATGTTATATGCTAACACACACCAAAAATATGAGTTGAGGTCATGGGTTGTGCCTAGTTCTGGGGCATAGGTTTTCTCATCCTTGATTTATATATAGCAATCCTATGACAGGCACTTTTGTCCAAGTGGATGTAAATCTTTTAATTTCTGTTCATCTCAGGTTGACACTGTACACTGAGTGCCATGGATTTTTAGGGCTTACTAGTGGGGCCCAGACTTGGATGTGAACCTATATCTTCACTCATCTCCAGTTATCCAAAGATAATCAGATATTAGAGAAGGTTGGAAATTGGTCTCCTATTAATAATTTAAAAATAAGTGATAAAAGACTCTGATCTTGCTAGTGTCATAAGTAATGTCACTTACTAAAGTGACTGGCACTAGCTGTAGGCTCAGAAATGCCAATTATAATTAAAGCCATTATTTTCAAATACASTTCAGTTTATTTCTGGTGAAAAGTAAAGAGAATTTTAGAGTGACAAATCTCTGGAAAATGCAAACTTGAAGGAAAAGGCTGTGTCTTTTAGAATACCTGTAATAATTTGGTTTCRAGTGTGAAATGAATATTAGGTTGAAACCTAGTCTTTAAAATCAGCGTTGACCGGCCTAGCATACAGTACAATATTAGAATATTTATGTATCTATCAATATCATTTTGATAAAGCAGATGATGACTTGCAAGCCAGAAGTGACGTTTAGTTCTTGGATCAACAACCTTCAGACGTCTTAACACAGTACAGTTTTCAGAGAGGTACCAAAAAATTACTGTCTGAAAAATCTGATGCCCATTCACAGTTTTCTAGTAGGATAGCCAAATTACTCCTCTTTTTTGAGAATGAAAAACAAAGATTACTTAAAAAAATAAATAAAAATAAAGCTTTTTTCTTTCTTAGGCAGTTGTGACATGGTTGTACATACAGAATTGTTGAATAACTGAGGGTTTGGTCATTTACTTACAGCAATGTACAAATAATGGTGATATTGAAAAGCTATATAACACTTTGGGGCATCAGTCGCTCTCGGTGGGTTTCTCCCCTGAAGAGAACGGGATTCTTGGAGGAAAGTATAAACCACCATGAGGCGGTTGCTCCTGGGAAGCAATTCCTTCCTGCAAAGGCGGCGTGGAGGTCGAAAGCCCCCGCAGGGGGAAGGTGTGTGCTCTGCTGGGCCAGCTCCGAAACGCTCCAAGCCCTCTGCCCTGGGCGTGTGCCAGGGAGYGAGACCTGTAAACAGGTTGGGGCAGCAGCTGCTCAGAAGGCAACGTTGTAGGTGACCTGAAGCTAAGGTTGGCTGGCAGGTGATGAAACACATCTTGGCTCTGACCTTTGCCTGTTAATGAATGCTGGAATACGTCTGTCCTGTTCAAATCCAGYGGTAGTTATTGTTTTCTCCCATGCTGGCCTCCTTTCAGAAGCTTTGCCGAGGCGATGGTACACTTGTGCTCTYGGGCATTTGTTCATTAAGTGCCCGTCCTACTGCAGGCTACCAGATATCTTCCAGGTACCCAGGTATGGTGTGCTGATCTGAAGCCTGGTGTTAACATTAGGTGTAGATAAAATTCCTGCTTGCAATGCAAGTGACTAGGTTTTAGGCAAGAAAAGTTGCTGTAGTTGAAATTTTTTTTTCCTCTTTGTTCTTGTCTATTGCATTGGGCAGGTATTTTGTTATAACTGGTAATCTTAAAATCTTTTTTTTTTTCCTTATAATCTTGTGTTGATGTCCTTTATATTCCCAAACTCTCTGTTTAAAAGTATTTCCATTTGATATGATTAACAGCTCTTGAGAGTGATCTCTATTAAGGACTCAAAGTTCAATTTCARATATTTTTGTGGTGTTTCTGGTGGGCCTTGCTGGGATAAATTAAGCCTATTTTTCCCCTGATTGCCTCGTTGGATCTCTTTGTAACTTCACCTTGTATTCCTTTCTGTTCAATACTTTTCAAAGTACTGAGAGTTTAAAGAGGTACAATAAATCCCAGATCAGTTTTTAATGACCATGGTAAGCCTGCTTGTAATATGTCAGTAAGCTGAGCCTAAAAGCCAATGGGGAATAGACCATTTCTGCCTTAGTAATTGCCTCCACAGAAAGATTTATAATGTCATTATCTGAATCTACAAGAAATAACTCATAGAGCTGAAATACCCTAAAAAAATATTACAATTCTCTTAAAATCTAGTCATTCATAAATGCTAAATCATAAAACTTTTTTCAAGATGTTTTATGTTAAAAATAAAACTCAGTCAAAATATAAATGTACTTTTCTTAATCAGATTTTTTTCATTCTTTATGTATCTGTTTTCARGGCTGTAGTTTGGGCAGAGGAATGGTGCAGTGCACAGCTCAGATCTAGCACTGCGCTGTTGAAAACAGACGAATGCTGAAAAACCACAAAGAGGGAGAGCATTCCTAGTCATTTTTCTTTATGTGTGTGTGATTCCAGGGAGGAAGAGGGCTAGTTAGCACTGCAATAAAATTAATTTTAGTAATAAAAATCACTTCCCCCTTCTCCTCCTTCCACCATTTTCCCATGAAAAACCACACTAAATGTCCTGATAAATGTACTGCAGTACTGTTTTAAGCCATTCCAGCCAGCTTCCTTTGCCTTTAGCATTCCCCAATCAGAAGATATCATTCATTTCTTTCAAAAAGCAGGAAATGTACTCTTCAATTTGTCTGGTGTTTAATAAAGTGCTAGAATTACCATAGCTACCCTCATCTTCTGATGCTTTAATACAATGCGAGAGTTATACTAATTTCAGTTGGACTATCTTCAGTGTAGAAAGCTTGTACACTTAAAAGGGCACTGTCACTGTACTTTTTTTTTTTAATTGAGCTCCTATAAACTCGAGACTGATTTCTAAACCAGAATTGGATTTCTCTGTCCCTGAAGATGAGTAGTTTTGCTTTTAAACTTTTGTTTTKTCCTGCGTCCATGTGAGCTGATTTTTTCCTGAGTGTTTTTGCTATTATTTTTTAAAAGTTTCTCATCAACTGTTTAAATAAGTAGTAGTTGCTATTCTCTCTGGAGATGTGTTGTAAAGCAGTTGCTTCAACCTGGTCCAGTGGTTCCTAAAGCCAGTGAAAGATTCCCAGTCTGATACAATCTAATCGTATTAAACTTTTGGGGGCCTCTAAATCAAAGGGGCTAACACCCTTTTAAAGTATGGTAGGTTTGTTATTAACTTGAATAGGTCCAGGGTTTCATCCCATAGCCCATATGCCTCAGAGCACAGACATATCTCTATACATAATTATTATTCATTTATGTAAACTTTCAGGTCCTTCACTTCAAAAAATGAGTTCCTTGAAACAGATTATTTCTCAGTCAATGGAGTCAGTGAAGACTTTGGTCTTCATAACGTCCCCTGGATGTTAGATGTTGTGAAAACAATACTGTATTTCCTGAATTTAACAATGATTTATAGATGAACAAAAATGTGCTTCTGCCTCTGGATGTGGATTTGSAATTCTTACCAACATTAGTGGGAATATTCCTTCCTACAGAGAAAAAAATACATTGTAATGTACTGTACATATGTGAGCCTCATCTGCCTTGTAGCTTGACTTTCAAACCTTTCTCTGATTTCTGAGGCAATGTGATGTGCACTTTTAACACTGAGCTATACCAAGAAGTCAATGACTTAAATGCAAATGGAATTTTGGAACTGCCTCTTAAAAAAATGTATTTAGAGGAAAAAAAAACAGATTATTTTCTATAAAAGCCTATTTTCCTTAAGAGCTGCTGCACACCAAGTAGAGTCAGATTTATAATTTGAAGTAAACTTGATTCATTGTTGATCATTAGCTTTTAAACCTAATCTGGATTGAGATCAGAGTGTAGCAACCCAAATAAAAATCCTTCCACTGAATTTAAAACCCTGTGAAAGAATTGCGGTAGATGCAAGGTGACAGTCTAGTATGAGCTGTCCTGGGCCACGTCCTTAACCAGGAGGAGTACAAATTTGCTTTCATCAGAATTGTTGATAATAGGATTGTAGCAGAGAGAACCTAACCACAATGAAGGATGAAAGAATATCAAAATATCCTTTTGCTCCCTCTGTTAAAAACTCATCCCATAAAAGTCAGAGCTAAATAATGAATTGAGGCTGGTCAGGATTAGTCTCTGGTTATTCGCTTGGTGCCATGCTTTTTCACTATTGTATGTAGCAAATGTTTCCTGACAGGCTAACTAGGAATAATAAAAGGATAAAGGACTAAGGTGACATACTGAACATTACAGTTATTATTCCTGTCCTCTAGATATGGTTTACCTTTAGCAGTGTCAGAGGTGGCTGTTCGAGGAGTCTAGGCAAACAGAGATGAGCTGTTCAGGATGTGTGCGCTCGCTGTAGCTACAGTTGGTGCTGTTGTCCTACAGCATCTGTCTATGTGAAGTTGCYGTAAGATTGATAAGCCTGCATTAAGGTAGAGGTCTGTGTGGGCTTGTCCATTTGCAGGAATTATTTTTTAAAAAACGCATATTATTCTTATATCATGAAAATGTTTATTGAAGTTTGCTGTTTTATCCTTATTTTACCCAAGATKCATTTTTTGATGAGATCTTTCAGACAGGATTAGCCACTGTCAAAAGGATGATGTTAGCAACTGTTGTATACATGAACTTTCCTGGGATCTGATCCACTTGCAAATCTGGATCTAAAACATCTCCTGAAGTTGGACTGCTGCCTCAGTATAGAGTGGCAAGAACGTAGGCGTGAGTGCTCRCTTCCGTCTTCTGACGTAGATGTGCATGCCAGCTTCTGTGCAACTCCATTTTTTCTGCAGCCAACATGAGAACTTGGACATATGGATGATGCAGTTGTTTCCTTAAATCAAAATCCTTTTCTGAGATGTACTATGCATTTCCTTGCCAACACCCAGAGAATAGGGTCGGATCTAAATTAGACTATTGTAGTACCAATTCACCACCAAAAATTTGCTGTCTTCTCCACTATCCYCTTCCCTATCCAGGGAGTTGGCTGCAGACACGACAACCACCAGGAAAGTCTGATGGTAGAAGCAATGTCCTGCCTGAGTAGCACATTCTTCAGTAAATAAGAAAAAGTTGCCCTTCTAGGAATTACCCTGTTGTTATTCCACGTTGCTGCAAAAGGACTGGCAAGTTCACCAGGCCTCGGCACTCACAGTGCCTGTGTTAGAAGGCAGTGCCCATTTTAAAAGAATGGTTATGCTGAATGTCTTCACGATGTTTAAGTTAAACCTTTTATTTTTTTCGAAAAATAAAGAGTGTTGAATTAGCAAACTGCCTCACTGAATACTGTGAGGAAATGCCTTTCCCTGTATGACTGGAGTAATTACAGGTGAGAAATCTCCTGAGGAAAGATCCCTGAGAAGTGGAAAAAGGACCCAAATAAGTAACAAAAACACAGGAAATTGCTGTTAGATTCTGTCTGAAGAGGATGTTTCTAGGAGGGAGACAACTAGGAAAAATTACATTGCTTGTTGCAAAYGTCGGAACAGAAGAAGGAAAGCTATGGAGCGAGGGGCTGTTACGGGGAACGGCGGGCGATGTGCCGGGTGTCGGAAGTGTCGTTTTGGTTCCTACARGGTGGACAAAGAGTTTACTATTCTGTTTCATTGTTGGACAATATGAGAAAGAAACATGAGAAATAGTTAAGGTTAAACAACTTTTAAGTTATTTAGAAAATCCAACTGTRTTCTGAGTAGTTTAAGGACTATATTTCATTTTAGCTTCCAATTCTGCGTGCCACTTTCTGCACTCAAGCCTTACTTCACTCACAGAATCTGTGCTGGGCTAAATTGCTAAGACATTGGTCCACTGTAATGTATGCTAATAAAATATAAGCATACAGGTCAAAAGAGAAATATTTAATAGAGGGTGTTTATCCATGGTGATGGGAACAGAGAGCTCTGAATATACCAAGACCAAGTAGTTAGTGAATCTGTCATACACATAAATCAGCCACGCTCCCTCTGCATTTCTAATTGTCTCCCTAAAAAGGTTTAGTCAACCCCTTAAAATGATGATCACACAAATGCATTTTTRTAGCCTGTTTGCTTTTAGTTATGCAAATTTGTTCAAGAGAAACGATGCACTCAAAATGCTCTAAAATTTTTAAAACCTACAGATGTCTAGTGTGCAAGAATTTTGCAAAGTTAATGCTCTCCAGCCAAATATGGCATTGTACTGATTTGTGTTTCAAGCTGGCTTTAGATAYAAGTGAAATGGGTCAGGGTAGTAAAGTGCTGAGGAGAGCAGTGGTATTATGGTCTGCTTTTCTGCTTTATCCAGGGTAGGATTTGTTGCTGCCACCAAGGCAGGTGTGGAGTTGTGGGGTGGCATCTACCCTGAAAGGCACCATTACATGTGATAAGCTGGTTGCTAAAGCTGCAGCCAAGAGAGCTGATGGTCTAGGACTAGATGAAAAATATGTATTGTTTTTGAAGTCTTTTTAGCTGCGTTTTGCAACCCTTGCTGCATTGTGTGTGGAGACTGATTCTTTAAGCATCTCATATCAACAATAATCTACTCTAGAAGTGAATTAAGTTAGACTGAAGACTGCTTTCATCTTCATGCTGGTTTAATATTCAATTAATTTCCAAAAAAATGTTAATTAAAAATAACTTTCTAGTGTGCCTAGGTCATGTGTGAAAGGACAAATTAACCTTCTAGATCACTTAGGTTTAGCAGTCATGGCCAGAGCAATCTTTAAACAGCTTTTTAAAAAGCCCAGACCTTCACACTGTGGGTAAAAGCTGTCTTTCATTGCTTGGGTGTTCAGTAACTACTACCCTGGAGTTCGGATCCTACTTTTGGCCTCAGACTCAACTGCAGTACGAATAATGGTACACTTGAAAAAGAAAAGATCGTTTTATGGTTTGTCACTGTTCAAAACACTTACCTTGGACAAAATCTTGTTAGGCTTGGAGACTTCAGTCATAAAGCCTCCAGTGAGGATCCTGCGTATTTGACCTTCACACTTGTCTTTCATAGCTGTCACTGCAGCAGAATAGGAAGAATTAAGCCGAGTGCAGCTCCCTGCGTAGCTGGAGATGCAGGTAGGGGCAGCCTTGGGGAAACATTGCTGCCTGCACTCTGAATTGGCACGTCTGTAGCCACCAAACTAGGAGCAGAGGGAGAAGATCTTGCATCAGCCTGAGCTGCCTTGTACAGAYATACTGCTCTAGTAGATCATGATGTTTAGCATTGAAATGCAAAGTTAGAAGCAAATTTGGAGGCTTGCATTACTTTCACTGTGTTGAATCTATGCTTTGGCTTGAAAAGGGCTACAGTATAGCTGGCAGCTTCCACAGGCTCTAAATTAGCACGCAAATACTGAAGCAGGATGTRAAAATCAAAACTCTGAATATGATACAGTCATTTTATAGAGTTCTGCATTGCCTTAAATCCACTATAGAGCTGCTGTTCATGTCAGTGGGCAGTATATGGCCCATCATTTGTCAGGCCRTTTAAATTCAGTGGCTTAGCACTTAGTCTTTTGGAAAACATTCTGCACGTTTTGATTTACAGCAGTGTAGAGCTGATTAAAAAGTCACTCRTTAAAGAGGTATCTTTTATTATAATTGCTAAATATTTTTTTGGTGTGGTTAGTAGGTTTCACCTTAAAAATGATGTATGTGTCCTGGCTCTTATCCCAAGTTGGTGGATCAGAGCTGCTGGCTGGTAGATTWGTACTGAAGTGACAGAGGCTTTGCAATACTTTCTTTGCTCAAGCAGAGGAATATCAACCTATTCTTGTGAGGATAGCAGAATTTGAAAATCTGGCTTTTACTCTCAGGTACTAGTTCCCTTTCTGAACTGGGAGAGGCTATTTAATTTCTCCTCTACTTGTTTCACAAAAGCTATAAGAGTACCTCTTTTTCATAAAATGTTCTGAGATCCCATAAAAAGCACTACATGAGTTCTAGCTTCTGTGATAATCATGCAGTTTAATTTGCCAAGCGCTATGAAGCTAGCCCTCAACTAACAAAAGAGAAATGTTGCTATTATGGCRCACATGCTCCATATCTTCTGCCCTGATCTTGGAGCCTTTTCTTCYTCCTCCTCTTCATTCCTTAAAATAATGATTCTTCTCTGCTATGTTCTTCTATTTACAAGTAAGTTAATAGAAGGAAGATTACTGCTTAGTCTAGTTTTTTCCTCTTGGCRCTCTCTCTACATAAGCCTCACAACTTATTAATATTTCTAAAATCCAAAATAATCTTTGTCTGGAGAGTCTGTCCAAATGTAATGATGTCCTACTTGGCAAGGCACTAAGAGATCCATTTTTAGGCCAGTGCATTGTGAATATCAAATTCAACAGCTTCTGGTGTTTATCATTATCATCCCTTGATCTGGCCTATGCTGAATTCTTGCAGGAATATCTATTCTGGAGGCAAGGTCTGATGCATTCCCATCTCAGTGGCAATGCTGTCCTCCGTTGTCCTTGCCCTGCCATCTCTTGTTTGCCGTAATATCTGACACAAGTGTGGTGTGGCAGAGCAGTAAGCTCAGTCAGGGAACAGGTCCAATTAACCGGTGGAAAAGAAAAATGGTCATTGCAAAGAGGTGCCTGTGCAACTTGCTGCTTGTGCTGCATGGATGGAGGGTGGATAGGCAGGAAGGATCACAAAATGGCTGAACTTATTCAAAGTGGCAAATTCCAGCTAGGACTGCTTGTAAAGCACTAAGAGGGTCTGTCCGATCTGTTACAGACATACTAGAGGGAGCCACGTAGTGATCTGCTCTACAAATTACACCAGGGTGGACAAGGCCTGAGGTCAGTCAAGAGAAGAGGAAAATCCGTCAGTATGTTAGGCAGRATTGAGTCTGGGTTTCTGAGAGGGTTTCATGTCAGGAAGCATCCCTGAAGAAGCAATTTCATAGCTGAGTTGGCATTTTTAACTCATCTTAACTCTTGACTTGAAGTCTGCAGTCAGCCCTACAATACTGTCCTCAGAGTAAGATACTGCTTTTCTAGCAGAACAAAAGAACCATTAATGACACCAATTAACCAGTGTAATTCTCATTTACACCTCTTTATTACCTTCCACACACAGTATGTGATACATTATACATCCCATTAATTGTTAACATACACGCAAGTCAAGATCTTTTATTATACTGGGTCATCTATCATTGATACAGAGATATAGATATTTTATAGCTGAGCCAACTAACACTACTGTAGAGCAGAATCTATGACCATTTTCACATCAAATCTGATTGTGTTACTAAGCCCTTTAAAAGTGCTTAGTATGTAATTTGGCCTCCTCCCAGAAGGTGTTTTATGGAGGGGAACAAAAAAAGTGGGATTTGGGGTAAGCTGTATTTTTTTTTGTTTTGTTTTAAATATTGAAATTATTTTTCTCATTTTAAAATTGCAAGGTAGAGCGTTGTTCTGTTACATTGCAAATTCCTATCTAATAAGCATAATAGCTGTCTGTTAGTTACTGAAAACACAGAGGAATTAGTGAATGGGCCCTGTTTAAGGGGAAACTAGGTGAGAATTATTAAAGGAGCTAATGATTTTCCATTTTCAGAGGATATAAAAATCAAAACTATAATGCAATAAATATGAATGTGCTTTGCTTAGCCTGTTATTTGCAGAAGAGCTCCAGCTGTCAAAGGGCTGCATGTTGCCCACAACCACTGACATTATTTAAAGTCAACGACACAAACTTTTGAAGGTTGATTTAGACATTCAGGTCATATGGCTACTCTTGTGTACTCTGATCTTAAATTCCAAATGTATTTTTCTCTCTTTGTGCTTTGTCAGAGCGCTCCACAGCTGATTGGAAAATTGTTTTCCCTCTGGAGAAAACAAAGTTCACGCACAGGTTGTTTCCATCTCCCCAGTGTGACTTTGGATCTGATTCATGGCTTCTCTTACGGCATGGTGATACATGAGCAGAYCTTGCTGCTGTGCTCCTTGCCTTGGGTTTCGGTGTCCTGTGGCCACTTGTTGCACAGGTGGTACAAGATGGCTTGTCAGAGCCAAGAGATGGCTCAGAAAGCTGCTCCTTGGCTCCTGCCTCCCTGCTGAGGCATCACAAGTGCTTGTCCACTAAGCCTGGGAGCAGCAGCTAATGGCCCTGTTGCCCAGCCAGGACCAATGCTCTCCCATCAGCTCCTGGAGAGCTTGTGCAGAACTGTGGAAGCAGCTCCCACGGTATTGCCACTCGGTGAAGCCGGGCGCTRACTAGGCAAACACTTCTCTTCTGCTTTGCGTGGAGAAGCACCAGCAACCTTCTCGGGCAGAGAGAGGYGGCAGGTGCGGAGCAGGTGTGTGGGCATGTGCTGTGCCAAAAGGAGCCCACTGCGTAGCGGCTCCAGCAGGTGCCCCTGGGCCAGGTGCAATGGGCTGAGCCAGGCTGGTGGGGTTCAGCCTGCAGGTCCACCCTGGAGACCGCTGAGGCTTTGCTTGGGTCTGCACCGCCAGGACAAAGGGCAGGATTAGYGCTTCCCTAGGAAGCACCTGCTCAGCTGTGTTGTAACGTAGGTGACAGTATTTCTCTAAATAAATGCTTGCTTTAGGCCGGCGGAGTAATTTGGCGCTTATTTAACCTTTCTTAAAGAGACTGATTTAGTGATTTTGAAACTTAATTTCAGTGGTGTCCGTGTGGTAAATCCTGTGGTTTGCATCAGAGTAAGCAGGTGAACAAAGATGTGAACTGACTGCATCCATGACCACTGCTGGAAGATCCTCAACAGAGGAAATAGAGCTTGATCCCCCCCCAACACACACGCACCCAYGCCCACCATGGCCAGGTCCACCTGCACCCGGTCAGCTGGCACGCTGAGCTTTAAAATGTCTTGGCCTGATGCATTTATTATTTGTTCATTCACATACAGCTTCACTGCAGAATAATCAAAAAATAAAAGCGTCCATGCATTTGCTATGCTCGCTTGTACTTCTAGTACTGTGTTCTTGCTTTAAGCATAACTTACGTAATCTGCCTATGCTGCTGTTGAGAAAGGTTGGACCTGAGAAATTTTGCAGTCTGCATCTGCTGTGGGGAGTCTCTAGGTAGTTCCTCACGCAGGGCTTTGCCTCTGTTGGGACAGCAGAAYGGGGCGCTCTGGCCACCGTGCGCCCAACGCGCGTGCAGGAGGCATCACAGCCGGCATTGGAACGGGCCCCAACCTGAGCCTGGCTGGCCCCAGACAACTGCTTCACGCTGTGCTAAATCCAGCTCCCATTATCTATATTCCTTAATTAGAGCAAATGAATACTAATTATTCATGTCTAGTATTTGATCAAAAAGAATGGCAGCGGCAGTTGGAGTCTGTGCGTGTCGGACCTGCCTCTCTCGTATGCGAAACGTGGATACGTTTGCCTCTGACTTGCCACTCTGATGCATGGTTAGAATGGAAGTGATCTGAGGCTAACGCCGTGTCAGTAAATAACGAAATGCTGCTGACTGAGCAGTTTACGACCCTAAGTAGGGAGCTAAGGATGTTAGAGGCAGACGGAGGTTTGCGTTAGCATAGCCCCTGCGATAAATACCTGCTAAGCCATATATAAGCGCACAGAAGTTCAGTATTTGTGTAACTCACCAAAATGTTACTAGTTTTCATTCTAACTGCATTCATGATTTGTGAACGCTTACATTTTTAATTAATTGATGCCATTCACTGGGCAAAACCAACATGGTCACTGACTCTGGAAGAAAAGATTTAAAAAATGATATTATTGTATAGAAAGAGTTAAAGAGGTTTTAGTATATACYTATGTGGCCCTCTCTGGCATAACAATATGTACTGATATGTTTTACCKTTGATTATTATTTTCATAAACTAAATTTGTCATAATAGTAGTGTTTTGTGTAAGAATTCTACCTAAACGGAAAATTTTCTCTAATGATACAGTTTATAAAGGAGATTTTCCTCAAGAAATTATAGTCTAATAGTGTTTTCTAATCATAACTTGAACTGYATCTGGGCTTTTTAGGTGACTCTCCAGATCAATTTGCTGATTTCCTAAAGGAAGAGGAAACTAAGCTGTAGATCTTCAAAATTTTCTTCATTTGGTTATCCTGGCTCTATACTAATAAATATGAGAGGGGCTTGGAGCGGTTCTGTGAGGTACTAAAGGTGCTCTTTGCTCTTACACTGAAATCTCAGTTTAAAAGTTTGAAGCCCCTYGGCAGCCCCCCCTGCTGAAGAGCACCTCTGCTGTCTTTGCTGAAATGTACTGTAAACCTGCGTCTGACTTGCTGGCTGTTCTCAACTTTAGTTCCCTTCTATTGTTAGCTGTGCCTTATCCTTTAATTATTGTATAGCTTATTTCATTCTTTTTTCTCATTCAAAATTCAAAGCATTTATTGTAATGAATTAAAAGGACAATGAAGCCTAACCATAATTTGCTGATAAATGTTACATAAGAAACTCCTAGATTAAATTATTCATTGCATTTTTTTTTTCACTTGGCTCTAGGCTCCACAAAGCACCGACACACCAACAGCTCTGAAACGCTTTTCCTGGAAGGACTGGCAGCAGAAGTAGCATAGTTCCCGGAATAACTGGGCACAGAAGTAGCATCCTTTTCTTCCTACTGGCTTGCTTTTAGTTGCTTCTATATTTTAGGGATGGTGATTATAAAGATCAAGCAGTAAATCCTTGCTGAGCTTGGAAATATCAGGAGTTTTAGTCTCTGTATCCTCTACCTTGATGAAACCGCAGTTAGTGCAGTTCTGTGAGTAACTTGAATCGGTGGATTCTTCTTAATGTCCTACAGTCGCCCATGCAAATCAGCAGAGTCTGAAAGTTCCTGAGTTTATAGTGTTTGCTAATAGTTCACTGAGACCGCGTTCTAATAATGAAACGTAGCTGGGGARAGCTGCTGCAGCTCTGAAGCTTCCCTGAGTGAGGCAGGGTCTGTGGCTGGCCAAGTCTTTGGGTTTGCAGAAGCAAAGCAGCCTAGGTAGCTCAGAAAACCTGGAAACCCACTTTTCTCAAGCTATTGAGATGAGATCCTTCATGTCTGCTTTTCCTCTTTTCTTTTTTTCTCCTTTCTGAGCAATCTTTTGCAGTTTTGTGCCTGATCGTTAAGAATTGCACCCCTTTAAATCAAAGCAAGCAATAAAGCTTGTTACTATTACATTCCCAGATACTGAGTCTCTCCTTTTTAATGTGTCTGCAATAGTAGCCCAAGCTGTATTCGGTAGCATTTTTGAGGCTTTCCAATGATAGTTATGTGGGAGTCAGGATTAGCTCCTTTTAAAACATGTAATAGCTTTGCRAAGAGGAGAATGGATTGGGAATGTGTCATTTGAGATTTTGATAAAAACCTAATGGGAAATTGGTCTGTGAGCCAACTTGAATGAGCTAGAAACATTGTAATATGAACAAAGATCAGCAAAGCTCCTCAGGTTGCCCAGAAGTATTAAGTGTTTCATTTGTGAAATCCCCAAAGTCTGCCAATACGTGAAAGCTTGGCATGATACAGAAGGTGCACTTGCTAAGACAGGATTAGCACAGATGGAAGCCAGAGAACTGAGAACATTTTCTGTGCCCATCTGATGAATCTTCAGGCTCCATTTTGCAGGTGGATTCCAAAATAAGATAACAGGTGGCATATTTAAGGATTTCAAAGCAAACCTGCAGTGTTGCTGTAGAAAGGTGATAAAATTGTAGAACAGACTGCTTTTGCAGTCAGATCTTTAAGCTACATTTTATACCTCGTTTGCCTGATAGAAGATTATTTAACTAGAGACAAAATATCTCCAGACCTGTGAATGCTATGGTTCATGTATATAGTCAATGTAAAGTAACTTTTTGTTGTACTACTTGCAGTCCTACACGTTGTAAATGATGCATAGGATTGGAAGCAAGATGACTGTGAGAAGCCCAGTCAGACAGAACTGGCTCTCAGTTAAATAGGAAATATTAAGAAATAGTGTAGGCTGAAAATGAACACATTGCATTTGAAAACAATGATTATTATTTAGAAAACAAAGAAACACACTGATTCAATATGAGCAGCTTTACAGTATTGGAAAGATTTTTTTTTCTTTTTCTCCAATCAATTAATTGTGTTTTTTGATAGATGGAGTTTTAGCTTTTCAGATTGTTTTGTGTAGGTGAGTTTCTCATGTGAGAGAACCCCTGAAGTCTAATAGAAACCTTTTAAGTAAATCTTACAAAGCTCTAATCTCTCAAAAGCTCCCATGTTCTTCTCCTCTGTTCTTATTTAATTTTTAATAAGAACAATTCCATGCAGCTCTAAAGCATGGCTCAATTAAGAAACATTCCTACTAGGCATCTTTGAAATCTTGGGAGGTTTTTCTTTTTTCTTCTTTTTTTTTTTTTTTTAATTTTTGTTTTACTCCTGCAAATCTCAATTTTGGTTCATTGGAATTTCGAAAAAGAGTTTCTCCCTAATTGCACTCCATTCACTATTATTTACAAATCAAAGCTCCATTTCACACAATTATTTACAAGGAGACCAAACAACTTTCAAAGTCTCATATTTTATGCTAGAAGGAGATGATTGAACACATTAGTATTGTATTTTGAAGTTGCAAAAAGGATCTTTGATCTAATTCCCCAGACATTATCTGTCCAAAAAAAAAAAAAAAAAAAGGCATCTGAATCAAAATTTCAAACCCAGGTACTTTATAGTAATCAAACCTTAACTCGTTTATGATTCACTTTTATTTTTATGGTGTATGACACTCTTGCTGCTCTGATTAAGCTTGTATCAGCATTATAAAATGGTGCTTTCAAGGGTTTATAACTTAGCTGCAAAAATTTACTCTGGGATGAAAACAGCATTACGGCCTGACTGGAAAATCATGTTTGTGTAAAATGTACGTCTGCCAACATGCATAAAATTTTTAGAATCTTATTTTGGGATTTTTGAGAGCAGATTGCAATGGTAGTCTCTCATCAGAATGCATATTGTTAATGATGAGAGAAGGAAACTGCGCCCGAAGCGATCTTGCACAATGGTTGTGGCAGGTTTCATTTTCTGGTCCAGTGTTTACTGAAGTCAGCCTGACTTATTGCTGCTGGAACGGAAGATCTAAAACTGGCACGTTCACGTAATTGTGTGCTTCTTGYTTTTCCTTCCCCCGAGTCCACGCAGAACGGACAGCTCGACGTYAGGACAGAGCTCGTTCTGGCCACTCCTTGTACCTCTAGCTCCTGTGCCATTTATGGGTGTTGCAGCCTAATTGGATTGGCCAAACTCCAGTATAAATAAGTGTATGCTGCCTATTGAAAGGACTGGTGAACTTTCCAATGTGGCGCAGAGTCTGTTTTCGCTTCCTACATTTAGATGCAGTTGAGATGGGTTGTTACTTCTGCGCAGCTGATGGTTTCGATAGTTACGTGTCAGCGCTGACCTGATGTCTATAAAATGCCTTGATGTGTTATCCAGAGCATGAACAAATGTAAAAGAACATATGTATTTACCTGTTGCAGAGCAGTTCTGCTGTATGAAAAGGAAGCAATATACTTTTTACAGGGTTCTAGAAATACTTTTTAAAAAAGAAGTGGCTAGCAGGCCTTGGGAGGGGATGGGGAAAAATCTGGATGGCATTTCCTAGCCCAAACTCCATAAAAGCTACAAAATTCAAACAGATGACTCGCTTGCTTTCTCTGCCTTGTAGTGTGGGGCTGACTTCTGCCTCAGTAGGTGTTTGTAGGGGAGGGGCTGTGGGCACTTATTGGTGACTCTGAAATGCGTTGGCTTTTGTTGCTCATTGCCACGCTATTTCACTCAGACTTTATCTTTTTTTCTTTATCTTTTTCTGCTGGGTTTTTTTGAAAACTCAAGGGTAAATGGCAAAACGCCACAAACCATGGAGATTTAATTTTCTGCATTCCATTTTATTGCACACTTGTATCTTAATGAGGAGCAGCTACAGTTATCTTCCCAGCCCCCAGACTTCTTAAATACAGACTTTGTTAAAATGTGCTTTGGGGATCAGGTCATTCCGTTTGTGCAAATCCTTTGAAGGCAGTGGCCAGCTGCTATCAAGTCTGGCCCTCTTTTAGTCTTTGCAAACACCAATGGGAATTCGGTGTCTGTTAGACTCATTTTAATGCCTTTAAGAAAAATGACAGGAACTAACAAAGCACGAAAACGTAGGACGCCTGAAGTGGTCTAGGTTGGAGGAAAAAGGAATCCAATGTTGGTAATGGGGGTGCTCCATCACCCATCAGTCARCTTCAAAGGCATCCCATAGTACTTCAGAAGGAAACTGTTTTCCAAGGAGGAGCTTGGTTCTGAGGAAGCAAGAGCTGTTGGGGGATATCAAAAAAGGATTCACAGAGATCAAAAACCTTTGATTCAAAATACAAAATGCCATTAACTTCATATAGGCATGCAGCCTTCTTAGATGCTGTTCCTGCAAGCTTTTCATAGAGGAACATCTCTTGCAAAGTTTGGTGGTGTTTTTGCTTGGTGCAAAGAACAACAAACTCCAATCYAGCCTTCCTTGTGTTCACACTGTTTTCTTCATCTTTGTTTAGGGCATGCTTAAAGATGCCTGTGTACTCACAAGTTTTGATAGAACTTCTTAGATGGAAAGTGTTGAGTTTTATAGCTCTGGCTCTGGGGTTGTCCTGTTTGCCACCTCTTCTTGGACAAACAACTGCAGATAATGGTACTGTACTGGTCAGAGAGTCTCCTAGAGACGCTCGTAATTTTTGCACTGTGAATTGTTCCCCTGGAAATAGCAGGTTCCTGGTGACACTGTGATAGATTTGAAACTATTCTGTAATAACACAGAAATAGTGTATGTTTACTTAGTTATTTTTATAAGATTTTATATTTTTTTTCCTTTTTTTTTTTTTAAAATTTTCAAGCTGATTTAGTACAACAGAGAACTGACTCTCTGGGGGGGAAAAAAAGAAAGAAAAACCCTATGCTGGGGCAGTCTGTAATAGGCCATCTTACTGCAAACTATTTCACTGCTAAGGATCGATGCCAAAGCATTAGCTTAGCAGAGAATGAGATATCAAATTGACAAAATTGCCTGTGCCCTCTTTCCTGTCCTAGTTAAAARTAATCAGAACTATCCTGACAAGTTTTAAAAGGCAAATTCTCTCTCAAAAGGGAGAGAAACCAGGAGATGCTTCTCCTGGACTATTTGAAGAAAGTAGCCAGATTCCTCTCCTTACTCAGGGGATTTATCTGAAATAAATGTGTGCAGAAGTTACTGTTTTTAAATGTGCTTTTCCCTAAATATTTAGTTTCTTTTATTGAACCATCATCTTTCTATTAAGAATGGTGCCTGATCAGTGTATTTTTACTTGCCAAAGGCTCCTGAAGAGAAGACCCTCAAGTTAGGTTTGCCAAGAGCWGTTGATTCATAGCGTGTTTTAGCCCAATACCAGTCTGGTCATGGAATAGTTGTGAAATCTCACTGCCTCTGAAGAAGCGGTGGCCTACATAGAGACTCCACTCGCAATTTGTGGTGGTGGTTGCTGTCTTATGGGTACCCACGCTCTTAGTCTGAGTTTGCCAAACTCACCCAGAGCATGAAACAGTAACAGGTCTCTCTCCGTGGCTAAGCTCCAGCTACATTTTCAGTAGGTCTGGCAGGTACATTTGAGTTCTTATTGTTCTTAAAAGTTTGATCGAATTTAACTCTTACCAGGCCAGTAGTAATAAGTCTTATGATGAGGACCGAAAACTGCTCTAGTTAATTTGCAATTTGTTTGAAAATAAATAAATTCTTTCTCCACAATACACCTCCCTCTAGTTTGCTTCCTCTAAAGAGGTGTTTATTATACTAGGAAAAGGAGCCAGAAGCCTTTCTGTCATTAGTGAATAATGCCATATGACTCCCTTGTGGTGCAAATGCCAGATTATGCAATGCAGGATAGTTATTGTCTCTAAATATAGCATTGTTTGGTATAGAAGTGTCTCTGGAATAACAAATTTTCTCTTATGGATGTTAATATTATACTTTAATAAGGCCAAAATAACGGCTACAAATCTCAGATTTAGCTAAAGGGCATGCATTGTAAATTCAAGTTTGTTACTCTCACTTTCATAACTCACTGGAACAGTCCACTTGGTGACCCTGATTTACTTATCCTTGTCGTATTAGAAGCAGCACAAATACACTGTAGTATTTTGCACTGAAGTGGCAAAACCCCATATTAGCACTACGTAAAACCTTCCCGTTGTTTAATACTTTCTGTCAGACAACCRCATTCTTCCTGCATAATGGAAACAGCACCCACAGCTAGTGGGCTACAAATTACAGAATAGTTCATCACTTAGGACTCTCCAGCATATGATGTGTTGCAAATATTTATATTAGCAGCTTTTGTGCTTGACTGTAAAGATTAGAGATCTTACAGAGAGCACTGAAGGAATTACAGCCCTGTGGTGATGTTGGGGGAATGCATCTTTCCTGTTTAAAAAAAAAAAAAAAAAAATCTTTTCAAGGAAAGAAAAAAAGCATCTTCTAAAAGTCTTTCCAGCTAGAAGAGTCAGCATGCTTTGTTGTGAAAATAGTGAAAGCTTTGCCCTATGATTCAAGTTTTGGATTGAATTTAATAGCATTTCTCTGCTAGTTGCAGTGGCAAAAGGTGTCCTTGACTTGAATTGATGGAATTTTAGCGAGGAAGCAGAAGGCATCTTTTGTTCTTGGTGTTTAGGGCGTTGGGTTTGTTGGTGGGGGGGGGGGAATGTTTTTATACAGCCAGCACAGTTCTGACATTATCCACTATTGTCAGCACAAATATGAACTCTGATTTTCATCAGGAGCTAACCTACTTTTAAAAGAGCACCTTGAATGCTGAATTTTATATTACGTACAGAAAATCAAGGGGAGAGAGAAGCTCTTCTGCTATTTTCAGTCATACCAAGGGCAGGATACATTTGATACCGAGAGGGGGCCGTAGCCAGCCCTGGAGAGGGGACAGTATTGTCTTGTATTTCTGTGACAAAAGGAACTGCACGAATTTATGGCAGTCCTTTTATGAGTTGTATGAAATGTATGGATTCTTGTTTCCCTGATAACTATCTCTGTTATAAGAGCCTCCTGTCTCAGGATGAAAGTGCTGTAATGGGGATAGTTCAGTAAAGCTCGATAGGTGAACAGCTGACTAAACAGGAGGATGTCTAAGTGCACAAGTCAGTGCCACTTGGCTGCTGATGCATCCTGCTCCTTAACACAGTGAATGCAACACTGAGTTTCAGTGGAACTTCTGAAAATTTCCTTATTGACTTTTTTCCAAGCCGCTAAACATAACAGACATAGAATTACAAAAGTAATATTTCTAAGTGAATCATTTTATAGGAGGAAAACATGCAGATGACATCTTCATTACAATAATAAATGATGTAACCTGAATTAAAACCTATATTCCCCTTTTAGTTGCTCTTAAATGATATAGCAAAGGCTGGCAGGCATATGCATATTCAGYAGCAGTCGGATTGCTGGTGTCCACAGCAGACTGTCTAGTGACTGAATGGGACTGTGCTGAAAAAAAATGGAGATTTGACAATAAGTTCCCTTTCCTTCAAATATTCAGGCCTTTATCACATGAGATCCAGGCTGTGGATCCAGCAAATGAGTAATTTTATGCATGCAGAATTAAATGTTAGATGGAAAGCTAGTTAAAATGGCATATTATGACCGTTATCTTGCAGTCTGTATCTGAAGGAGGGAAGAATACAGGTAGCTAGTCTCTATGTAATCATTCCTTTAACGATCTCTGTAGACGTATTGTGAAATGAACTGGGTTTGGTCCTTTAAGGGAGTGCTCTGGGCTTGATGGGTGCAAGAGCGGAGCTGTGAGAAGCCTTTGCTGTCTGCAAATCTGAAGCTTCCTTTGAATTTTTGACTTTATGCTTTAGCTTATTCCTGATAGCCATTCATGAGTCATTCGTTAGTGCATATAACAGTTATCAGATGCCACAGGAGCATGAAAAATTTCCAGTCTAATAAACACTATTGTAACTGTCACCTCTTTATGATGTGCAGAAGGATAYGTGCACCGGATTGCCAGCTTTTCCTTTGCACAAAGTCTGACACCCTTCTCCTGGGATCTCAGTTTTTCATAAAACTGTCCTCCCCATGAGTTAACTCGGTAAAGTCAAGACAGGCACAGTCTCCCACATGAACCTGATGGTCTGCTGATCCCTGCAGAGCGAAGCTGTAGAATCGAGGTTAATATGCTATTCCTGAGTCTTGCTCTTTAAACTAATCGAACAAAATGATCTGTTAATAGAACAAGATTTTTGATGTTAGGCTTTTTTTTTCTAATGTTGAAATGGGGAATATACTGTCCTTGAGACCAGACGCACCCAAAGTTCATGAAAAGTGCAAGTGTGTATGGAATGAATTTGAAACAAGGTTTTTAAGAGCTGGGTCATCAGATGAGAAGAGTTTCCTGAAATTAAGGGGTGACCACTATTATTAGAGACAGCAAAAGACATTCCAGACTAAATATTAAAAATGTGGATGTAGCCACACCTTGAAATGCAGCTGTAGCATAAGCACGATTCCATGTATGGAGGTTTGGCAATAGTGGAAGGACAGCAAAATAATCATCTTATATCTTACATCATCTTAACCTTCTGTTAAAGCTTTCCTTGTAAAGAAGTATAAAATAACTGTGGTAAATACGCGGAGCAAGACAAAGAACTTCTTTGGAGTCCAGTGTGGTTGTATTGCTTGTGGGTAAATCTAGCCTGTATTCTCACCTGTATAGAAATTCAAAAAAATCTCTCTGGAGGAAAAATATCTTCAGTTTTACATACACAGAATCATGCACGTATTTAGCTATTGGAGTAAATAACAGGAAGTGTAGTCATCTTCTTGTAAATTGAAAATGTGATATAAACTTTTTAATGTGTATGCACAATTTAATCTAGTAGCAGAATTTAGCTAGGAGACAGACATAAGTATTTCTTTAGTACAGAGTTTTGAGACAGCTTCACAGGACATCCCAATGAAAAGTATGACTTAGCTGAAAATAGTAATGAGGTGAAAATTTGTCTTCAGAAGTGTTTAGCCCTGCAGGCTCACTGTAGAACTGCAAAGATTCTGCAGGTGTAGTAATACTTCATTAAAGGTTGATGTGAAGAGCTAAGGAGAGTGCTTATTACAGTTTAAATAACAAAAACTGAAAGGGGTGTGATTATGTTGGAAGATGGGGTTAGAATTCAAAATGATATGACCAGGGGAAATAATCTGTGAAAAGGGATGCTGTTCAAAAATGACAAATTCAAGGTCCTGTGCCTCAGCGAGATCAACTGACTGAGCAAAAAAGGGAAATGACTGCAGGTTTTGCAAGTCAAGCAATTGAGCATAAGGTGAACATGAGTCACCAGTGCCATTTTGTGGCGCACAACCATGCTAGAATATATGAACAAATATACAACCTTCAAAATATGGTGGAAAAAAATCCATTCTCTCTAGAGCTRCTAAAACCTTGACTACATCTACTTTGGGGTGCTGCAGTTTGTGAAGTGTGCAAGGCAGTAGAAAGAGTCCAAAAGAGTTCAGTGAGAAAGAAATTGAAGAAATCTAGAGAACGGGGAAAGACTGAATAAATTAGATGACTTAGYCAGAAAAAAATTTGGTTTTGCCAGCATCTGAATGATCCTTTCCCAATGCCTGCTTGCTGCTCTTCTCTCTCATCTCTCTTCCTCTCTCTCTCCTTTTTGCTGTGAAAGGACAAAGTTCAAGAAAAAAAGARGGGAAATGGTGCAGAGCAGCATTCCTGTAGCCTTTCCTGAGAATYCATTTTTGGAAATTTAAGGTAATCCATTGCTTCTGGCTTGTGTGTGTAGTTTAGCATGTTTCCATTGGCTGCGCTGCTTTCCAGGTCCATTTACCAGCTGAAGTTCGGCTCTAGAACTCAGTATAATAGCTGGTAATTTTATGCCTTACAATAACATTTATAGTCACACACTTTAAAAGGAAGGCAACCTCATCTCATGCCTCTAGGTGTTAGAAGGACATTAGAGAGCAATAATCTTCCTGTTACAGCGTTGTGTCCCCACGCAGGGGTTCGTGCCCAAGGTCGCTCCAGGCAGCACGTTGGCSGGGCAGAGCACGAGAAGAGCCGTGGGTGGCAGTGCTGCCCAGAGCTCCCTGATCCCCCTCGGTGCCTGTTGCCTGCCTCGACCAGACATGGATTTTCTTCTAGGCATCTGCCCAGTTGCTTTTTGAACTCTTCCAGAGCATTTTATGGTTATATCCATTAAAAGTGACAGTAAGATATCTTTCTCTTGTTACCCAAACGAGCTTGAAGGACCGATGATATGGTATGATATGTTGTAAGGGTCTAGATTTGTATGTATGGAAGAACGTGCACCAAATTAGAAAACAACATTTCAGGACATGTACATTGAAAAAGCAGAGAAAGTGACAAGTTACTTTGTTCTAATTTAGTGTACCAAATGAATATGAAACTATTTTGGAATATCAATACATTTTTTAATTTAAACAAATCTAATTATACTAAATTAAAGATTTATTTAGTTAACTTTGTAATATTACATACTTAAATATTTTAGATGTCCAAGATAAACATAATAAAAAGACTGTTTAATCTACAAATTAATCCAAAAAATAAATTGCATTTTAATTACATTGATAGTGATCAAGCCCAAGTATGACTGGCATATTGCTTCCCAGAGACAGCCAAAAGGCAGAGAGAAGCAAACATTGTGGGGCAGATTTTTTTCCTTACACCCCTGGAGGTTTTGAATAACTCCTTTAAGTTTTGTAGATATATTCCTAATTTATACTAATCTAGCTGAGCAGAATTTGGCCTTGTACCTGAAACTGGTCCAGCACATTCCTACGCTGAAGATGACTCCAGTAATGAAAATCTGTCTTGTAAATGACTCATTGTGAGAAGACTGTGCTGAAGATGTTGAAAATCAGGATGATGCATGTGAAAATGAAATTAATCAATATGAAGATGAGGATCAGCAGTCTATCACAGCGGAGCTGTTTGAAAATAATGAAACTGAGGAAGCAGCTACTGCTGGGGAAACACATGAAATTGCAAGAAATGTCAGTGATAATAATGAATTAGTAGYTATTTCCAGAAACAGAAGCGACTGAGTTTGCAGACAAAGGAAGGTATGGTAGGAAGTTGTGATACTTGTGACAGTTTTCCAGGCCCGGATTTTTTGAAAACTTGGTGATGTAAATACACATACAGAAAATATGCACAATTATCTGATCTCTCTCTGTAGTTACTGCAGTCGTACATTCAAGTAATTGTCAAGTTAGGCAATTTCTCGTGTAAGGAGAGGAGTTCAGAGAGGATGTTTGAGGAGTTCAGAGTATAAATCAAGCCTCAGTACAGTCATGGAACGCTGCATATCGTTCCTCTCTCTTTGTCCCAGAATTTACAAGAACACCTATTTTCCCCAAGCTGGGCAGTGAATCTAGCGCTATAAAAAGGCGGGACGGTGTTCACGCCTGCTAACGGGTTAAAACAGCAGTGCATGTTTTCACCTATCGGACGGGTCTCTGCCCTTAAAGTAGATGCAGTGATCGTTATTTCAAGCCTGTCACTAAAACTTCTGAACCCATAGCTGCGTTATTAGACTTCTCTGTGTTTCTTACCATTAGACACTTTCCATGGCRTTTCTCAGAAGGTTTATCGCGTTGCTGGTTGTTGATAGCTCTGTCTGGGCCCTGGCTTGTGAATAGCTTCAGTTTTGAACTGATAAGCATCTGATATGTGATCCGTTGGTGTAGTAACGTTACAGCYGAGGTGGACGGAGGTAAGGGATAATGCTGCCGTCGATGGTTCTCTGCAACGGGCCGACTGGTTCGAGAGTTCATTCCCTGGCACATCTCAGTCTGAGACTTCTCATCTTCTGACTTTAGGACGCTTTGCAGAATAGAACCATCTCATGATGGTTCTCAACCTTCTTTGAATTGTGGATTAAACATTTCCTGGTGAGCTGCAGATCCTTGTAGTAGGCAGAATGAAACTTGCTGAAAATAAGCCTTTGTTTCTTTCTGGTGTTTTGCAAATCTGTTAGGTAAAGCCTATGCAAATGTATGGACCTCAGGTCTTCCACTTGAAAAATGCTCTAAGAGAAAGGAGTAGAGAATGGAGACTGGGGCATCCAAGATTGGTATCTTTTTTTTTTTCTTTTTTTTAAAAAAAAAAAAAAAAAAAAAAAAAAAAAAAAAAAAAAACAATTTTGAGAGAGAATAGGAACGTATTGTGTAGTTTGGGTGTGATTATGTTTTGATACATGACAAAGGCTCCTGAAGGCCTGGGATAGATCCTTCTTTAATGCATTGTATTAATCTAAATAAATATATATCACAGTGAACACAGATAAGTGATTGGTGATACTGAATTAAAATTTGATTCCAACTGAAATAATCTGTGAACCTGAAAGGAYGGAGGAACGGATCAGAAGGGATTTAGGAGACATAAATCCCAGATGGAGTAACCTGAGGCCACCACTCAATGTGCCAGTTCTCCTCAACCACACACAGTCATTTTCTGTCTTGTTTTTTTCTGTCTTTGTGAAATGAGGTGGATAAAGCGAGTTTAATTCATGCAAACTCTGAGCTAAAGGATGGGATAGAGCAGCTCAGAGCTGATTTAAAGACAGATGCAACAGAAAACAAGCAGTTGGTGGATGGCAAAGAAATGGGCAATAAAAGACTCTGTGGTCTGCTCTGTGTCCTAAACTGCTACTTCTATGACTCCATTGCTGTAGTATGTAAGCCCATCACTGTACTTAGTATGTGCTTTTGCATTTGATTTCCAAGGGTAGGGAAGTGCTGGTATTTCCATTTTGGAGCTTTGGAGTGGAGAGAAGCAGAGAAACTAAGGGCTGGATTTTCAGTCATGCCAGTATAAGAGGGCACAGATTGGGCAGGAGTAATGAGATTCATGTTTTGTACCAAAACTTTCAGCATTTTGGAGCAGAATTCACATCCAATRTCTGAATGAGTAGTTTTTGTGTATCTGGGAGAGCTGAGCACATTTGATTGGAATCCAAAATAGCCTATTCAACAGCAAGGTACCTAAAATCTGTTAATTGAGCAGAAGTTACCTAATAAGGGAAGGTGTTGAGAGGGTGTATTTTRCAGCCCATCGTTTTGATGGGCTAAGGTTCTATTAGGAAAGAAGGGTCTCTTGCTTCCTTAAAGCTCATGCAAAAGACTTTCTATGGATAAAGGGATCCCTCTGGGGTATACCAAAGCGCTAATTCCTAAATCTAGAGAGAGATAAGGCAAAAAAAGCAAAGAAATAGGGGAAAAAAAATACAAAAGCCTTGAGAATCTCTGATAGAAAACTGTCAGAAGCTTATTGAATGTTTTTACTTGCTCTTACACATATGGTGTATCCAGGTGTCCAAAAGCCCATTCTAGTGTAATCCATTGACAGTTACTACCCTGAGAAATGTGGCATCTTTAGGGAAGTGGCAGATGCGTTAGTACATAACTAGAAGAATAATTATAATTTACCCTTCAACAGGCAGATGTTTTATTAGATATTTACTGGACACACATCTAAGTATACAGCTTCCCATTTGTACTTAAAAGTAAAGACACTAGACRTGTTTCTGAGGCTGGGATTTTGCTTTCTTCTACATTTGCACAGGCTTTGAAGGAATTCTGTAGCAATTTCAAAAAGTACCCAAGTTACTCTGAAGCTCAAATTTCAGTGTCTTTCAGTGATGTTTTGGGGAAACTTTACCTGTTACTAAATACAATCTATACCTACWTTAAGAGCAGTTCACATTGCCAAAGAGGTATAAGGTAGTCATAGTTCAAATGAGACTCATCCCCTAAATTCTCTCAATTTTTATGTAGGCTTAATGGTGCCTGTAAAACTGCTGACCATATCAAGTCCCCTTTCAAAATCCTGTCCCCTTTCAGATCTAGCAGCCTGTATATGATGATGATTCTTGCATGCAGGAGCTTCTGTAAGTTTCTACAAACTGGTCTTGAAATAAATAGAGGGCTTGTCTCATGCCCATGTTATTTTTTAAAAACAAAAACCAAATTAAAAAAAAAAAAAAAAAACTAAACCCCTCATGCATGCGTAATTTTAATAGAATAAATACCTCTCTGTGTATTTCTCTGTGTAAATCCCTTTCAACTGGATTGCAGAGAAATAAAACTGATTGTTTATCAAATCTAGTCTTGGAAAATGCTTTTCCCCTTGAGGTCAAGAAAAAAATCCACTATTGTAAGTTATTTTGGCTTCACAGTTCTTTAAATCTTCTCCAACTTTCTCTTTCTTTGTTCTTTATCCAATACCACAAAAATGTAATAACAGCAAAAGTAGACAATACAGATTAGGCAGCCTGGATAAAATTTAAGCATGTGCTTAAGTATTTTCTTAGTGGGCTTAAGTAGCATGCTACAGTGTACATGGTGTTTTCAGCTTGTTGGGTGAAAGCTGTTTTCTGAGGTTGTAAGCATTAATAGGGACCTTAAAGGAAAATAGGATTTCTGACTGAAYAACTTTGCTCTCTTCTTGTACCTAAGCTGCTATTTAGCTAGTTTAGAATGAGTAATTGAGACTTATTCTAAACAGTTATTATTCTAGGCTTGTCTTTCTACAATGAGGCCATATGTTTCTTTAAGGAAAAATTAGATATATCCCAAATATTACTTGACTCAATATTTGGATGAAATTATTTGCCTGCTGTTTTCAGTGGGAAAATACTTATTTGGTAAAAACCCAAATGTTTGACAAATGTSTCCATTTGATCCTATGAGGGAGGCAGGGGCGAGACAGACCAAGCTGTTTCTTAACAAAGCAAACAAAAACTAACCACCAAGTTTTGATGTTTTTTAAACATTTCTCATTTTGGCTTGAAATTGTCACTATTTAATAGTTGTTTCTTATTGAAAATTTTCTTTTAAAGTTACAACTATGACACATTTCCTTTTCACCTGTTTATCTTTTTTTGTTAATTTTCTATTCAAAATAAAGATTTTGAGTTTTATGCCAAAAAAAATTTCGAGTGAAAGGGTTAAAATTTCAGACTTTTTCCAAATTGTCCAGACTCAGAAATCTGGGTYAGCACTCAGGTCTCTCTGATATCTATTGCAGTCAACTTTCTAAAGTTTATTTGTACAAATAATTGTTTTTAACAATTGTGTAAAAATCTATCTTGTTCTGATTTTTTTTGTAAATTCTTTTTTGTATTCTTGTAGTGATTACTACCATCAGGATTTGGGCAAAAACACTATAATAACAAATCTCTAGACTGGGATAAACTGGGATGAACTGCTACTTGTTTTATTTTCAGATTACATGGAAGGTTTGGTTTGAACTATATATCAGGTTTAAACATGGTTTAAACACATTGGCAGAACAGTATAAGATGCTATCATTTTTAATTTTTATTGAGCCCTTTTAGCACCTAAGATGACCATAAAGGAAAAATGGACAAAAATATTGCCCATTGTAATAAATAATTTGACTCAAGTTTCAAGCCCATTATTAAATGAAACTTGAGGTAATCTTCTAAGCAGAGCTTCAGGGCACCTGTGACTTTTAAATGGAACTATTCTGTTTCTAGGGAAATACATACCTTTAAAAATTAAGCTTGAGGCTAAAAGCCTCAAACAATAAATCTCCCTCCAGCTCACTTCTCTGGGGACATATATACTGTGCAGCCTTCAAGCAGGGCACTTAGCCTATCTTTGGGTGTATTTTCTCTGGTGTTGAAGTTCTTTTATAAGGAACATCTGGGTATCTCTAGACCTTTATTAGTTTTCAGACTCCAAAATATCTYCTCTTGGTATAAGCCCGACTGTTGGCTGTTTGGATGCTCTCTAAACAGCTGCTGCAGCATTAGGAACTCAAAATGTCAGACTATTTTTGATATTATGACAATAGCTCCTTACCCCCAAATGTATATGCAACTTGTAGACAATATATATTTTAGCGAAGAGTCATGTCCATATAGGGTATTAGACGTCCGTTTGGTGTCACTTGAAACTTCACATTTCCATTTCTTTGTGAAGTATTCGGACACTCAAAGGAATCATAGTACTTCCTCACTGAAAAAAAATGGTTTTGTCTTCAGAGAGATGCTTAAATACTGGTGACTCTGGTAAGATATTGAACAATGAAGTAGCTGCTGATTAATTTAGCACTGTCTATCCTGAATACTGAATACAGGAATCTTGGGTAAAAATAATACTCAGCTATGTAATTAATGCATAGGGACATGGGAGTGAAAAAAAAAAAGGTCTCACAGGTGTAGGTATTGGATTGCATGATACCAGTTTATATTGTGGGGATAGTCACCTGGTCCTCTTTGTATTGTTTGTTTTGCTGATATATAGTAGACAACTGGCAATTCTGTTTGCTGCTGAATCATAAATGTTGCAACAGCTGGCTGTGCTGTAGTGTTTCTGCAGCTGCATCCCCAGGCAAGTGAGGAACRCTCTGGCTTCATCTCATTCTCTAGCTGTATATTTATACTGTTGACTCTTGTAGAGGTAGCTCTATTTAGCTACTCTTGGTTTACTTTTCAATTTATTATGATTTCAGTATTTTACTCATATGCTGATCACTTGTATGACGACCCTGCCTAAACTCTGCAGTAAAATGTAAACAACAGAAAGGTATATAGAAAGCCAAAATAACTCATTATTGCTGGTTACATGCTCATCAAAATCCTAAGGGGGCTGTGACCTGATTGTAACTTTCCCCTAGAGCCATACAATAATTTTAGCTGTGAAAGGAAATTTTATGGCATATAAGATTAGCCCACACTAATGCAAGGTCAAAAATAATAGAATCAATAAGCAAACTCAATACTGTTAACATTTTGAGAAAATTACTACTAGAAAACAATGTCAACAACAGATTGAAATGGTTCTCCAAAGTTGTCCTATTGATTTCCTTTCAGATTCATGACAATTTAACTCTTTTTCCTTTGCAATATGGTATCCATTTTTCTTTCCATTTTTTGTTCTTTGTCTTTTTATTGTTCCAACTATGAGCATTAGTTTATTATTTAAAAAACATGAACATGGCAAAATTAGTATCTTTGTGTTTATGTTCTGATAGAGGCAAAGCCTCCGATACCATTCAAAAGTGGTTAGGAAGCCTAAGGCTATTTTGAAGTTTTAATTCTGTTAGTAATGCACCAACACAAACTAGAGGGGAGGAGAGGCAGATATAATATTGAAAGCAACTTTGACATTTTTTAGAACTGTCAAAATTGAGTGTACTAAGAATAGAAGCAGAAATAAACTGCTGAACACACATTTAAGTATTGTATTTTGTATCAGTAATACTCTATACTTGCATTGTTATCACAAATTGGTTGCATTATGTCTTTGAAGTGAACAAATTATAATTCATCTTTAAAAMAGAGACTCTGCAGCCTGGTGTCTTTCACGAGCATGTAGGAACTGGGTGTCTTAGGTCTATTTTCCCAATATGAACGTGCTGTGACTACAGGCAAGTTGCGCAATTTTCCAACACCATAGTTGAACCTCATGCAACATATATATATGTACGTATATGTTCAATAATATTTGCACCTTTATATGTTGTTTGTAAAACAATTATTTAATGCTTATGAAGCATTTTGAGGTTCTTGGACAAATGCTTCATATAGCGAGAAAAGTAGTTGCAAGGAAGAAAGRGAGGAGATTTCTTCACAGTCTGTTTTGTGCTAATCTAAACTGTGATTCAGATGAAACTGGTGTTTTTTCAAAGAGGACAAATGTACACAAGCAACAAGGCTTACACTAGCGCACTGTTTTTCATGTGTGCTCTCCTTGAGACTTGCCAAGTGGAAGGCTTGAGTTCAACGGTTGTTCTCCCACTCTCTTCCTTGGAATAACCAGCYATAGCTGAAAGGTCTGAATGCTTGCAAACATCTGCCCAAAGTGCTTTTTTTGCTGATGGTTATATTTCATTTGTGGCAACTCTRACTGGCATTTCAGCTTTCATTCTGTCCATTTGGGGGGTTATGTTAAAGATGATAATCTCTTCTACTAATTCTCCTCTTTTGGGAGAGGATGTTTCTGAATTGAGGTTGTAAAGCTTGCTTTGAATCAGCTACTTATTTGATGTAAGCACTATGCCAAATATTTCCTTTTGAGTAAGTTTTGGTGTCTGTCTGCTGAGACTGTACCAAGTCTCCTTATGAAGATTAATAGGTTAGCTGGTAGTTATTTACATCTTTYGATGTACCTACCTTTCTGCATTGCCTTTCTCCATTGCTGGTAAGGGAAGCCTAGCTCATAAACTCYGTGAAGTTTGGTTTTGTAGGTATTATGGTGCCTGAACTGAGCAGCTAAAATGAGTGRGTCTGTGTAATGTTGTACCTAATCGACTTTGTGTTTCACCCAAGTTCAACAGCATTGCTTATTTCTCTGGTATCTCACAGTTCCTTTTTCCCCTTAAACATAATCCTTTCTGGCTTTCACTGTARTAACTATACTAATTATTTTCAGGGGCAGATGTATTGTGCAGTCCTGATGTGGCATTGCTGTAGCAACGTCTGTTTGCAACAAAAGCAAGTGCTGCATTCCTTACAAATGGGTCTTAGCTTGTCAGAAGGTCAGGCTATCAAAAGTTCATTTGAACAAGATTTTCTGTTATCCTGATGCTACCAGATGTTTGGGCAAAGAACTGGCAACTGCTCTGTATGCTGCCCTCAGCCAGCAAATGATGAGGGAGCTTGTGAATCTGATCAAACTTTGACAACAACCCAGAACTTATTTGAAATGCATTTCTTGTCATTGCTGGGGAGGAGGAAAAAAAAGAAAAGAAAGAAAAACACCACTGAAGGGAGTTGTCACACAAAACTGTGTGGTATGAACTCAGGGACCTAAAAAATCAATCATGGCAATTATTTTACTAAATTATTTTAAACTGTAGTGTGTCCAGAAGTCTTTCTGTTAAATGTCTGCTGTCACAGCAACAAGCTGTGCTGTTTCCATCTCTGACCTTTTTCATGTTAAAATGCGTGTCAGAATGTAAAACAGAAGCGCTCCCTACAGAAGATGACTGTAGCAGTGCTTTGCTTTGCTGCACTGAAGGTCCTGGAGATGCATATTTTGTAGGAAATGAGTATAATGGGACRATTCGCCATTTAGTTAGAGCAAAATACCCCACCGACAACAAGCAAAGGTTGCTTTTTTTCAACATTTGTTTTGTCATGTTCGTTTTTGCTGTGATATATTTGAGGGAACAGAATGGAAGACTTAAGTGGCACGTGCAGTGAATGGATGACTTGATGATGAAGTGTGAAATGACCATTAAAGCACTGACCGTTTATCCCTAATACTCTATTCCAAGTTGAGATCTGAGTGAAATGAGTTTAGTGGTTGCAGCTGAGTACCTAGTGGACAGCAGTCCATATGTCATAGAAATCTAAATCAGCCAGCACAGTTTAATATCAATAACAGCTTTGATTCTGTGGAAATGTGGGTCACAGTAATAGCTAACAACGTTAAGGATGTGAAGAGCCTCACAAAAGATTTGGGGAARCAATTGGTATGTTTTGAAAATAGGTCCTAGAATTTTGTTTTCAAAAGCTACTCGGACACAAACGTGTCAAGTGCCCTAGTAGCCACACGTGGGGAACCTCTGCTTTTGTCTGACAGTGAATAGTCATTTGAATGCAGTTTCCTGAATTGCACTTACGATCGATCCCAGCAACTGTGAATGTCAAGTCTTCATTCCTGCAATTCCTKTGTGTGCTGCAGGAACCCCAAAGTGAGACTTACTGCCTAGGCTAGACTAGAAGCTGCAGGACCTACACCCTTACCTTGTGCAAGTCCCCACAAGTAYATGGGTTGTAGTGAGCTGACTCCAGTTTGCATCAGCTGACAATTTGCCCAGCCTTTCTGTCAGATTTGTTTCCTGTTTCGGTATATACAGGTGAATCATGCTGTACCCACAGTGGAATGTTTTTTAAGGCTACATTCATGGAAGTTTCTTACAAACTTTATGATGCTTGAGTGGAGATGCTATCTGAGTGGGAAGTTATTACTACTATTTGTGGTCTGACAAACCTGCAGACCTTCATCAGTACAGGTGCTTTGTCATCCTAGATTCTGTRAAGAATAAAGAACAATTCTTCATGAAACTCTGCCACTTCAGTCATAAGAACCACCTCGTATCTGAACCTAGGACCACATCTATGTCTCACAGTTAAATTGAACTCTTTTGTCAGAATTGTTAATATGTATGGTTAATTGTCTTTCAAGCACTGATGATATTTATGTGCTGTTCATTTCACAACCTGGTAAATTAGCATTAGCTATAGCTATTGCAGTGATTATCTGTATCTATAAATGCAGTAGAGGGCAGCTCCCGACTGTTATTTCCTTCCAACCCAGTCTGTCAAAAGGGTTGTCTATTACTGTCTAATCTCATAATATTTTTCCTAAGTAAATACTTTTTTTTCAGAATTATAGATTGGAGGTACATAAACACTGGGCTAGTAGCCTGGCTAGATTCCAAATAAGACTCTTAAAGTGAAAAAGAAGCTGTAGGGACTTGCTGTGTCTGAGGTATGGATCTAAATTTGGGTAGTTCAGCCAAGGTGCATGTCCCAGAAAGCAAGTGAGAACGACAATTGTGAAAAAAGGGCAGTAGGCCTGCCAAGTACAGTACAGCTATTCTGGGCTACCTAAGCCACTGCTACTGCGCATACCAAATATCTTCCATAGGAATCAGCCTTGGCCCAGAATAGTACAAAGATAATATAAACCACACAAAATTGTTGTAATTAAGGATCATATYCTGAAGACAGGAATTACACAGAAAGTGAAAAGCACGAACCCAAAACCCAGACTATTCTGTTACGGAGCTGTTTTCAGAATCCATATTTGATGGCCCCAAGTGATAGGAACAAGAGGCAAGAAGCATGTAACAAATTACACTAAATAGCACAGAAATCGGAAGAGAGCTCTGTTTGGAGATTCGCTGCATTCCTCCCCCCGCCTCTCGAATTAGGCTGAATACAGCTGCAGGGGAGTCCCAGGCYGGGTAGGAACGGTTCGCTCTCCATGCATAGTACACAGTTTCCAATATCTGACCAGGCAAAAAAAAGCTGTTCCAGCATAAATCTGCTTCATGGTTTGAAATCAGAAAAGGGTATCCTTTGAGAGAGATTTTAATACGAGGAATGAGGTTTGGTGTTATAGCTTCTTCCTTTTGAGACTTAGGCTGATGATTAGTGAAGAATAGAATATAGCAGTAAGTCACTGGGAAATTATACCCATTCYTTCCCAAAATGGGGTTAGAATGGAAATTTCTAGAAAAAATAAGTAATGTGTTGTTGTGCAATCCCTTACAGAGATYGTATGCACGGTACTGAATACTTGCCATCAACTTTCGGAGTACTGATCAGAGTGATGAAATTCCAGTGCCCCATATTTGTACCAATCCAATGTATGAAGCCAGGTAATTTGTGTCACAGTTTTTCTTGCTACAAGCTGAACTTGTGCAGAGGTGATACCCATTTGGGACACAAACTCTCTGTCATATGTCTCGTGRTCTCTGAGAATGGAGGGGCAGAAGGAGGGGAAAGCAGGTTTGGGGGAATCAAAGGGGAAAAAAAGAAATTGTTTTACAGTTGCCTTTTAATCATATAGAGGTAGTCATTTAGACAGGTTGCCTGACTGATGTATTTGAAGTACAGCAAAACAAAAAAGGTCATGTACAGAACTGAAAAGTGTTTTATGCATGTAAACTAACATTAGCTGGCAATGTGGCCATGCCAGCACAAATGCATCTGAGCAGCTATGAAGGGAAGAACTGATGAAGATTAAAAGTACGTTTTTTCTGATTTAGTTTTATTTTGGTTTATGCTATTTTAACTTATGTGTGAAGCTGCAGCCTGAAAATCTGGTGTTTCATCAGAACATAAAGCAAACGCTTGATGTAAGTTTAGTGGACTGGTGCAGAAGGTGGTACACAGTGTAAGGAAAATGTATGGAAACAATCTCGAGAATGGCAAGGACTGATGGAAAATGTAATGCAAATGTGTAGARGCAGTATAGGAAAAAAGGAGTGACTTAGGAAGAGAGGATAGGGTGTTTCTGCTAGTATCTACCATTTAGAACTTGAGTATAATAGCTCAAGGAATCAAGTGCTTATCTAGCGTGGATGTTCAAAAGCAAAGTGTATCCTATTATGCTGGTACTGCAGATGACTGTAAGTCTGAAAGCAGATAGGAAATGTTGGCCTGAAATGAGGATGGTGCAATGGAGCAAGGTACTAGTTGAGGAGTCCAGAGCCTCAGCTTCAAGTTACTTTTCTGTCCCAGATTCCTGCCTGACTTAGTCTCTCTGTTCTCAAGTTTCCTATCTGTTAATGGGGACTGTAGTATTRGTATTTTTTAAACAGCATTGTGAGGATAGATTTTGTAAAAGCATTTTGGGTCACATAGATGCTGTAAGTACTTAAATTTGATGGGTAATATCTCCAGGTGCATCTTATCAAACTTTTTATTTTTCCAGCTAGAAATACCTCCCCAGTGGAAAAAAGTCTCTGTGTTAAACCTGTGTGGTCAGTAGCTATGTAAGATCATGGAAATACATACTTCTCAACCCCCTGAAGGATAACTTTGCACTAAAATGGATGATGAGTGCTTATGTGATCCATTCTGTCAGCTCTGTTATGAGAGGATGCACCTGCAGCAGTGGGGGCTGTAACATCCTAAACTAGCCTAGAGATTGGCAAATTGAATCTTGTTCAGGTCCTAAATAAAGAGAGGGGTGTATATGAGTGTGCGCGTGTGTGTGACAGTGCAGGGGTGTGTGTAATCTCGTAATGAATATATTGCCATGTGTGCCGTAAAATCTAAACTTAGCAATACATAATGCAAGAGCATGCTTTCTCACTTTATTTCTGTATCTGGAAAGTTTCAGCACTGGCATCATATCAATATTTATTAATGCATTGTGAACTAGAACCTGTGATTATTACTCATGCTATCTCATACTTTACAAGCTTCAACTCTGAAGAATAAAACCACATCTGCTTTTGCTCTTCCCATATTTTATTCAATGTTTTAACAGCTTTGCTGTAAATATCTCATCCATTACGATTCAGTTGTGACTGTATCAACTTCACATCTCCTGTTTTATTGCTGTCATTATAGTTAAACAACGCTCTGTTAATTCTGTTAACTAACAAGTTCATTGTTCTCAGTAGTCAGCAATCTCTGTTTGTTGAGTCCACAGTGTTACTGGTTGTAAATCAAACCCGGGGACCCGGTGAAGCATTTTCCCTCATTTGGAAAATGAAGATGCATCCTTCATAGAGGCTGACTAATAAAAGGTTAGTTATGACCACAGGTAGTGATGATTGAAGAGTAACTCTGATTTGCAGAGAACAAAAATAGTGATACCTGTTCTCCTCAACTTTTGTTACAGCCTCCAGATAGCAGCAATTTGCTTATAAACTAATCTGAGGGGTTTGTTATAAGTGGGGGGAGGAGGGAGAGAAAMCTACTGAAGTTGAGACTAGAAGGTATATTTAAGAGTAAGTGGAATGATCAACGTATCCATGACTTGAATTGAGCATGAACCTAGTATCACTGGGGAGTACGAAATGGCTGAAGGAAATGAATGTCATTAGATATGAGGAAACAGCAGAGATAGTGGTTGTATGTGATCTGGATTTGCATTTTTGGGAAGACTGGAATAAAGAGGGGAATAAAAATGGGTGAAGCTTCTGATGAGAGCAGCAGAAAATGAAGTCAGCCTGCAGGCAAAAGAAAACTATAAAGTTTAGAAAGTGACCTGCAAGGGTGCTGGCATGGAGGAGGGAGGGATAATTAGGATGTAAGAGGTCYTGTGTGGAGCAAAGCTAAATGGGCAGAGAATAAGATAAGGTTTCACTCTATGTTGTAAGAACCATTTCCATCTCCAGAGGTCACAGCTGTGCCAACGCGRTGCATCTCTAAGTGTCCACAGAGAGGCAGCAGCTTTGTGGAGTCTGCACCTTCCTCGGCAAGTAACGGGGTGGTGTACTGCTGTGGGAGGGGGGGAGAAGGAGAGGGCAAGTGCTAACACCTGGTGTCAACTAAACTAGAAAAAGGAATTATCTTGCTGCTGGTTCTGCTGGACTTTAAACTACTGAAATTTGTTGGATGGCTACAGTTTGGCCAATCTCAAATTGAATTTTCTGCAAACAGAACCTGCCCTTTTAAGGATATGTGAGTCAATTGATTTCACAACATTAGTAAGCCTGTCTTCTTCTGAGAAATATGTAGTCATTAGATATAGGTTTTTTATGTATAATTCCTAAAGGAAAATATACCTCACTTGTAGTTTGAAAGCTGTCTCTTGAGAAATCTTGCATGCCTAGTGATTATTTGAATTCCTTGCAGTCCTTAACTTGCTGCCTGTGTGTTAGAAATCATTTTAAATGAATTGAATAAAATTCACAAATGTTATATGCCAGAGTATGATGAACTCTCAGGAAATATGACTAAAATCTTTTTTTTCCCCTTTTTCTTTTTTGTTACGATAAATAGGATTGGACAAATATGACTTTAATGACACATTTCTGAATGAGATTTTATTGGTCTGTTATCAGTAGGCAGTGTGTAATGCCTTGTTTAAATAAGCTGGTTTATGTTTGTTGAATTCTTGTGTAATTATAAATGCRTAATAGGGAATAACCAATGAAAGAGCAAGGACTGACCGTGAAAAGAATACATACTTGGATATAGATGTGTGCGGTTTCACCAGTTTCATTGAGAACACACCTTTTTTTTTTCACTTAGATAAATACTACCAAAAAATCTCTTCACATAAAGGGTATGTGGGGGGGTTGTTTGTTTGTTTTGTGGATATACATAGAAATGTTACTGCCCCCGAGCCCCCTGGCACATGGGATCCTGCGAGATAAAGGTGGTAACGTGTAGGGTCTGTGCTACAGCAGGCCAGGAGACAAAATACGCAATCCTCAAGCAGAGGATGTGAAAGGCGGCAGCATCTTTAAGCGCTGCGGCAGTCTACACGAGAATACCAGCAGCCCATGTTGAGCTCCAGTGATTACTGTGGGCGAGAGTGGCCAGGATGACCTATGGATCATACCGTAAGTCATCTCCRATTTAATGGAATCATCTAGCTCTCTTAACTTGTTGGATCATACTGAAGGCTTTTGATTTTCTGCTCAGCATTTTAGACAGGAGGAACGATCCTTCCGGATGGAAATCCTGAGTCATCAGGTAGCAGTAGCAAAAAAAGAGGCAATAAAAGACTTGCCTCTTTTGAGGTACACAAAGGAGTAGGGCGATTCCATTGACCACCTGTAACTGAACGAAACTTTCCCATCCGAGAGCAGCCTTTGGAGGGAGGGAATGTAGCAGCCAGGCTGGCTATGACAGGCTTGACCAAATGCAACCTCAGCCGTGTTTGCTATAGAAGTTACTGATCAAAAAGAAGGCAATGATGCTTTATTTTGCCAAGAGGTGTGTTTGTATAATCAGATCCTCTTCAGGATTTTTATGTATGTATGCATATATGTGTGTGTATATATATAAAAATATAATGTGTGTGTGCGTGTATATATATATATATATATATATATAAAAAAACATATATATGCACACACATATATCAATAAGCTGTTAGGTCTGTTGGCACTGTCATCTGTCAACAAAGAACTTGAGTGCAGTGGAAAGTCGGTGTGCAGAAGGCCACTGTTTGTTTCTGCATGTTCTCTCAACTGTTAAGTTTGTTTGTCTAGGAGAAGCTTGGGACTGTGTCCCTTTGCTGAGCTGCGTGTGTTTCTGCAGCATTCATAATTGGAGAGGGAGTCCTCTAATTCCCATCTCCCCATTTGAAACCCAGTATGARGTAATGTATCAAGCTGAACCCATGATGTATTCAGCTCAGCAGCAATCATTGTACCTGTTAGTACTACTTTTTAAATTGAGTTTAAACGTGGAACAAGAACCGTGTGAAATCGTTTGGTGTTAGATTCACGAGATCCTGTTGGGATCTGCTTTGTCGATGCTGAGTCTGCATTGGCACTGAAGTTCCTGATAAAACCGGGACAAAACATTTGCTCAAGGCAACATCCAYGAGCCTGGGTGTTATCCTGTGATTTGAACACGGATGGCCCGAAGTGTGATCCCTTCCCTCTAAAAAGCCCTTAAACCTCTTTGATCTGTTTTGGGCTTTTCCTGTAGCTAAAGGATAGATCTGGGAACTCTTGGTTTCTCAGACAGTCGTAGATTTGCGTAAAGCATTCAGCTGCTGTACCCTGGGTTCCYGTTTACAAAGGAGTGATGATAATGTTTCCCTACTTTATAATGGAGAGACTGTAATTTCTTAATATTTGTCATATTAAGAATGTATAAAGTACTGTATTTTGTAGCTGGATGGAGCTGAAAAACTAAAGAGAGAATAAAGAAATTCATATACTTCTGAATGGAAAGCTTCCCTAAGTTCTGCTTTCAGCATTTTGATACTCTGCAGGATTTTAGGTTATTTTGCAAGAGCCCTTAGTATAAAAATGTGCTCTGTGGAGTTCTGGGTGGTCTGATATCCTTCTTAGGGAATGYATTTCTGAAAAGAAACGCACAGAAGGTGGGAGGGATTACACACAATGTCAAAGTTGTCTGCTGTATAAATATTAAGGGCTGTAACCCTGCACTTGAGAAGTATTCAGCTTTTATCTTCTATTAACTGACTGCAGTAATCATACTGTGCCACTCGATAACACAGGAATGGATTCTGCAAACATCARCTGATACAGGGTAGCACTTACTCTCCTTCAGTATTTCCCCCGGCTCCGGCGGGACAGGCTGGTTATTCGCCTGAAGGAAAGGCGAACGCTCCCTGCGTTTGCCAAAGGAGTACGCTCAGYAAGGTTATGATAAGTTGGTAGACTTCCACCTTGCTCCGTTGATGTAGCTGATGAGGAAAGGTGGTGTTCAGGGGATGGTGATTATAACTTAGGTCCACTTCACTTAATGCTTATAAGCATTATATATATAATGCTTATATATATATAAGCATTAATCAAGCTTCTGATTAATGCTTATATATATATATATATATATAAAATATATATTAAATTCATGTGACTCTGGTGGCTGGAAGGAAACAAGTGTATATTAATGCTGAAATGAAGATTTACAAGAGGATGGATCACTGTCTTGGAGTATCTGTAGCTAGGACACAGCTCAGAACAGGTATTTGCCAGGAGGTGACCTCTAAAATGGGCAATGCGTTGTGTATTTGGGAAGGTTATTAATCTATGCCAAATACATGATCACATGTGAGGGTTGTACTTTGTATTATTTAATTTCATTCCAATTATTTCAGAAAAAACAATTAAGAAAATGAATAATTATAAAAGTAAGGTCAACTCAATTTCCTCTACTAATGTTTTTAGTTACTGGACTCATTATTGCTAATTTCTTTCATAATCTTTGCCATCTAACCTCATTTGTTTCATTTCCAAGTGGCAAGAAGGGAGCATCATAAAACTTCGGTGAAAACAAAGCAGAAAAATCATGTCATTTTAGCGATTTCCTGAGAAAGTAATTATCTGTTGTTAACCTTTATGGAAAGAACTCTTCTGATCATCTTCAATATAGCTGTTAAGTTTCCAGCTTTCCATTTCTGATTGCAATTTCCCAAATAAAAAAAAAAAAAGGATATAGCTAGGTAGATATATTAATCTTTCTCCTAATAATTGTATTATATTCTAAAATTCTAATATTAAACAGCTTTTAGAACCTACAATAAAATTGATCTATATTTACTATATAATTAGAAAATATAAATAAATTTAATATCACTAAATTTGTAATATTTTTGGTTGAATTTATTCATACAGGTTTGTAAAATTACCTTATATTTTCCTGTAGTTTTTGAGGTCTGAACAAGCAAAGACTGAAGTCAGTGGGAGTCTTTCTCTTGCTTTCTAAAGGTGACAAATCTGATTTTTTTTCCTCTAATCCTGCAAATTATAGTGCATAGGCAAATCCCCCACTTTTGTGTAGGTTTATTGACTTTGGTGAAGTTTTATGTGGGGGTTCACCTATATGTAAGAAGTTCAGAGGCTGAATCCTTTCTCTTGTGTTACCAACCAGAAAGCAAAGAAGATGGGGGAGGCAGCTTTTGAAATCAAATGTGGGTGATGGAGAAGATACAGAATAGTCAGGTTCCCTTTTTTTTTTCTTTTATGCACTGTTTTTTAATGTACATATTAAAATGAATATGGTTAACTTTCATATAGCAGGAATGTATATTAAAACATAACAATCCTTTAATGAAATTTTACAAATAACTAAAAATGTTGTGTTTGTGCTGTAAGTGTGTTTGGGTTCCCCCCCCCCCCACACTTGGCTGGGGGGTTAGGGGTTTTTTTGTTTGTTTTTGTTAGCATGACTTAACTGTAAGCAGTATTGAAATGACTATGGTGTCTGTGCAAGAGCACTCATATATTTCGAATTAAACCTATGGCACAATCTTTTGAGTGGTATTGAGATATATATGGACAATAAATTTAACGATGACACGTTCATGTGGACCTTCATAATTCCTTAATTGTGCAGAAASCATTATACAAGAATGTTAAGGTGAAAAGGAAGCTCTTGTAGATGTTTAAAGGAGCATATCCACATCGAGATGCCTAAAYTAGAAAGGGTGAGTGGGGGTCATGAACAGTCTTTCACTGTTGATGGATTTASTGAGATGGAGGCTACCAGAAGAGTAGCCTCCTTATAAATTTCTTTGACTGTAATGATTCCAAGCAATGGGGAGATTCTTTATTTTTTTCCTTTTATTCCAATTTTTCGGTCCTTAATTTAGTTAAAAGCAGATTTCCTCGGCCCCCTCTCTGGTTCAGCCGGGCTTCTGCTGATGCCGTGGTAGCAGCGGGGTGTTCCGGTGCGCCCTCTCCGAGAGCTGCGGGAGCCGGGGCGGGCGCCGCGGGCGCAGCTGCCGCGGGGACGGCGCGAAGCGGGCGCTTAATGGCGTTCGGCACGGCGGGCTCCGAAGAGGAATCCCCGGCAGATCAAAGCACCTTGCAAAAAAAGAGGTGCGAGGGGGGCGGATTAAAAATGAAACTACATGTGCTCTCGGCGTTACCTTCCAGCTCCAGCAAGGCGCTCGCCGTGAGCCTTTTATTCGGTGCACAGTAACGCCGCTGGAAAGGACTTTTATCCCTCCCTTCCCTTGCCTTTCCCTTGGCCCTTTCGCTGTCCCGCTGCGGTGCGGTCGCTGGCCCCCGGCGCGGTGCCCGCTCAGCGCCCGTGCCGGCGAGGGCGCGCGCTCCGCTCCTCTTCCCGCTTGCAATCCGGGCAAGGAGCTTCCTGCRCCGCTTCCCCCAGCGTAGTGTGGACACGTCCCTCGAAACCGTGGCGCTGAGCRTCAGTCCTGCGGCCTGGGATTGCACCCAACAAATATGGGAAGACTGTACAAATCGAAGCGGTACAAACCTCAGCCCTTTTGCTCTTTTTAAATTCAAAATGTTGCGACGCTTGCACAAGGATTTCTCTATTCAGTACCTTGGCTAAAAAACTTGAGCTTTGGATCAATCTAATATCTGAAATACTCCCTGTTAGGGATTATTTCCGCTATGGAAAGGAGTTAGGCTTAGTGAACTAATAGGTCTTTTCCATCCCTAACTACTGCCAGCATGATTATGGTTTTTTAATCAGAAAAATGCGTGGCTGAAAAGTACAGAGATTAAGCACTACAATTGCCTGTAACAAAAGCAAGTTTTGTTGGATGAGCAGAGATCTGATGAATGACATGATTTGAAATGTTTTCATCCTAATGTCTTCCTCTTCTGAAGTTAATTTTTTTTTTGTCAGTTGCCAAAACATTTATGAGCAGATTTGTGGATAATGATGCTCTTAGATGGTGGTTTAAATAAAAATCTGTTCCACTTGCAACCTAAAAGACCTAGTATTAAAGCAGACAAAGGGGGTTGGAGTCTGGTTCCTGTTACAGCAGTGTCATGGATGAGCTGGGGTCAGTGGTGGTCTACATTGAGCAAGCTACAAAGTTTTACAGCGGTTGTTTCTTCCTTTGAGGTGATTAGCACAGGAAATGATAAATATGGTCAAAATACTGTTCTGTAAAGAGTATTTCCTATGAAGTAAACGAGCCTGCAGTCTAGGCAGGTTCTTGTTCCCTAGGTAATGTGTTCCCTAGGTAAAGGTTTTTCTGCTCGAGAAACAGCTATTCCAAGAAAAAGAGGGGGCATTACGTACAGAATAAACAGCTAAATTTAGGGTAAGTCTCTGTCAAACACTCAGATGCTTAAAAGGGGCAGATCAAGCAGCCACCCTTCGCACAGGCCTTTTGAAGAGGAAACTTGGCCTGAGGACAGGTGAGTGAGCAACAGTCTGAATGAAATCGTCTAGGGAGAGGTTTGGGGGGAACTGTTTTTTGAAGTACTCTYATGCCACATGAGCCACCAAAAGAACATAGCCTAGCCAGTGCTGCWCCTGCTTAAAATGTGTGCCCAAAAGCGTGCATCAAAGCTTTCAAGTTGTGTTTTGGGACAGAATGAGCACAACTCTTGGTCGGTAGAGGCTTTAGATCTTAGCTGGTGGGTATGCACCACTTCAGCAGAGCTGGTGGAGGTTAGGCTGTAATGCATTGCCTTTTGCCTTTTTGCATTTCTTTTTATTCAAACTGATATTATCTTAACCTACCATTTTATAGGGCAGTGCATTGTGGAACCTCTGTGGYTGAAATATTGAGAAATAAAATCCTATTCTGTGTTCTAATTTAGATGCTCAAATTGATACTTGTGCATTAGACTAATTTTAAACTTGCGCCAGTGAAAATATCTGTAACACATCAGAAACATTGGCATTTGCCACATTTTTATTTACATATGTAAAGCGTGTGTGTGTGTGGAAATGCTTATCATAAGGTATCTACAAATACAATTTGGAAGAAACCAAAGGAAATGTATCAGCTGTGTATAGTCTCCTCAYCTAGGATGAGAACGTAGACCGTTATCCTGCTAAGGAACAAAGTGAGACAATGTGAGGTAATTTGGCTTGGGATGTTGTTTTCCTGCATAAATAATAGGGCCACTTTTCATTACGTGGAAGGTTTGAACTTCTACCACACGGCAGGACAGCGATACTATTATTTGCTCTTGGTAGCTGATGATGGGGTGCAGCCACAGCAGACCTTGCAGGAGACTTTTGCTCTGTTGTCCTGACTTCTGTGTTTTCAAAAGACATTTTGCTATGCTTGATCCAGTCTTTTCCTCCAAGTCCAGAGTCTACCTTGTATGAAACTTCAGTAACTTCAGGAGTTAGAAGTTGAATAACTTTTCCTCTCAGTTCATATACGAAGTGACCAAAAAGGTAGAAAACTTGGAAGGCAAATTACAGCAAGTTCGGCGTCTGTTGCAGGTGTTGGTGACAGCTGAGAGTCATTCCAAATATTTTCAAAACGTTCTTCTACAGTACTTATTTAAATTTATTTATCATTTTTTAAAACAGATCTTTGAAGTTGCCTGTGTCACCAAGTTCCTTCACTAAGACAACATTGAATTATATAATTAAGTCCTGACCTTGATAAATTGAACGATAGTTTYATCATTTATTTAAATGAGGCCTGAGTTTCATGCATATAATTTTGGAGAAGAAAAGACACTTTAGAGTTTACCTATGCAGTTACCAAGCTAGTGCAGGTTTGTTTCTTACAATATATTTTCTAGAATTTATTTTGCAAGCTACTTCTAAACAGTGGGATTTCCTTTACTGTGCTCAATACATTATTCCACAACCCCATAGATCTTGTTCATGCTAGACTTTAAATCAGCTATCAAATACCCACTAGTATCTTCAAAGTTTCTGAAAAAGAATGCTTTGTAGGGCTGTTTTTGCTTTGTCAGGATTATGATTTGTTATTCATCTTGTGGATTTTTAAGCAGACCCCRGTACTTAGTATTCGTATTAATGGACTTACTGTATTTAGCTGGATAAAAAACATTCAGTACAATGTATGTAATAGTTACATTGCTATGATATACATACTTGGTAAAAGCTTTCTCATTTTCATCATTTAGACAGGTAGGATCTGGTAAATCATGTGCAGCACTCAGACCAGGATGACAGTATGGGAGGGGGTAGAAGAAAATAGCAGGCAGCTGCTGGAGGAGATTTTTCTGAAAACCTTGACCAAAGGTTTAAATCCAGAGAGCCTGAAAGTGAATTTTTATTTCTTTTTTCATGGCAAGTACCTTGTTAGACATGTCAGTAATATGTTTTCTGTGCTTGCCTTCCCCGTTTCCTGCTCAGGTGTAACTACCCCAGTGTTATAAATCTATTTTGCCGTTAAACGTTTTGTCCGAGGCACTCAATTTTTGAAGCTCTGGACTTCCCACAGCTTCAGCTTTTGGGAGCGCTGTGGCCGGCTTGCGCAGGGCCGTGCCTGCGCGAGCTCAGCAGCACCCCTCCTTCCCGCTGACCTGCACCCGGGGGCTCTGGCCGCCGGGGGGGTGGGTGCCGCAGTGGTGCAGGGGCAAAGCAGAAATAATGCCAAAGGGTCAAATTCTGTTTTTTAAGGGTGCGGGTTACCCTCACTTTGTTGACTTAAGTTAATTCAGATTTACACCTTTTAATGTGAGAGCAGACGGTGGTCCCCAGGCAAAATTTCTTTGCTTGAAACTCTTCATTTTTTGTGGCTACATGTCCTCGTTATAGCTTCAGCTGTAGTTGCTCAAGTGCCAAATAATTGGTCCACAATCAGAATTTTGCTGTTCGTAATTATTATCTGGAGGAAAAAACACCAGTGCACTGTGTGCATAAACTGAGCAAGGATTCCTGTTAGATGGAGGCAATAGTCATTTAGCGAGTCGGATCAGCAGAGAAGCACACCTCTTCCATCTCATCCTTCTCCCCTAAGCTTTTACTTAATTTCCCGCTAACATATATTTTCATGATTTTTTCTTTCAATTTCACACAAGCTTTTCTCAAGGTTAGAGGATGYAATCAGTGAGAATGGCACGTTTGTCTCTCTTTTTTTAATTGAGATTCCTTGCTTTCCAGCCTACTTCTCTAAATACACAATTTCTTCTGCTGTTTCACATGCTCATGTGGACATACTTGCTTGCACACTGTTTCTGTTATTGCCTCCCACAGCCCCACACACGCTTATCTTCTTTAGTATCTCAGTTTTCATACGGAGGCAGTAACCTTTTACAGGATTCCTTTTTACTCTTCAATTGTGCTGTTAAAAAATAGAGAAAAAGAGAGAATAAGCTTTAGCTTTGGAATCTAAACCAATAGGAGTGTAAGAGCATGTCAGAGAGAAAATTAAAATAATCAAAAATGTAGTTTGTAGTCTGGTCAATGTCTTTGGCATTAATTTTCATTTTCTCTGATCAGAATTATTTCACTTTCTCAGCTRCTGGTTGCTTCCCATTAACCTACAAATACAATACTTCTCCGTGTGGGGCTATGAAAACACAACTTTCTATGTTGGTTTTCATGTGCCTTCTAAGAGAAAAAAAAGCCCTATGTTCCCTCTGCATACTATGTATTAGCTTATTTGTGCCAGCCACATAAGTATGAATATGTGTTTTCCTCTGATACCTTAGAAATTCTAAAACGTAAGTAGTATTTCTGTAAGAAATCATTCTCACCTCGTATTAGTTGCTGATTTTTCTGCTGCCATAACGGTGCTGTTTCCCAACAGCCTGGACACATCTGTCCTCTGGCTGAGGTCATAGCGACTGCTAAATGTGCCACATTTCCTCTGTCAGTTAGGGGAAAAATGTCAGATGATATATCAAGGCTTTACTTTGATGCAAAACTTTCTATGAAACGCGCGTCACCAAAACAGACGCCGGTACCTGTCCCCCGGCAATGGGAACTCATAAATATGGAGTCATAGGTAATTGGCCCCCGCTAGCCCACAAATAATACTATTCATTGCATTACCTAGAGGTTCGTGACTAAAGTTGTTTAAATGGAAAGCCTTTAAAATAGGTCTTTAAAAAGATATGCTTCRCCACTTTTATTAGTTGTTAATTCCATTTTTAACTACCCATTGCTAGTAATATCCTCTTAGATTGAAAATACAATYGCTTGCCTTAGTGAGTCTATCCATTTTTAATTCATTGATTCACTGAGTTTTTTTCTTCATTGGATTTCTAAAGCAGCAGAAATTAAAAGAAATTCTAAATTGTTTACTTCATTGTTTCTACAATGGTGTCAGCACTGACATCTGCAGGAATGTAGAGACTGGRGAAGAATTTTGTCCATTTGTTTAACAGCTGAATTATGTTAAATCGATTGAAGGTTCCAAATATGGGTCAGATAAACTGAAATGATCGTAAGCTAATGTTCTTCTCTCTCGCTATTTATACCTTRTTTTCTGCTGGTCTTTGGAATTAAATAAGGTTTAGAGGCTACAACCAATATCAAATTGTCCTGTCAGGAGTCCTTGTCTGGTGTTTAATCCTACAAATAGTTTTGGTTCTTTACTTCCTCATCAATGAGGCATTAGATCTTGGGCCTCGGAACTGGCATTGCTTTTTTAGCAGACTAGAGACACCTCCCCTCCCTCCAAACACACACTTCTGTGACTGAATTTTGTTTCCAGTTTTGGATGCACTCAAACTGTTGAAATGTCTGTGGAGTTCATATAAAAAGCAGAAAGCGAGATCTGCGTGGCAGGTAATGTACTCCAACCTCCCGTTTGCACGACTGCATGACAGAGGCGTATAAGGAAGCAGAGACAAGATGTATTTTGTAGATTGGATGCATCTGATGGCTGTTTTATGTATAAGTGTGATAGACGCTAGAAACATGCAGAGGATTCTTTGCCAATACAGAAGTGAATAATTAATTAGTTTCTCTGATACCAAGAAGCTTCGCTGAATTCTTTGCAGATACAGGCTGATCCCTGCTTTGGATACCCGTAGCAGCGCACAGTTAATGTAAACAAGCAGGAAAGGTTTGTAACGTACAGTATCCGTTAACRTTTCAGGCTGGTAAGCACAAACCAATATGGTAAAATAGTGTGAACATCTTTAATATAGAGCATACCTGCTTGTTATTTACTTGACAGTTGTCTGGGGCTTATAATTCGGAGTTCAGCCAAACTCTGACGTTAGCTCTTCTTCCTAAAGGTACGACACCTTATGGTTTTTCTCTTTGCATTTCATTTGGTAATCCATATGAGCATTTCATTTATTTCCTGTAATGTCTAAATCGTTAAAAGAAAAGCTTTGGGGTGCAATATGGGACTGACAATGATAATTATGGTTTTAAAGCCTTAAGAGGCTTCATGCATCATATAAAATTTTACATTCCACCACCAATTTAAATCAATTACGATCTTTAAATCTGATTGTGCTATTTAAAGCATTTTAAAGGCACAATGCGTGTGGTATTTCCCTRCGTGTTCTAAAGTATTTTCACAACAGGTCTATTTATTGCGTGAAAGCATTGAGAGGCTATTAAAAGGTGATCAAAGGCATTATTAACTCTTTAGTCTGTCTCCTTAAAGCAAGAAACAGATATGCTTAAGCATTATTTACCACTTCGTCTCAGTTGTGCTAAATTTCTCAGCCTTTAGTCACAAYGATTGTAAGGAAGCTTGGAACAGATCATGCAGAGTGTCCTCATCACGCTAAACCAACGACGACCTTGTGCTTGGGTGAGCATGCGTTCGCTTTCCTACTACAGCAAGGCAAAGGAACAGAAGACTTTTCTAATTTATTTTTTTCATGCTAGGTCTAGATCACTGCGCAGGTAAAGATGCTGCTCTCTCATTGTTGTGCCAAGTCTTTTTTCTCTTCTCTTCTCTTCTCTCTTCTCTCTTCTCTTCTCTCTTCTCTCTTCTCTCTTCTCTTCTCTTCTCTCTTCTCTCTTCTCTCTTCTCTCTTCTCTCTTCTCTCTTCTCTCTTCTCTCTTCTCTCTTCTCTCTTCTCTCTTCTCTCTTCTCTC